>NC_086129.1:20686936-21005582 GCF_963921235.1 Mobula hypostoma | reverse complement strand
TTTACTGAAGTTGCTTCAGTTATATACTGTTAGTTGGCTCCATCAATACTAGGGTCTCTATTGATCACACCACAACAATAAACTTGAAAATGCCTACACCCAAACACAGACACGCGCGCGCGCGCGCACACACACACACACACACACACACACACACACACACACACACACAATCACAGCCAAAATCTGATTAGATCATGCCCATTCCCCAGAATTACTGCCCATGGTCCCCAATACCTACACTCACCAACATTAGCTGTAGAAGATTGATCCCTCCAGCTGTGAAGCAGCAGACCTCATTGTTGTACCAATAACTACTCTTACAATATTGTTGCAAACTGTGGTGTCGTGGTGACATTTCTACTCCTGCTGATGGTCCACAACCCCTCCTGGATGCCCACTTTTGATCAGCCAGGTCTGTCTAGGGCTCATCCCATTTAGAACAATTCTAGTGATGCATAACAGGATGGAGGTCAAACTTGGTGTGAAGGTGGGACTTTGCCTCCACAAAGATTGTGCTGTAGTCACTTTTGTCGATGCTACTGGCATATACAATGGCCAAAGGTAAATTGTTAATGACTAAGTGAATTTGGTCATCTCTAGTGTTGCTTCATTCACTACCTTCCGCTAACTAAACCCGACAGGTCCTTTGAAGTCCATTGTCGTTCCACTCTTGGTAGTGAACATTGAGGATCTCATTGCGCAGTACATTCTGTGGTCAAGATACTTCAAGTACTTCTTCGAAGTGTTATTCACCATGGAGAAGCACTGATTCATCAGCTGAGGGAGGCCAGTAGGCAGAGTGATCAGTACAAAGTTTCCTTGTCCAAGTTTGAGCACAGGAAACTGCACAGAATTGTAGATGCAGCTCAGCACATTATAGAAACCAGCCTCCCCTCCATGGACTCTGATTATGCTTCGCGCTACCTTGGTAAAGCAGCTATCATAATCAAAGTATCTTCTGCTCAGTGGGAGGGGAAGAAGGATATTTTCTTTTCTCCCCCCTCTCATCAGGCAGAAGATACAAAAGCCTGAAAGTACATACCACCATGTTCAAGCACAGATTCTATCCTGCTGTTGTAAGACTATTGAATGTGATATACAATGTGATGGATTCTTGACCTCACAATATACCTCGTTATGACCTTGCACCTTATTCAAACATAGAACTGTACAGGGCAGCAACAGTTCCACAATGTGCTGAACACAATGTTAAATTAAACTAATCCCACCTGTCTGTGCATAATCCATATCATCCCATTTCCTGCAGATTCTTGTATCTATTTAACAGCCTCTTAAATGCCACTACCATATCTGCTTCCACCACCACCCGACTGGGTATTTACCACTCCCTGTGTGAAAAACTTGCTCCGCACATCTCCGTTAACGGGTTTATCCTTTTACCGTTCCATTCTAGCAGTTATTTACTTGGTCATTTCAGAATCTGCTACATTGGTGGGTCTGATGTCAAACCTCAGATATTATGATTAAGGATGGCAAATACCCTCAACTGAAGAGCAGAAGTGACCCAAATGAGTTCTATAATAACCTGTTAGTTTTATTATTATCAATGCTAATGATGACTTTGTTTCTCCCATATAATTAAAGTTCCACTATTCTGTGGTGGGAGTCTCTGGAATGTTGGTCACAGAATGCATGGATTCAGCTAGGAGGCTTCCTCTGTTGGAATGCCAGGAAACCACAATTTTCTTTGGATCAGCTGGTCACATCTGAAACAATTCAACCCATAACCACACAACCATGCCTGTATGCACATGTACTGCACATAGGGATCTCATACTCGAAATCTCCCAAGTAGGATCTTTACAAGGCTGACGGTAACAGAAGGAAACCGTTTGGTTCCTTGGGTGGTGACTGGCCTGCCTCTTAACCCTGATAACCTACCTTTCCTCACATCTTTACATTCCCAACCAATAGATCCAGTCTTGAAAATATCAAGCTTCCCTCATAATCCCCTCTTTGGTGTCTACTGCCATTCATTCTCCCCTAATCATTCCATTCTCACCCCCTTTACTTATCAGAGTCCAGTACTGGCAGCCCTTTATGTTACTCCTTATCTCTTTCCAACAGCTGTTTCCAACCTTCACACTCCCCTTCCCTCACCTTGCTCCAGCTGCCTCTCATTTTTTTCTCTCTCCCTTTGCCTATCTGCATCTATCATTCACCTGTCACTCCATCCCAATACAACCTCTGCTCCATTCCTCTATTTAGCACCACATACCCTTCCTCAGTCCACCTTGGGCTTATGTCTCACCACTCCTCTTCCCCCCCCCCCGCCAACCTTTAAAATGACTACCTCACCTGTCTACAATCCTAATGCAGGGTTTTGAAGGAAAATGGCAACAATTCTTTTCCACCCATGGATGCTGCTCGACCTGCTGAGTTCCCCCAGCAGATTATTTGTTGCTCTTGTGCCTTCACTCATAACCTACTCACTACTGCGGCAAAGTTCTGGATGAACGGTTGACCCAGTGAGTTCCCTCAGCAGTTTTCATTTTATTCCTGTGTTGAATGACTCCAAATTTAAGATTATTTCTCTTGTTGATCATTCATCTCCATTAAGGAAGTAGTTTCTGTGTCCATATTGTTGCTTTAAAGGCTTCAATCAGATCTGTCTTCTGAACTTATCAAATTCTGGCTGTGTCTAGTAAATAAATCAATGCTTGTCCCTTTTCACCAGAAACGCATAATTGCTCAGTCTTCTTTGCAAAGCAAAAGGAAGTGACGTCAACAGCCAATCACAATAACTGAAAGAATTGGCCCATGGATCTTTGGAAGAGAAAAATTTTGAAAGATGGCTTCATTTGTTTAGTCTTACCACAGTTGCGGAATCGATTAGCAAGAGTGCAACTAATGAGGCATCAGCCTGGTTTTGACATCACCCATCTGCTGCCCATTTGCCTGCCATTATCCATCACTGAGAACTGGCCAAGGCCTAGCAACTGCAGATGGAGGAGTTTAGCTCCGTTCTGTACTCAGGCAGCCTAGGAAAGAGAGTGGGAGTCTGTAACAGTTCCAAGAGTACTGCCACAGCTGGGATCTTGACACCACAGGTCATTATGCATCCATTCCATCTGAAATAATTACTGCAGTATTTTCGAATTTGGGACATGTAAACACTCATTAGTAACACAGATCCATTAAAGTAATCCTTTGAGGTTCAGGGAAGCAATTTTGGATCTAAACCAAACATTAGGAATGGGAACCTTTATGACAGAAATTCTAAATGAGAAATATTCATAAAAATTCCTCAAATTACCACCATGTCACTTTAAAATATTTTGCTACTTTAGACCAATTATATCACGCATCAAAGGAAAATCACCCAGGCTCACTCACAAAGTCATAACCACAGATTTGAAGAATAAAGCAACCTGACAGTTTAGGACGGATGGACACGGACACACACACACACACACACACACACCCCAATTGCAAAAGACCACAAAGATTTAAGATGCAAAAGGAGGAGCTCTAAAGGCATGGAAGTAATTCAATGGTGTGAGTTTATCTGGGAATGCTTCTGATTTGGAGTGGGGTCTCCAGAAATGAGCAGAGCTACTCGGATCTGAAGACTTTCAGGCAAGATCTTGGTCACCACAAGCAGAAGAGGCCTGCTGAATTCCCTTTGAAAGTCACTCAGCTCTCACTGAATGGGCACACTCATCTTCATTGCACACTCAAAGCATCAACATGGATATCTATCATCATTATAGACACCTATCATTAGTGGACACAACTATCGATCAGGGTCACAACCATTAGTCAGCATGGATGCCTGTTATTCAGTATGCATAACCATCAGCCAATATTCACAATCATCAATATGGAAATCTTTCATGTAGCATACAGCCCCACGGTCTAACCAGCATACATTTAATCCAGAATGCACATGTCATCTCATGTCTCCATCCATCATATAACTGTTATTACTGAGCAAATGCATCATACAGCGCGTGGAATATTCCATACCATGTCTGGAGGCATCATCCAGAATAATATCCTGGCAGGGAGATTAGCGAGGGCGACTGAGGTGACTTTAAACTAGAATGGTTGGGGGGTGGGAATAAAATTAAAGAGACTAGGAGAGAGGAGGTTAGTTCACAACAGAGGGATGGGAACCAGTGCAGAGAGACAGAGGGGTGTAAAGTGAGGGTAGAAGCAAAAAGTACAAAGGAGAAAAGTAAAAGTGGCAGGCCGGCAAATCCAGGGCAAAAATCAAAAAGGGCCACTTTTCAATATAATTGTATAAGGGCTAAGAGTGCTGTAAAAGTGAGCCTGAAGGCTTTATGTGTCAATGCAAGGAGCATTCGTAACAAGGTGGATGAATTAAAAGTGCAGATTGTTATTAATGAATATTATATAGTTGGGATCACAGGGACATGGCTCCAGGGTGACCAAGGATGGGAGCTCAACGTTCAGGGATATTCAATATTCAGGAGGGATAGACACGAAAGAAAAGGAGGTGGGGTAGCATTGCTGGTTAGAGAGGAGATTAACGCAATAGAAAGGAAGGACATAAGCCGGGAAGATGTGGAATCGATATGGGTAGAGCTGCATAACACTAAGGGGCAGAAAATGCTGGTGGGAGTTGTGTACAGGCCACCTAACAGTAATAGTGAGTGGGGATGGTATTAAACAGGAAATTAGAAATGCGTGCAATAAAGGAACAGCAGTTATAATGGGTGACTTCAATCTACATATACATTGGGTGAACCAAATTGGTAAGGGTGCTGAGGAAGAGGATTTCTTGGAATGTATGCGAGATGGTTTTTTGAACCAACATGTCGAAGAACCAATTAGAGAGCAGGCTATTCTAGACTGGGTATTGAGCAATGAGGAAGGGTTAATTAGCAATCTTGTCGTGAGAGGCCCCTTGGGTAAGAATGACCATAATATGGAGGAATTCTTCATTAAGATGGAGAGTGACATAGTTAATTCAGAAACAAAGGTTCTGAACTTAAAGACGGGTAACTTTGAAGGTATGAGACGTGAATTAGCTAAGATAGACTGGCAAGTGATACTTAAAGGGTTGACGGTGGATATGCAATGGCAAGCATTTAAAGATCGCATGGATGAACTACAACAATTGTTCATCTCAGTTTGGCAAAAGAATAAATCAAGGAAGATAGTGCACCCGTGGCTGACAAGGGAAATTAGGGATAGTATCAATTCCAAAGAAGAAGCATACAAATTAGCCAGAAAAAGTGGCTCACCTGAGGACTGGGAGAAATTCAGAGTTCAGCAGAGGAGGACAAAGGGCTTAATTAGGAAGGGGAAAAAATATTATGAGAGAAAACTGGCAGGGAACATAAAAACTGACTGTAAAAGCTTTTATAGATATGTGAAAAGAAAAAGATTGGTTAAGACAAATGTAGGTCCCCTACAGACAGAAACAGGCGAATTGATTATGGGGAGCAAGGACATGGCAGACCAATTGAATAACTACTTTGGTTCTGTCTTCACTAAGGAGGACATAAATAATCTTCCAGAAATAGTAGGAGACAGAGGGTCCAGTGAGATGGAGGAACTGAGGGAAATACATGTTAGTAGGGAACTGGTGTTGGGTAAATTGAAGGGATTAAAGGCAGATAAATCCCCAGGGCCAGATGGTCTGCATCCCAGAGTGCTTAAGGAAGTAGCCCAAGAAATAGTGGATGCATTAGTGATAATTTTTCAAAACTCTTTAGATTCTGGACTAGTTCCTGAGGATTGGAGAGTGGCTAATGTGACTCCACTTTTTAAAAAAGGAGGGAGAGAGAAACCAGGGAATTATAGACCGGTTAGCCTATCATCGGTGGTGGGGAAAATGCTAGACTCAGTTATCAAAGGTGTGATAACAGCACATTTGGAAAGCAGTGAAATCATTGGACAAAGTCAGCATGGATTTGTGAAAGGAAAATTATGTCTGACGAATCTCATAGAATTTTTTGAGGATGTAACTAGCAGAGTGGATAGGGGAGAACCAGTGGATGTGGTATATTTGGATTTTCAAAAGGCTTTTGACAAGGTCCCACACAGGAGATTAGTGTGCAAACTTAAAGCACACGGTACTGGGGGTAAGGTATTGATGTGGACAGAGAATTGGTTGGCAGACAGGAAGCAAAGAGTGGGAATAAACGGGACCTTTTCAAAATGGCAGGCAGTGACTAGTGGGGTACCGCAAGGCTCAGTGCTGGGACCCCAGTTGTTTGCAATATATATTAATGACTTAGATGAGGGAATTAAACGCAGCATCTCCAAGTTTGCGTATGACACAAAGCTGGGCGGCAGTGTTAGCTGTGAGGAGTATGCTAAGAGGATGCAGGGTGACTTGGATAGGTTGGGTGAGTGGGCAAATTCATGGCAGATGCAATTTAATGTGGATAAATATGAGGTTATCCACTTTGGTGGCAAAAACAGGAAAACACATTATTATTTGAATGGTGGCTGATTAGGAAAAGGGGAGGTGCAATGAGACCTGGGTGTCATTATACACCAGTCATTGAAAGTGGGCATACAGGTACAGCAGGCGGTGAAAAAGGCGAATGGTATGCTGGCATTTATAGCGAAAGGATTCGAGTACAGGAGCAGGGAGGTACTACTGCAGTTGTACAAGGCCTTGGTGAGACCACACCTGGAGTATTGTGTGCAGTTTTGGTCCCCTAATCTGAGGAAAGACATCCTTGCCATAGAGGGAGTACAAAGAAGGTTCACCAGATTGATTCCTGGGATGGCAGGACTTTCATATGACGAAAGACTGGATTGACTAGGCTTATACTCATTGGAATTTAGAAGAGTGAGGGGGAATCTTATTGAAACGTATAAAATCCTAAAGGGATTGGACAGGCTAGACGCAGGAGGATTGTTCCCGATGTTAGGGAAGTCCAGAACGAGGGTTCACAGTTTGAGGATAAAGGGGAAGCCCTTTAGGACCGAGATGAGGAAAAACTTCTTCACACAGAGAGTGGTGAATCTGTGGAATTCTCTGCCACAGGAAACAATTGAGGCCAGTTCATTGGCTATATTTAAGAGGGAGTTAAATATGGCCCTTGTGGCTAAAGGGATCAGCAGGTATGGAGGGAAGGCTGGTACAGGGTTCTGAGTTGAATGATCAGCCGTGATCATACTGAATGGCGGTGCAGGCTCGAAGGGCTGAATGGCCTACTCCTGCACCTATTTTCTATGTTTCTGTAATAGTGCCAATGAGCCTTTGCAGTGTTATTCTGCAGTTCACGGACAGTGCATGAATGCGTTTTAATGGTCTGATGCCACATCTCTTGAAATTACTTGCATTTCATTTGTATTCTCATTGTGCACATCGAGCTATGAAAATCAACGCTGCTTACATTTTTCATCATTTTGCAACTGAACCACTGGGCCATCTCACTGTGCTCCCACCCTCTCTGTCCCGGATACTCTTCACTAATTATAGATCCCCTCTCAAGCAACTTCAGCCTAGAAAGAGAATTTCATTTTATTTACATGTGCTGCATCTAATACCAATATATAATCAGATTCTACATAAAATAATCATGAAATTGTTCAAAAATTCGCCCATGCCACTGCAAGGAGGATCTATACCTAGAATCAAGAGCTAAACCAGAATCTGTGCATTTCCTGATGGAAGACGTATGGACAGATTCTACATGTCACATTGTAGCAGCGTCAATCAATCCTGAAGGAACCCTCACCATGACAGCTAGGGGGAAATAGGGGGAGCATAGGGCTGTGATCCACTTCTGTGTGGGAACTACCTCCTACTGCAATCTCAGCACTGATCGAGCCTCATGCTGGTGAGATTAGAGGATGATCAATAACAGAGATGTCATAGCCTGATGTGCATTGTGCAATAAGCCTGCAAACAGTGATGGAACAACCAGCCAGAGGGTTTCAGATACCCTCAGCATTGAAAACTGGGGCTGATCATGGCAAATGCAATACAGGGATGTCAGGAGAGAAAGACTTAATCATCTGCCAATCTCAGCGCAATGTGCTGATAACCTTTAGTCAGTGTTCAATAGGTTGCACCACGAACTTCCAATTTATGCTGGCAGGGAGGAAATGAGTGATGTGACTCGTGACGTCATTAGGACTGTGACTGTTGTGGGGCAAACATCACCTCCACTGAGTTGAGTCATCCACAAGGAGTGATTGAGCTAATTTCCCAAAAGACCTGATTTCACCTAGAAATGATCACTACCATGATCTACTCTGGGTTAAGCAACTTTATGTTTGGGTCATAAATGACAACCTGGTCTTAATGACTCAAACTTCTGGGCCTTTGAACTTCTAAATAAGATAACCCAGCCAGTTGACTAGTTGCTGAGATGATTGGAACCAAGAGCTGAGCTCTTCTTTGCTGCTTCCACGAAAGCTGGAATGGATGAAAGTAACTTGTACTTTGAGTCTGATGAAGGGTCCCTCACGAAAAGTTTACTGTTTCTCTGCCTGCTGATATTACCTGATCTTCTTTGCGTTTCCAGCATATTTCATTTTCTGTTTTTTTTTGCCACATATTGGCTGAATTTTTGTTATCCTGGTCATTAAGTCTAATCTACCAGGCAGGTTCCACTGTCTCACTTCTACCTGAAATATGGACAATTCTTTTCCCTCCACAGATGCTGCTCATTCTGCTGAGCTCCTCCAGCATCCAGCATTTGCAGTCTCTTCTGTCTCCACCATCTTACTGGCAATTACACAGACCAATATTATTCAATCATCCAGTTATTTTGACTCATCCTATCACAAATATCCCCTTTGTTTTGCACATACCTTTCCATCTTCTCTCCTACTGTGCTACATGTGACTGGAACTTTAGTTGGTGTGATCAGTTCATTTCTCCCTGCTTTCTTCCCCTGGGACAATCACCTGGAATTTAGCGCTGGCATTAATTGCAGTTGTTCACTTAACTCACTTAACCTTTAACCAAACATAGCAATAAGGAAAACAGATACCTAAGGCTCTCATTAGACACCTGCCATGAGGGAAGTTTAATTGAAAAGGAAGCAAACAGTAGTAGATAAGGTTCAACTCATCATATTTTATTTTGTTTCCAGTTCAAACAAGATGTTCCTGCTTACTTTCCTCAGCTTTTTCTATTCCTGAATGTCCACAAACTGCAAATACCTCAATTAGACCTCAGCTAATCACTAGTCACCAACAGAATTTCTCTCCTTTTTTTTTCATTGTTACTAAAGCTTTGCACAGGGCACCTTGTATTACATCTTGCTTTGTCAAAAGTGAATAATTTCAGGCTTGTTTCTATTTCATTTTGCAATTTTTGATGGAATTCCACCCCATCAACAGCAAATCCTCTTTCATGAGGTCAGCATGGATTCGATTCAGACTGAAGAATCACTCTGTAGTCGTAAAGCATGATTAGATGCCTAGATGAAGTCCCTCTACAGTCTACCATTAAAACACCCAGGGGAGATATGGGTCAGGATTAGTACAGAATTAAGCTCCCTCAGAGGTTTCAAGTAAAATATTCCCAAAGCAGGTTCAACAGTTTACACGGTGACTAACACAAGCAACGAATGTTATATGCGATGGGAAATTCCCTGCATACCAGGGAGGATATGGGCTGATGTAGCGTAGATCAAACCTGGAATAATGTTAATCCCAGCCTTAGAGTGGACATATTGCCGTAATTGAGTCGTCTTCCAGATAACCCAGTGACTGTAAGAGCAACAGGACAATTTGAAGAAACACACAAAATGGTGGAGGAACTAGGGAGGGAAATGGACAGACGATGTTTTGGGTTAAGATCCTTCATCTGATCAAGATGCACTAATGTTGCCTGAACTACGGAGTTCCTCCAGTGCTTTGTGTATTACTTCAGATTCCAGTATTGTCAGTCTCTTACATCTCCACAATTGTGAACTCGGCTGAGACTAATAAAATCCAAGGAGTCATTACTCAAACAAGAGACTGGAGGTGATGGCCAGGGCATGTAGTCTACTGCCCAAAGGTGGAGAAACACTGTTTTAGCTGCTCAGGAACTAGGCATGAGCCTTGTGATTGGGATTCAGGAGGTATGCAATCCTGTGAAAATTGCATATATTAATTCAAATAAGAACCAATCTTCAGTTCTTAAAGTAACTTGAAAGTAGTAATCAGTTTTGAAGTTAAAAGATACCTACAGAGCACAGGCTGCTGGCCCACAACAAGTGGCTGGTTGCTCAAGATATGGTTTGTAACCTGACATGATCATGAGATGTTCTCGTCTGCATCGGCTAAATAAAAGACAATGTGGCTGTGTAAATTGGCCTACATCAAACAAGCCACCTACAGCTAAGTTATTTTATGCTCTTCTTTGAAAGATCAAAGAGGGCTGCTAGACCAGACTAAATTATGTCACTAGCTTATTAAACGTGGTCATAGGCATATTTGCTCTTCAATAGTTGGAATATTTGTGTGTTCAGAGAGCCCGTCCTCACAACACTAATGCTGGGCATCTGGCTTTCTGTCCTCAGAAGCTTTCAGACAATCTGTGTGAATTAGTTTATTCCAACAAGATGATTGAACCATCAGAGGTATCTTATCAGTTTCAATGTACTCCCACTGTAAATATGTACTTCAAAGGAAACATTTGTCAGACACAATATATTGAAGTAAACAATGGCACTGTAGCTTTTGAAATTCTATTGAATCACCTACTGTTACCATTGCCTTCAAGAATATAACATTTTCATTTACTTTGTGTTTTGAAGACGCAAACTCAGGAGGGTCTCTGTGATGAATCAAGAATATTCATATTTATCTGTTTTGCCAGTGACATCGTCACAGACACAAAACCTTGAGTCTGGACTGAGGTCCTCACCAAAAACAACCTTTAAATAGCCTTAAATTGACACATCAGAAAGCTAAAATTAAGAAAAACAGGACACATCAGGCAGCTTCTGTGGAGACAAAAGGTGCATGTTGGGATTTCAGGTCAAGAATGAGAAGAAAGGTGAAAGATTGCTGGAATATAGCACTAGAAATAGGTGGTCAAGTGAGAGAGTCTGGGAGGTGATAAATGGAACCAGAAGGGGAGGCGATGATGGGCAGATGGAATCAGGTGGGACGAGGAAATTGGAGAAGAGAAATAGGTGAGTGGGTGAGTGAGCCAGTCAAGGGTGTGGGTCACCTAACATTGATGATATGATGTTCTTACCACTGGGTTGCCAACTTTTCAAGTAGAACATGAGATGACGTTGTTCTTCCAGTTGGTGTTTAACCTCGCAGTAACAATGGAGAAAGATGAGGACAGACAGGTCAATGTGGGAGTGGGAAGGGGAGTTGAAATGACAGGCAATCAGAAGTCTCAGATGGTCTTTGCAGACAGAGCACAGGTGCTCTTCGAAAATGTTGCCTCGTCCACTCAGTCTTACTGATGCAGAAAAGGCATATTATGAACATACACTCAATAGCCACCTTATTAGGTACCTCCTATACTTAATAAAGTGGCCACTGAGTGTATGTTCATGGTCTTCTTCTGCAATAGCCCATCCATTTCAAGGTTCGACATGTTGTGTGTTCAGAAATGCTATTCTACACACCACCATTGTAATGTGGGATTATTTGTTCCTCTTTTTCAAAGAATGATGTCTATTAAAAACCCACGGACTCTCACAGCTCCTGGCCTACACTTTGTCCCATCCTGATACTTGTAAAAATGCCATACCCTTTTCTCAATTCCTCCATCTCTGCCGCATCTGCTCTCAGGAAGAGGCTTTTCGTTCTAGAATGAAGGAGATGTTCTCCTTTTTCAAAGGAAGGGGCTTCCCTTCCTCCACCGTCAATGCTGCCCTCAACCACGTCTCTTCCATTTCACGCACAGCAGCTCTTACCCCATCTTCCCGCCACCCTACCAAGCATAGGGTTCTTCTTGTTCTCACCTACCACCCCACCAGCCTCCACGTCCAGCACATAATTCTGCAAAACTTCCACCACCTCCAACGGGATCCCACCACCAAGCACCTTTTTCCCTCTCCCCCTCTTTCTGCTTTCCTCAGGGATTGCTCCCTACGCGAATCCCTTGTGCATTCATCCCTCCCCTCTGGTCTCCCTCCTGACAATTATCCTTGCAAACGGAACAAGTGCTACACCTGCCCCTACACCTCCTCCCTCACTACCATTCAAGGCCCTAAACAGTCCTTCCAAGTGAGGTGACACTTCACCTGTGAGTCTGTTGGGGTCATTTACTGTGTTCAGTGCTCCTGGTGTGTCCTCCTGTATATTGGTGAGACATCTACGCTCTGTCCGCCAGAACAAGCGGGATCTCCCAGTGGTCACCCATTTTAATTCCACTTCCCATTCCGATATGTCCATCCATGGCCTCCTCCACTGTCGTGATGAGACCACACTTAAGTTGGAGGAACAACACCTTATATTCTGTTTGGGTTTGCCTCCAACCTGATGGCAAGAACATTGATTTCTCAAACTTCCGGTAAAGCCCCCATTCCCCCCCCCCACTTTTCTTTCTTCCATGGCCTACTTCCCAGCTCTTTATTTCACCCTTCCCCCTCCTGGTTTCACCTGTCACCTGGCGTTTCTCTCTCCCCTCCCCCAACCTTTAAAATCTACACCTCAGCTTTTTTTCTCCAGTCCTGCCAAAGGGTTTCGGCCTGGAACGTCAACTGCACGCTTTTCCATATATGCTGCCTGGCCTGCTGAGTTCCTCCAGCATTTTGTATGTGTTGCTCTTGTTTGTTATTTGAGTTACTGTTGCCTTGCTGTCTGTTTGAACCAGTCTGCCCATTCACCTCTGACCTCTCTCATTAACAAGGCATTTTCACTCATGAAACTGCCACTCACTGAATTCTATTTTGTTTCTTACCCCATTCTCTGTAAACTCTAGATACCATTGTATATGAAAATCCCAGATCACATTTGTTCCCCATTCTGATGTTTGGTCTGAAGAACAACTGAACCTCTTGACCATGTCTGCATGCTTTTATGTATTGGGTTGCTGCGCCATGATTGGCTGATTAGATATCTGTATTAACAAGCAGGTGTACAGGTGCACCTAACAAAGTGACCACTGAGTGTATTTAAAAGATCGTTTGTTAATTAAAAATTGTCACAAAGTGCTCTCTCGCTGCCGAATACCTTTGACCTATGGTCATTGTTATAAAATAGGAAATACTAATGTGAATTCAGTCAGATCCCATGAACAGAACCCACGGCCAGATTTTCTGGCAATTTCCCAAAATAAGTTGCACTGTTCGGATCCCAGAAGCTCATAGCACAGCCAGGATATACAGAGATCTGACAGATAGCACCATCAGGTTGTAGATCCAGCAGCCAGAGCCAATGGCTAGAAGTCACAGATCTCATTAACAGTAATGAGGTGATGTCCACATCTTATGCTTCTGCTCTTGGTTCTGGGACAAACATTGGACAGACACGAGAAACAAGCCTCCTGTCAACTTCAAGCAAATCTCCTGGGATCTGTTACAGACATATAAAAGTATTTTGCTTTTTCATAAATGTAAAACAAGAACCTCTAGTAAAGCTGTCTCACAAACCCACCACCACGTTTTGACATGGCACAGCCTTGATTTTTGTGTCACAGCTAGAAACAGGCCTTTTGGCCCGCTACGATGGCCCTATTAGGCGCCTATCTACAGTATACTAATCCAATCATTCATCTTGCATCTTCATCGTTTCCTGCCTCAATTCCCCTGCCATCCACCTACACCAGAGTCATTTAAAGTAGCCAATGAACCCCATGTGGGAGAAAACTGGAGCATAGGCAATAAAGCTTAAAGTTCTGAGACTTCAGATGAAAGAATGATTTCTCTCAAATCCATACTTAGCAGGCTGTTGAATGAAGGGCTGAAGCTAGGATTGGCACCTACAGATGATTTTTCACAATAATAGGTTAATTCACGTGGAAGGTGCCATGGGCTACTGCTTGCATCCAGCAGAACAGACTTAGTTCAAACACAAATCCAAGTATGTTGTCCATAAATTACTTCCTTACACTGCAGTATTGATCAGAATCAGAATCAGGTTTAATATCATGAAATTTGTTGCCTTTGCGGCAGCAGTACATAATAAATATAGAGAAAAGATCAGTTACTGTAAGGTCTATATGTGTATTAAACAGTAAATTAAAAACAGTGCAAAAATGGAGATAATATAAAAAAGTGAGGTAGTGTTCATGGGTTCAGTTTTCATTTAGGAATCGGATGGCAGAAGGGAAGAAGCTGTTCCTGAATCGCTGAGTGTGTGCCTTCAGGCTTCTGTACCTCCTCCCTGATGGTAACAGCGAGAAGAGGGCATGTCCTGGGTGATGGGGGTCCTAAATAATATACGCTGCCTTAATGAGGCACTGCTCCTTAAAGATGTCCCAAAATCATTTATAAATCTGCCCTATGATCTGAAACAGTACTGGATGATATTAAAGATACAGGAAGAATCAGTATATAATGATCAGCTGTTCAGGTTTATAAAATGAACAAAAGGGAAGGGAGGCCTCGAGATGAAAGAGCTGTACTTCCTCACAACTGTTCTTGGCCTCAGGACATCCTAATGCACGTTAGGGTATGTTTGTTAATGTGCAATCATTGCTTTAGCATTAAAGGCAAGATAGCTGAAAGAGATACAGGCTGGAATCACAATGCAGCTAGAGGCCATGCAGATAATCGAGTCCATGATAGCTCTTTACAGGAGCAACCAGTTCAAATCACTCCCATGCCCTCTCCTCATTACTCTGCCATATTCTGTACTTTCAGATATATATCCAGTTTTGTCTGCAGACACTTACTATCTAGATGATTTTTAAAGCTGTTTCCTGGATTGGCTTGAACCAAGAGTATGAATGTGGGCTGTCCTGTATTAATAATCTATACCTTCTGATATTCCACCTGCTCCCCTTTGACTATTACAAATGAATTGGCTTTCATTGCCAATTATGGCAATTCATTCCAAACCCTAATTACTCACTGTGCAAAAAATTCCTCTTTATGTTGCTTACAGTTCTTTTGCCAATCATTATTCTACATCCTTTAGTTTCAGTCACCCCCTTTTCCTTGCCAGTGCAAACAGTTTCAATCCACTCTCTAAATCCTTTCTGTTTTACATGCCACAATCAGATCTCCCTACAGCCTCCTCTCTCCCAAGAAGAACAACCCGTATTCTTCAGTTTAGCAATGTAAAGCTCCTTATATCTGGAATCATGTTGGTGATTTTGTCCCACACTCTCTCCAGGACTTCTCGTATTCCTTAATCTGTGGTGCCCAAAGCTGGGGATAATGCTCCAGTTGTGGCTGAATCTGTATTTTTATAAAAATCATCGTGACTTTCTTGTTTTTGCACTTTTTGCTTCTATTTATAAAGTATGCCATCCTGTATTCTTTTCAAAATACTTACTCAGGTTGCCCTGCACTTTCATTAAATTGTATCCATGTACCCACTGATCAATTTCTATTCTTGTATCCCTTTTAGAATGGTGCCCTTCAGTTTCTCCTCATATTTACCAACATAGAACAATTCACATATCTTGTGCTATCTATCTGCCCTTTACAGAAGCCTGTACATATCTCATTGAAGTCACTTGTAACGCTCAGCTATATTGGCTGGTATATGTCTAGGGGAAATGCCGCCCGGCACCGGCCTGAACGCTTCCCGCTGGGTCGGTTGCTGTACCACTGCCACCCGAGTCAATCCCAAATTCAATCATCAGCCAGCACACACAGTACGTTTTACCAGGTACACTTTATAGATATTACTAAGTCTATGAAGTTAGTATCAGTTTGATACAGGAAAAGATGTAATGGGAGAAAAAGGCACTAGACTTATCAAAGTTCAAGTTCTTCGTGCACAAGTTGGAGCTCAGAAATTCCTGATGACCACCGGGACCCTGTCGGCTCACGGCTCGGGGCCAACCGGTGTGATCAACCGGAGACTTTTCACACGTCCGTCATCCTCTCCGTCTCTCCTCCGACTCCCCACCAAAAACCCCCATTCCCAGTCATATGAGACAGCATTATCACCCGAAGAAACGATAACATGAACACCCATTGGCTAATAGCACCCTGCTGTCTGTATTAACCCAAGCAAATGTCTAGCTGGAGACTTTCTCAGCATTTAACATAACATAGAAGCCATTTTAATCCACATACGCAGCAATTTAAAAGATTAACACAACAAAGAAGCCATTTTAAATTTAACATACAAAGAAGAGACCCCGTACACTTACTATCACAGTTCACTAACTCTGCATGTTTTGTGTGATCCTCAGATTTTGTAATTCCAAGTGCACCCCCATTTCCCTCAGCTTAGATTGATAGCCAACTACTCCTAGGCTCAGTAAATTTGGGAACCATTTGCAAATTAGATGTGTCCAATGCCCTAAACAACTCTATTCAGTCTGATTTTAATTGTATCATCAAGTTAATATCGTTATTTTATGTTTTATCTTCTTGGTCAATCAGGGAACTCAGGCTTTAATTTTTCTTCTTTTTCCCTTGTGGAAAGGAACCTAGATTGCAGCTGAATTACCTGTAATTTACAGAAAGGATCGAAAGTTCAAAGATTCATATTATTGTCAAACTATGCATGTACAATACAGTTCTGATATTTATCTTCCCCAGAGAGCCATGAAATACAGAAAGACCATGGGAGTTGTTGAAAGAAAAAGCATCAGCTCACCCCACCCCCCACCGGCATGAAAAAAGAAACAAAACTCGCAAACCCCAATTTGCATTGCTTAGTCACAATTTTGCAGCAAATCTTTGATTCCAATTTAGAAAGCTCCCATTGAAATCAGCTGATCTCCAATTGACTTTTTTTTTAAACCTTATGGTGGTCTATTCTGTTTTCCATTACTACTCTGAATGTTGTATTATGATTACTGTTTCCAAGATGTTAACCTACTGATACTCCATTTTGCCTGGCTCATTTCTCAGAATCAAGTCCAGAAATTCTGCCTAACTCGTTGGGCCAGAAACAACCTGATCAACCTACCTTGTTTACAATCAAATTCCAGTTCTTACTTAGAACGAGACCTACACCTTTGTTAAAATTCTTTTTCTTTAGTTTTATTTCAATGGCTTCCTTCACCAGGTGGTCCCAAAAGCCATTGATGCAACATAGTAGTTTTGTGCCGTCGAAGTCAGTCCTATGGCCATTGTGAATGCAATGTTCTGCTACCGCCGATTTCTCTGGATAACACAAACAGATAAACCTCCTGTGCTTCTTGAAGTGGGATTCCATAGTGTCCCCTGTCTGGCCGATGTACGCTGCTCCACATTCACAAAGGACTGGAATTTGATTATAAACAAGGCGGGACAGCAGAAACCTGATTGGATGAGGACTAACCAATCAGGAGGAACGGAGAACAGGTGTATATATACCACCAGACTAGACAGGCTCAGGCATCAATCCTGATGAAGATGGTAGAGTTTGTCATCGAAACATTGGTTAAAATTGATACCTGTACCCAGCTGGAAGCCCGAGAAGAGTTTATTTGTCATTTAAACTTGAATGCACCAGATCCTTTTTGGAGAACAAAGGTTTAATGAACAAAGGCCGTGCATATATGAAACAAGCCACCAAAGGAAATGAAAGAGGCAAGTAAAATTACATTAAAGGATGTTTTCACAGGTACATGGAAAGCAAAGGTTTAGAAGGACATAGCCAAATGCAGACAAATGGGTTTAGCTTGGGTAAAAATCTGGACTGGCATGCACCAGTCGGAAAAGAAGGACTGTATCTATGCTATATAACTCGGTGACCTTAAGTGAACAACATACCTTCTTGTGGAACAATGACCCACCTTCACACTGAGGACACCCTCCATCCTGTCGTATGGTACCACAGACAGCTGCAATCCAAGTGGTGGTTTGGACTCACCACCAACAATAGAACTGAGTACCACCACATTCTGTAACTCATAGCCAGACTTATCACTCTTTCTATTCTCACCACCAAGTTCAATATGCAGCACAGAAAGGCATTCTGGGAGCAGTACTTAATACTGAAATGCCAAACAACAGCTGCAGTAACTCAGGACTATATGGGTGCTAACTAGAAAACACAACATCCAGTACACTGGTCTAAGCTGTCCCACAACCAATGAATCTGTCGATCTCATTTACTCATGAATGGTATTTGACTATTAAACAGCTAATGAAATGAGGGGATGATATGAATGCTCCAGTCCTATTGATGTGAGTGTTAAAGACAAGGATGAAACATTCACAATCGTGTTCAGCTTGAAGTGCCAAGTGAATGATCCATCTTGACTTCCCCCTGAGATCCCTATCATCACAGAAATCAGTCTCCAGTCAATTCTGTTCATGTCATCCGACTGTAATGGCTGACAGCAATGAACATAGCAAAAGCTATAACAGCAAACACATGCCAAAAGGGCAATGTTACAATAGTCAAGGGGGACTTCAATATCTGGATAGACTGGGAAAATCAGGTTGGTGCTGGATTACAGCAGGGGGAATTTCTAGAGTGCCGATGAGATGTCTTTTTTAGAGCAGCTCATGGTTGAGCCCACTAGAGGATCCGCTATTCTGGATTGGGTGTTGTGCAATGAACCGGAATTGATTAGAGAGCTGAAGGCAAAAGAACCCTTAGGGGAGAAATGATCATAATATGATCGAATTCACCCTGAAATTTGAGAAGGAGAAGCTGAAGTCAAATTAGTATTAGAGTGGAGTAAAGGGAATTACAGAGGCTTGAGAGAGGAGCTAGCCAAAATTGATTAGAAAAGAACACTGGCAGAGATGATGTGCAGAGCAGCAATGGCTGGAGTTTCTGGAAGCAATTTGAAGGCTCAGGATATATACATCCCAAAGAGGAAGAAGTGTTCTGAAGCAAAGATGACACAATTGTGGTTCACAAGAGAAGTCAAAGCCAACATAAATTCCAAAGAGAGGGCAAATAATAGAGCAAAAATTAGTGGGCAGCTAGAGGATTGGGAAGTTTTTAAAAACCAGCAGAAGGCAACTAAAAATTCATTAAGAAGGTAAAGATGGAACACGAAAGTAGGCTAGCCAATAATATAAAAGAGGATACCAACAGTTTCTTCTTTTACATAATGTGTAAAAGAGAGGTTAGACTGGATATCGGACAGCTAGAAAACGATGCTGGAGAGGCAGTGATGGGGGACAGTGAAATGGTGGATGAATTGAATCAGTATTTTGCATCAGTCTTCACTGTGGAAGACACTAGCAGTATGGTGGAATTCAAGAATCACTCGATTCTGGAATGGTTCCGGAAGACTGGAAAACTGCAAATGTCACTCCACTCTTCAAGAAGGGAGAGAGACAGCAGAAAGGAAACTATATGCCAGTTAGTCTGACCTCAGTGGTTGGGAAGTTGTTGGAGTCAATTATTAAGAATGAGGTCTCAGGGTACTTGGAGGCATATGATAAAATAGGCTGTAGTCAGCGTAGTTTCTTCAAGAGAAAATCTTGTCTGACACATCTGTTGGAATTCTCTGAAGAAATAACAAGCAGGATCGACAAAGGAGAATCAGTTGATATTGTGCACTTAACTTTCAGAAGGCCTTTGGCAAGGTGCCACACATGAGGCTGCTTAAGAAGCTATGAGCCCGCGGTATTACAAGAAAGATTCTAGCATGGATAAAGCAGTGACTGATTGGCAGGACGCACAGAGTGGGAATAAAAGGCGCCTTTTCTAGCTGAATGCTGGTGACTAGTGGTATTCCATAGGGGTCTGTGTTGGAATTGAATCTTTTTCCATTATATATGACAATGATTTGGATGATGGAATTGATGGCTTTGTTGCAAAGTTTGCAGACAATATAAAGATAGGTAGAAGGGCAGATAGTTTTGAAGAAGTAGAGAGGCTACAGAAGGACTTATATAGATCAGGAGAATGGGCAAAGAAATGGCAGATGGACTTCCCGTACACTACAGTGTCAGGAAGTGTATGGTCATGTACTTTGGTAGAAGAAATTAACAAGTTCTGTATTTTCTAAATGGAGAGAAAATCAAAAAAAAAACTGAGGTGCAAAGGGACCTGTGAGTCCTTGCACAGGATTCTGTAAGGGTTAATTTCCAGTTTCAGATTGTGGTGAGGAAGACAAATGCAATGTTAGCATTCATTTCAAGAGGACTAAAATATAAAAGTAAGGAGGTAATGTTTAATCTTTATAAAGCACTGGTGAGGCCTCACTTGGAGTATTGAGAACAGGTTTAGGCCCCTTATCTTAGAAAGGATGTGCTGAAACTGGAGAGGGTTCAAAGGAGGTTCACGAAAATGATTCCAGGATTGAATGGCTTGTCATATGAAGAGCGTTTGATGACTCTGAGTCTGTGTTCACTAGGATTCAGAAGAATGAGAGATGATCTCATTGAAACCTATTAAATGGTGAAAGGCCTGAGAGAGTCAATGTGGAGAGGATGGTTCCTATGGTGGGAGAGTCTAAGACCAGAGGACACATCCTCAGAATAGAGGGGCATCCTTTTAGAATGGAGATGAAGAGGAATTTCTTCAGCCAGGGAGTGGTGAATCTGTGGAATTCTTTGCCACAGGCAGCTATGGACGCCAAGTCTTTATGTATATTTAAGGCGGAGATTGATAAATTCTTGATTGGTCAGGGTGTGAAGGGCTATGGGGAGCTTTGGGCTGAGAGGAAAATTGGATCAGCCATGATGAAATGGCGGAGCAGACGCATTGGACCAAATGGATTAATTCTGCTCCTATATCTTATGGACTTATAAGACACAGGAGCAGAATTAAGCCATTCAGCCCATTGAGTCTGCTCCACCATTTCATCATGGCTGATCCCAGATCCTACTCATCCTTATAGACCTGCCTCCTCGGCATATGGTTTGATGCCCTGACTGATCAGGAAATGGTCAGCTTCCACCTTAAGTCTACCCATGGACTTGGCCTCCACCACAGTCTGTGGCAGAGCATTCCACAGATTCACTAGACTCTAGCTAAAAAAATTCCTCCTTACCTCTGTTCTAAAAGGTTGCCCCTCAATTCTGAGACTGTGCCCTCTAGTTCTGGATATCCCCACCATTGGAAACAGCCACCTTATGTAGACCTTTCAACATTCGGTAGGTTTCAATGAGATCCCCATGCATTCTTTTAAATTCCAGTGAGTACTGGCCCAAAGCTACCAAACGCTCCTCATATGTTAACCCCTTCATTCCAGGAATCATTCTCGGGAACAACTTCTGGACTCTCTCCAATGACAATACAACCTTTCTGAGATAAGGGGCCCAAAACTGTTGGCAGTAATCCAAATGCAGCCAGCCTAGTGGCTTATAAAGTTTCAACATTATCTCTTTACTTTTATATTCTGTTTCCCTTGAAATGAATGCCAACATTGCATTTGTCTTCTTTATCACAGACTCAACCTGTAAATTAACCTTCTGGGAGTCTTACACAAGGACACCTAAGATCCTTTGCATCTCTGATGTTTGAATTTTCACCCCATTTAGATAATAGTCTGCACTATTGTTCCTTTTGCCAAAATGCATTATCGTACATTGCCCAACACTGTATTCTATCTGCCTCTTTTTTCCTCATTCTTCCAATTTGTCTAAAGCCCAATTTATACCTCTGCGTCAAATGTACGCCATAGGTACCGTGTACCCTATGCCGTAGGGTGACGTGCACCTCCCCAAAAGTGTAACTTGCGCATCGTGGCGACGCAGACTGCAACAACTGTGATTGGTCCGCTTGGTAGCATCGCATTTCTGGTTGCTTTTCTCCGCCATGTCTGTACACTGATGCAAAATAAATGGTTGGAGACAATGAACCAAATCGTCAAATCTACCTGCCGACATCCGAAAATATTTGAAATGCATTTCGTCATCCATGTCTCTCACGGAGAAACTCAGCACAGTGGCATAGAAACCCCATCGCCAACTAGCGTTTTGGCAGTGAACTGCAAAGCGACGCAAACACAACTACGCATACTTACTATAGCGTAGGGCTACGCAAAAAGCATAAATCAGGCCTACGGCGTAGCCTGTACGCACAAGTATAAATCAGCCATTAAGTCCCGCTGCAATCGCATTGCTTCCTCAGCACTACCTACCGCTCCAGCTATCTTTGTATGATCCACAAACTTTGCCACAAAGCCATCAATTCCATTGTCCAAATCATTGACAAACAATGTGAAAAATAAGCAGTCTCAAAACTGACCCCTGTGGAACACCACTAGTCACTGGCAGCCAACCAGAAAATGTCCCTTTTATTCCCACTTGCTGCCTTCTGCCTGTCAGCCATTCCTTTATCCATGCCAGTATCTTACCTGAAATGCCATAGGAATTTAGCTTGTTAAGCAGCCCCGAGTGTGGCACCTTATCAAATGCCTTCTGAAACATAGAAACATGGAAACATAGAAAATAGGTGCAGGAGTAGGCCATTCGGCCTTTCGAGCCTGCACCGCCTTTTGTTATGATCATGGCTGATCATCCAACTCAGAACCCTGCACCAGCCTTCCCTCCATACCCCCTGATCCCTGTAGCCACAAGGGACATATCTAACTCCCTCTTAAATATAGCCAATGAACTGGCCTCAACTGTTTCCTGTGGCAGAGATTTCCACAGATTCACCACTCTCTGTGTGAAGAAGTTTTTCCTCATCTCGGTCCTAAAAGGCTTCCCCTTTATCCTCAAACTGTGACGCCTCGTTCTGGACTTCCCCAACATCGGGAACAATCTTCCTGCATCTAGCCTGTCCAATCCCTTTAGGATTTTATACGTTTCAATCAGATCCCCCCTCAATCTTCTAAATTCCAACGAGTACTAGCCTAGTTCATCCAGTCTTTCTTCATATGAAAGTCCTGCCATCCCAGGAATCAATCTGGTGAACCTTCTTTGTACTCCCTCTATGGCAAGGATGTCTTTCCTCAGATTAGGGGACCAAAACTGCACACAATACTCCAGGTGTGGTCTCACCAAGGCCTTGTACAACTGCAGTAGTACTTCCCTGCTCCTGTACTCGAATCCTTTCGCTATAAATGCCAGCATACCATTCGCCTTTTTCACCGCCTGCTGTACCTGCATGCCCACTTTCAATGACTGGTGTATAATGACACCCAGGTCTCATTGCAACTCCCCTTTTCCTAATCGGCCACCATTCAGATAATAATCTGTTTTCCTATTTTTGCCACCAAAGTGGATAACTTCACATTTGTCCACATTAAATTGCATCTGCCATGAATTTGCCCACTCACCCAACCTATCCAAGTCACCCTGCATCCTCTTAGCATCTTCCTCACAGCTAACACTGCCGCCCAGCTTTGTGTCATCCGCAAACTTGGAGATGCTGCATTTAATTCCCTCATCCAAGTCATTAATATATATTGTAAACAACTGGGGTCCCAGCACTGAGCCTTGCGGTACCCCACTAGTCACTGCCTGCCATTCTGAAAAGGTCCCGTTTATTCCCACTGTTTGCTTCCTGTCTGCTAACCAATTCTCTATCCACATCAATACCCTACCCCCAATACCGTGTGCTTTAAGTTTGCACACGAATCTCCTGTGTGGGACCTTGTCAAAAGCCTTTTGAAAATCCAAATATACCACATCCACTGGTTCTCCCCTATCCACTCTACTAGTTACATCCTCAAAAAATTCTATGAGATTCGTCAGACATGATTTTCCTTTCACAAATCCATGCTGACTTTGTCCGATGATTTCACCGCTTTCCAAATGTGCTGTTATCACATCTTTGATAACTGACTCCAGCAGTTTCCCCACCACCGACGTTAGGCTAACCGGTCTATAGTTCCCCGGTTTCTCTCTCCCTCCTTTTTTAAAAAGTGAGGTTACATTAGCCACCCTCCAATCCTCAGGAACTAGTCCAGAATCTAACGAGTTTTGAAAAATTATCACTAATGCATCCACTATTTCTTGGGCTACTTCCTTAAGCACTCTGGGATGCAGACCATCTGGCCCTGGGGATTTATCTGCCTTTAATCCCTTCAATTTACCTAACACCACTTCCCTACTAACATGTATTTCGCTCAGTTCCTCCATCTCACTGGACCCTCTGTCTCCTACTTTTTCTGGAAGATTATTTATGTCCTCCTTAGTGAAGACAGAACCAAAGTAATTATTCAATTCGTCTGCCATGTCCTTGCTCCCCATAATCAATTCACCTGTTTCTGTCTGTAGGGGACCTACATTTGTCTTTCCCAGTCTTTTCCTTTTTACATATCTATAAAAGCTTTTACAGTCAGTTTTTATGTTCCCTGCCAGTTTTCTCTCATAATCTTTTTTCCCCTTCCTAATTAAGCCCTTTGTCCTCCTCTGCTGAACTCTGAATTTCTCCCAGTCCTCAGGTGAGCCACTTTTTCTGGCTAATTTGTATGCTTCTTCTTTGGAATTGATACTATCCCTAATTTCTCTTGTCAGCCACGGGTGCACTACCTTCCTTGATTTATTCTTTTGCCAAACTGGGATGAACAATTGTTGTAGTTCATCCATGCAACCTTTAAATGCTTGCCATTGCATATCCACCGTCAATCCTTTAAGTGTCATTTGCCAGTCTATCTTAGCTAATTCACGACTCATCCTTCAAAGTTACCCCTCTTTAAGTTCAGAATCCAATAAGTGATGTCAACTGCCTTTCCATTGTCCACACTGCTTGTTACTTCCTTGAAGAACTCTAGATGACTTTGACTTATTTTATCATTAGTCTTCTAGTACCCCGAAACTTCATCCTTAATAATAGACTCCAACATTTTGTCAACCACTGAGGTTAGACTAACTGACCTATAGTTTCCTTCCTTTTGTCTTCCTCCCTTCTTAAAGAGTGGAGTGACATTTGCAATCTTCCAGTCCTCTGGGACCATGCCAGAATCAAGTAATTCTTGAAAGATCATGACCAATACATTCATTATCTCCTCAGCAACCTCTCAGAACTGTGGGATGTAGTCCATCTGGTCCAGCTGACTTATTCACCTTAAGACCTTTGAATTTGCCTAGCACTTTTTCCTTTGTGATAGCGATGGCACTCATGGACTTCTGACACACTGCTAGCATCTTCCATAGTGAAGACAGATACAAAGTACTCATTAAGTTCATCTGCCATTTCTTTGTCCACCATTACTGCCTCACCAGCAGCATTTTCCAGTGGTCCAATATCAACTTTTATTCTTTATATAACTGAAAAAACTTTGGGTATCCTGCTTTATATTATTGGCTAGATTGCCCTCATCTTTTCCCTTTTTATGGTCTAGTAAACAGGCCCACTAATGACCTACATTTCAGAAGTGGCTGTTCCTCCAGCTGAGGTCCTCTGGGACAGTTACAACTACCCGACAAATATGGAAAATTGACCAGGCATGGAGACACACGAAGTGCAGATACTGGAATCTAGAGCAGCAAACAATTACCTGGAAGAACTCAATTAGTCGAACAGCATCTGTGGGAGGAAAGGAAATGTCAATGTTTCAGGTTGATACCTTTCATTTCTGATGCAGGGATTTGACCCGAAACATCAACAGTGTTGTTCTTCCCACAGATTGGAAACTGCTCAGGTATGTTCTGTATATGATAAGACCAGGACAAATCCAATCTGGCTAAATCAATCTGTTTTCAATTGCAAGTAAAGTGATGGAAACCATCCTGGACAGCGCTGTCAAGTAGCACTTACTTACTAATAACCTACTCACAGATGCCCAATTAATTTTCACCTCAGTTCTGGATCTCATCATAGCCTTGGTTCAAATAGAGACCAAAGAGCTGATTCCATATGATGAGATGAGAGGGACTGCCCTTGCCCTAGTAGGATTTGATCAAATGTGCTATCAATGAATGCTGGTGAAACTGGAGTCAAAGAAGGTCAAGCATAAAACACTTGAGTCTGGACTCATAACTCACACAGCGAAAGTTGTTGTGTCTGTTGAAGGTCACTCATTCCTCCGACAGGACATCACAGGTACAGTTCCTCAGAAAAGTATCGTAGGCCAAACTCTCTTCAGCTGATTCACCAATCACCTTCCTTCCATTATAACGCTGGACATAGGGATGTCTGCCTTCGATTGTACAATATTCCAAACTCCATTTTCCAACTCCTCCGACAAAGAAATAGTCCACACCTGCATGCCACAAAATTCACACACAGGCTGACAAGTGGAATGTAAAATTTGTGTCACTGTGACCACCTCCAGAAAGAAAAAAGCTGTTAGTGTTACTAGTATTGCCACCCTCCAGGCCACCATTGACCAAAAGCTCAACTTGACCACCCACATAACTATTGTGGGTACAAGAGCAAGACAGATTTTGGATGTCCTGAATCATATCCTAACACCCTAAACCAGCCCCGACAAGGAATGAATCATGAATGTGGCAGAATACTCATGACTTGCCTGGATGAGTGCAGATCCAACAAAACTCAAGAAATTTGACACCACCCACATTAATTCAGTGTGCTTGATTTGGATCACATCCACCACACTAACCATTTATGTCCTACAACACTAGAACAGAATAGCCATGGTATGGACAACCTTAGCAGCACAATTACTTATCCAGGGTACTCTTACAACTCCATAAAAATCCACAAACTCAATCATCAACAAGGAGAAAGGTGACACCAACATCTACAGGTCCCTGTCCAAGTCACACTGTAACTCAGAAATATATTGCTGTTACTTCATTGTTGCTAGGACTAAATTCTCCAACAGCCTTCACTAGAAGGATGGCATCACACCCTCTCAAGGACAACTAGGGATAGGAGGCAACAGCTGGTCCTGATAATGACACCCATGTCCTGAAAAATAAATTTAGAGAGCTAGATGTTTAGACATGAGGCAGAATTGGCTGAGACTGCGAAAGTCAATCACATTGTGAAGCACTTTCTGACAGGGGGAGGTCACACCTTTCCAAGAAAATGGAAGGGCATCAGAAAGAGAAGAAAAAACAAACTACGTAATCACAATGGCTAGCTATGAACGTTTCTTGTGTCATTTACTGGATGCGGTTGTTGAGGGCGACGTTAATGCTGACGACTATTCCCTAGTTGTACTTTTAGTTAGTGTTTTTATAGGCTATTTCAAACAGAAGTGAATGTGTCAGTCATATCAGTGTTTCTCCAATACCTCATCAGAGAGCAAATACCTTTTACTGAGGGACATTAGTGAATTAGATGCGACTATATTTCATGATCACCATTACTGATCCTAGCTTCATAATTGAATAAATAACAGCTCAGAAAAAGACCAAATATACATCTGCAGCCTTTAATTTCTCATTAAGAGTTTGTATAGATTCGGCATGTCATTTATGAACTTTGACAAACTTCTAATGATGCACAGTGGAGACTATCCTAACTGGATGCATCACAGCCCAGAATGGAAACACCAATGCCCAAGAATGGAAAAGTCCACAGAAAGTGGTGGATACAGCCCAGTCCATCACAGGTGAATCTGTCTCCACCATTGAGCACATTTCGAACAAGTGTTACCACAAGAAAGCAGTATCAATCATCAAGGATTCCCACCATCTAGGTCATGCTCTCTTCTCACTACAACCATCAGGAAGGAGGTTCAGGAGCTTTAGGTTCCACACCACCCGATTAAGGAACAGTCATTACTCTTCAATCATTAGACTCCTGAACCGGCATGGATAACTTTAAGTTGAGTTTGAAGTTCAAGTTTAATTATCATTCAACCATACATGAATACAGCCAAATGAAATAGTGTTCCTGCAGGGCCAAGGTGCAACACACATTACCGACAGTATATAGTACACTGCACAAATAGCATATATGGTGACAATTTCAGAAAAGCATACAGTCACACAGAAAAAAAAACACATACAGTCCAAGTCCCTGAGTGGCATGGCTGTAGTCCTGGTCCAGCTTGCTCTTTCACTGAGTGAACACTGGAGGGCACTGGAAGGGAGTTGTGTTGTGGTGAGTGAAGTTACCATAACAGTGTGGTAACTTCACTCACCACAACACAACTAAACCTACAGATTCACTTCTAAGGATTTTTTATAGCTCATGTTCTCAGTATTATGCTTTATTATCTGCATAATTTGCCTTCTTTTGCACATTGGTTGTTTGTCAGTCTTTACTTATGTGTAGTTTTTCATAAATTCTATTGCATTTCATTGTTTTCCTGCAAGAAAATGAATCTCAAGGTAGTATATGGTAACGTATGCATACTTTAATAATGAATTTCCTTGACTTTGTATTCTACAGCAGTCTTCCTTGTATTTGAATATCTTCAGATTATTTCATAAGCATGGGTCCATTTTGCAATGTATGTGTGAAGTAAATACATCCAGTGAGAAAGATTAAGAGGGAGGGAGAGAGGAGAGAGAGACGGGAGAAAGGGGAGGGAGGGGTGAGAGAGAGGGGTGGGAGAGGGAGGGGGAGGGAGGGCTATAGAAATATAGCTCCAAGCTAAGCAGCCTGTGATTGGTTTTTCCTAGTTTTCAAAAGAAGAAATTTAAATGTATTTATTCATGTAAGTATGTAAGTCAAGCTGGCAGTTGAATACTGCATGCTAGTGTTTGTTATGGTGGGTGGCTGAACCTGTTCCCTCTGTCAAAATCCTGCTAGTAATTACTGTTGTCCCAGGAATTACTGATGCTGGAGAACAAACCAGCCTGTGGGAGCAAGTCTCCTGAGTGCCCCTTCAATCTAGTGGCGAACATTTATACATGAGAGTCTTCAACAAGTAGACTTTGCAATGAGGCCAAAGCCTCATTCCTATGGAGTTCAACCCATGTCAACACAGGAGTTTACGCACATCAGAAATATTTAGATACCAATTCAACTGACTTAGACTCAGGAGCTTTGTTGACTGCGTGGTTACAGGACTGACACTCGATGTTTTAGGGACAGCTTCTTCCCTCCTCATCAGATTTCTGAAGGGGCAATGAACCCATGTACAATTCCTCACTTTTTTTTTCTTTTTTGCTCCAAATTTCTTACTGTAAATTACATTATTGTTGTTATTATTAAGTATTGCACTGTACTGCTGCTGCAAAACAACAAATTTCATGATATATGCCAGTGGTATTAAGCCTGATTCTGATTCAGAGTTTTGAAGTGGGCGAGAACAAATGGCATTAATCCTTCAATGCTTTCTGAACAATCTGCCTTTCTTCTTTTTTTTGTTATATTTTGTTTGTGGTCATTGGTTCACAGCCTGAGAGCAAATGTCTGGGACTTTCAGGATGCTTTAATTGATTCCGGTTAGGTAGAGGCACAGTTGCACACAATGAGTCACTGAACCTTGGCTAGAGTATCACAGGGAGCCACAACCCAGTCTGTGCACCTTGGCAATGGGGCATATGTTTTGGCTCAGCAGTGACAGTTCTTGTAGTGAAAGTATGAATTTACATTCTTATCAGGCTCTGACAACAGAAGGCTATCCCAACATATTATGCAAACAATAATCTTGAAGTGATATTACTGCTCTAATGTAGGACATAAGACGACTAATTTACACTGAGCTAGGGCACATAAACAGAAACGAATGGACTGTACCCCTCATTGCAGTTTTCACTGAGGCACAGATTCTATGACTCGATAAGGGGTAACTTTAGGTCAGAACATCGAGGAGAAGTCCTCCGCACCTCACACTGCGGTGCAAGGCCTTTAACTTCCATCTTAGTGCAAAGTTTGGGACCTAATTTCAAAGGTAAACTCGAGAGATTCTGCTGCTGTTGAAAATCTTGGTCAACACACACAAAATGCTGGAGGAACTAAGTAGGTCAGGCAGCATCCATGAAGGGAAGTGAACAGTCAACATTTTGGGCCGAGACCTGTCATCAGAACATTCCTTCCATAGATACTGCTTGACCTGCTGATCTTCTCTGGTATTTTATGCTTGTTGCTAGTTTCAAATGTGGTATTTTTGACAAATCATCATCTCTTTACTCCTGTACTGAGCTACTAACCTGACTAACCAGACACCCTGCTCCTCTGTCATCCAGTACTTGTGTTATTCTTTCCCTTCACTCTCACAGATAGTCCATTGGTTACTTCTGACCCTCTGCTTTACTGCAAATTAAACCACTTTTAATTTCTAACTTTTCTCAGCTCTGATTAAATTTGGGATGTTCACATGGTTTCTCCTTCCAAGATGCTACCTAACCTGCAGAACAATTCTGTGCTTTCTGGTTTTTTTTTATGTCAGCCGGAAGTACTGCAATTTGAACTCAGAATCTTCTAACTCAGAGTTGTGGGTATTATCAAGAAACTTATTTCTGAAAAGACGGCAATTAGAATGTTGGACAAAGTGCTGGAGGGTCTCAGAAGGTAAGCCCATTCCATTTTATTACTAGAACCATGCATTACTAGAACTTGCCACTTCAGTGGTCTTCCTGAACCCCTTCCCATTTCACTTAACTGGCCTGCCTGACTGATTGTCAAGTGATCATTCCCAAGATTTACCTGTGAGCCCTTGAATTGTGAGACACTTTGAGGCAATTCACTGGCTTCTAACCTTTTCCAATCACTCCATTCGATTGTTTCACTTCTGGTGCCTGGCTCCTTGGGAAGTAGGGGAGCACTGCAGGCCTGTTGATGTCAAGGAAGCGATCCTTCATGTAAATATGGTTCTGAAGGCTGGTGGTAGTATCTAGGGAGAGTGGGTGGAAAGCAAGTATGTTTGTGGAGAGCAGGTCGGAGAGTAGATGACGTGCCATTTTGAGAGATGGAGTCATTCTCCTCTCTCATGCCAGATGGATATGGATATAACCATTTCCTGTTCTTTGCCTCAACAACCAAGGTATAGCATGAAAACAAGTACTAGGCTGGTCATGAGCAACGTCAGGAACCTCTGCCTCATGCAAAACACAATAGAATTTTGGAATTTTTATTACTTAAAGAATGGTGATCACAGACATCGAGACTGTTTTCTAATGGGTTTGAATGTGAAGAGTTGAGGCATCGATGGGAAATCGATGGAGGAGAAGATGGCAGCGCGACACAGCGCGCGTGGCTCTCCGGTGAAATGATATTGTATCTGTTAAATAGGGGCCATGGACAATTCTGATTTGATGAAGACAGACGTGAGAAGCAGAGGAACATCTGGAGAAATTTCTGGAATGCCGGGTTTGCTGCTGTTGTTACTGTGCGATCGAGAATCTCCGAAGGGTATACCCCAAAATCCCCAGCTTTGCCTGCTGCTGGCGACCAAGGCTGCGGTCGAAACGTTCGGATAGAGATGGTGCTCGGTACTCGGTGTCAGAGGGCTGATCGGAGGCTCGAAGTTTTCGGACGACTCAGAGTCGGACTGTGGTCGGGCATGGCAGGGAGAGTTTTCTTCCTTCTCCCGTCTGCGTGAGATGTGGGACTTTCGAGAAACTTTGAACTTTGAATTTTTTTTACTGTGCCATGGACTGTTCTTCATCAAGTTATGGTATTGTTGCACTGTTGTAACTATATGTTATAATTAGTGGTTTTGTTAGTTTTTCAGTCTTGGTCTGTCCTGTGTTTTTGTGATATCACACCGGAGGAATATTGTATCATTTCTTAATGCGTGCATTACTGAATGACAATAAAAGAGGACTGCGTGTCCTCATAATTGAATCTAATCATAATCTAAATGAAGCAAAAATTCAGGTTGTTCATATGATTAGTGAAATGGTTTTGTGGGTCTGAACATACTTCTTCTTTGTTCATGGTCCCAGGTGGGATTCTTATTATCGAAACCCAACTTCTGCATGCATAAGGGTGCCAGATTCCACTAATGTTTTCTAACTGTTTAGAGGCCTACTGCCCTTGGTGTTGTCCCTTCACACAACAAACTGCCAGAACCTGTCCCACAGCAGGCCTCATGCCATGTCTACACACTATGAATTAACTGGGAATCATGATGCTTGGACCATGGCCTCCATGTCTCCCTGGCAGTAAAAGGGCCAGCTAGCCAGGAAGCACAGTCTTGAGTGAACGAATAGGTTCCCTCAAGCTCAGGCTCTCTCATATTGAACTCTGGTGGGCTGTAAACATCTTCTTATCAGCCTCTAAAGATAAATGTGGAACTTTTCCAATAACTATCACTGTAAATACCAGATACTTTATTGGGAAACAGTCATAATGGTCCACATACATTAAAGGAGAAATTACTCCGGATAAGTGCTTTTGGGTGATAGCTTGTATATTCTATATCATTAACCTGAATTTGGAAACTTACTGGTGGCAGAGAAGAAAGAGTGCAGTGCTTTGCTGAGCAGAATTGGCTGCTGTGTTTCCTAAAGTAAATAGTGACTACACTTCAAAGGAGATTCAAGATACTTCTCATTCTGTGGTTATAAAAGGAACAACATAAATGTTTCTTCATTTGTCAGCTCTGGGCATCTGATGGCTCAGTATCTGTTTGCTTGGCCTGTGACCCGAGGCATAATAAACAAGCCAGATCTGACAAAGGGTCTTTGACCTGAAACATTAACTCTATTTCTCTTCCCACAAGATTCTGTCCGACCTGCTGAATGTCTCAAGCATTTTCTTATCTTATTTCAGATTTCCAACATCTGCCATTCTTAGATCTCTCTTTAGCTTGCAGTATTAGCTCTAATAAAAAAAGTACAACATATTAGGAATTCCACCTGGAGCACAGCATGAAATAGCCATTAGTGTACTGTGTTCATAACTCATCCACAACCCAGAGACCGGGCAGATTTTGAGATATTATACATTTCACACTGCTCTTCTAGATATATTTCCATCCCATGTGTCCCACTCAAGAATTACCTATCATTTACTTCATAGCTGATGTTAGTACGACATCACAAACCCATTAAAGCCACCTCATTATTCCATTTTTGGCGCTATTTATTCTTGTAATTTAGAGTAATTTTACATCTTTGCACTGTACTGTTGCTGCAAAACCAGAAACGTCATCTATGTCAGTGATATTAAACTTGACTCTGACTGATTCTGAACGTTTCTTCATCATTCACACGGACTTTGTTCAATGACTGCTCTTTCTGGAAGTCGAGCCTGCGGCTCCCCAGCTGGAGGGCTTTGGCTGACTTTGCCACATCTCCTGCAGTAGAACTTCCTGTTCTGTAACACTGCCTGAGAGAGTAGTTGAAGTTGGGTCACTGACAGCATTTTAAAAAAATCTCTCAATGAGCACTCGAATGACTTAGTCATATCATTTTGGCCTGGGCCAAGTGCCAAGTGATGGGGTTAATGCAGATGGCTACCTATTAGTCAGAGTGGACTCGGTGGGATAAATGGATTGTTTCCACGCTGTGTGCTTTTATGACTCCGTGACTTCCAGCCCAATTTTCTGTTCCACCATTGCCAGCAACCCTGATCATAGTAGGCTCATTCTTTGCAAGATACTGTACTTCAATAGGTTATACACTGCAGGCTGATCTTTTCTGGCAAAACATTTCTTCTGCTATATCTTGTCTTCTTCAACATTCCTTCTGCCAGCAGTGTAGTGGTTGGCACAACGTTTTACAGTAGCAGCGACCCGCGTTCATTTCCCGCCGCTGTCTGTAAGGAGTTTGTACGTTCTCACCATGACTGCATGGGTTTCCTTGGGGTGCTTCAGTTTCCTCCCACAGTCCAAAGACGTACTGGTTGATTAATTAATAATTGTAAATTGTCCTGTGATTAGGCTAGGGTTAAATCGGGGATTGCTGGTGGGCCATAAAGGCCTGTTCTGTGCTGTATTGCAATAAATAAGTGAAGAAATAAATCTCTAAAATATGGCACAGGAATGATGTTGGCCCTCAACCAACTAGAAGAGACATTCCCTTGGTGTTAGCTGCCCTGCCTATAATGGGGGTGTGGGATCCATAAAGGTTGTAAGCAACAGAATTTAGGAAGGTATGACGTTATCAGGGCTCACATACACAGATTGTAAAAGGCAGCTCAGATGAACTTAGTGATTTTTACGGCGATCACGGACTATATAGAAACAAGACTTAAATGGATTTTGTACAAATTGATTTTCAGAAAACACTTGGCAGGTGAAATATCACAAAAATATGAAAACTGGCATTGAAGTGGTCATGTGGACAATAGGGAATGGAAAGATATGTGTTGGAGAAGATATCTTCTGTCTACTTTGAAGGTATGTGTACGATGTCAAGTTGCACTGAACATCAGTCATGGTTCAGTTGAAAGTTAACTCAGAGCTCGACAGTTGTGGGGTTCATGTATTTCTGCAGTGATCAGAGTACACATCCACACTGTGGGAGAACTGAAGTGTCAAACGCGATGAGTGACTAAATTGACACTCAGACGGAAACAAAAGATTCCACAGCACAGCAGAGTTCTCTGAGTGTCCCAGCTAATAACCTAATCCAGTATCACAAAAATACAGACTATTTGGTCAGTGTCACACTGCACTTGTGCGGGACTTTGCTGGTGCTGTATCAAACAGAAACTATACTTCAAAATGGCTTCGAGCTGTAAAGCACTTTGTTACATTCCATAGCTATGAAAGGAATAATATAAATACAGCTTCCTTTGTGAGCAGTGGCATCCCTTTTCATTCACAGTCAACATTCTGGCTACAAGGCCAAGAGGAGCATACACAATGACAGGAAAGGCATGAAGGAAAAGAGGGACCTTTGTAATCCAGGGAGCGTGAAGCACAGAATCAAATATCGCTATGATGATTATACGCTCTAGTGTCAATTGTTTGGTGACAATAAAGTATAAGTATAAAGTATACAAGTCCATGGTCTCTGAAGGCGGCAGCACAGGTAGATAAAGTGGTGAAGAAGGTGAAAGAGATATTGCCTTCGTTGACCGGGACAAAGATCCCCCATCACCCAGTACTTGCCCTCTTCTCATTGCTACCATCAAGGAGGAGGTACAGGAGCCTGAAGACACACACTCAGCTTTTTAGGAACAGTTTTTTTTCCATTCACCATCAGACTTCTGAATGGAGAATGAACCCATATATACTATGTCCCTACTTTTTTCCTTTCTTTTTGTACTACTTCTTTAACTTTATATATATCTCTTATTGTAATATCTATTTTTCTATTATGCACTGCTGCCACAAACAATACATTTCACAACATATGCCAGTGATAGTAAACAATTCTGATTCTGAATGCAGCAGCAAGGAAAATATGGTCCGATTTTATAAAACTTTGGTTAGGCCTCAGCTAGGGTGCTGTAGGCCGTACTGGCTACCATACAATAGGAAGAATGAGATTACAGAGCAGATTCGTCAAGACGTTGCCTGGAATGGTGCATTTCAGTTATGAGGAGTGAATGGAGAGGCAGCATCTCTCACAAGGGTGAAGAAGCACCTGGATAAGCCCTTGAATTACCAAGAGCTAGAAGGGCTATGGACCAAGTGCTGGTAAATGGGACCTCTAGAGATGGGTGCTTGCTGGTTGGCTAGGTAGGGTGTTTCTGTATAATATAACTAGACTACTCTCTCAGAATGAGGTTTGATGTAAGCACCGAATTGGCTGACCAACTGTGAGGGAGATAAGAACAAAGCAGTCATGACAAGTGGATGTAGTTGGTGGGTTAGCACACCCTGGTCCTTGGCAGCTAACTGCAGCTACTACCCATTTGATGAAATCCATCTGACTGCAGTTTCTGAGGCAGTGACAACAACTTCGGGTAAAGTAAGTAGTATATATGTGTCACCATATACTATACAACCCTGAGATTCGTTTTCTTGTGGGCATTCATAGCATTTACAAAGAAACCCCTTAGAATCAATGACAATGCACACAACAAGACAGACAAGCAATCAATGTGCAAATTGTGCTAATTTGTGCAATAAGTATTGTGAACATGCGATGAAGAGTCCTTGAAAGTGTGTCCTAGGTTGTGGGAACAGTTCAGTGCTGGGGTGAGTGAAGTTATCCCCCAGTTCAAGAGCCTGATGGTTGAGGGGTACTAACTGTTCCTGAACCTGGTGGTGTAGATACAGAGGCTCCGGTACCTCCTTGCTAATGATTTTCATTATTTCCAGTGGGTTGAGTGTTTATCCTTTTATCACCCACTGGACCACTTTGTCTGGCGCGTAATGTCAGGATTGTTCTCCTTTCGGATTAACAGGGTCACGGCGTGAACGTTCCTGACTCGAAGATGAGATGCAAATGGAGAAGAAGCTGTATCATGGACTCTAAACAACAGCCTTGAGCTACTGTGAGTCAAAGGACACCTTCACAAGTGCCAGATGGAGAAAATGATACAACCCAGATCTTGCCTTTGTTACCTCGGCAAGCTGCAACCTCTTCACACAAACAGTTCTCCAACATATGCCCAAATCCTAACACCGTCCAGTACAGGTAGAATCCCTTCCAGTTCTGAGACCTGTATCATCAAAGTACCTGCCAAGATTTAAGCTGAGAAAAGCAAATTGGACATCTTTCGCAGAATCCCTTGATCAACTTATCGATACCATACCACCAGAACCTGATCATTATGATGAATTTGTCCGACTAATCTGGAAAGTAGCAGAGCAGAACATACTTAGAGGCTGCAGAACCAAATATATTCAGGGATTGACTAGTGATATCAAGCAAAGTTATGATGAGTATGTCAACTTATATGACCAATAGCCGTTTGGTCAAGACACAATTGAAATCGGAGAGTCAGTTCTGTCCCTATTGAGCCAAGAGCGACAACAGCATTGGCAGGAACTGACAGAAAACACAGACATGACCAAGAACAGTAAGAAGGCATGGGAACTGTTCGGAATCTCAACTCAGACAATAGACCACCACAGAGAATTGCTGCAGTAACATCCAGTCAGGTTGCCCACCAACTAATACTAAATGGTCGACCAAATAACAAGGAACGGAGGCAAAAGAAAAAGCAACATCAAGATGGAGTCAGCTCTCTCAAACGGGCTTCCCACCTCTCACCCTAGAAGAATTAAAGGATGAAGTACCACAGCTAAAAATCCAATAAAGCTGCTGGCATAGATGGGATTCTTAATGAATCCCTTAAACATCTTGGACTGAAGCACTCCACTGACTTCTGTCCCTTTTTAACTGATGCCTAAGATAATTAAAAATACATAAAAGGTGGAGAAGGGGCAAAGTTGTTGTTCTCCTAAAACCCAATAAAGACCCCAACATTCCTAAAAATTACAGACCGATTTCCTTGCTCTGCACCCTCTATAAACTCTACGAGAGACTCATACTGAAAAGAATATCCCCCTTAGTCAAAGATCTTCTAACACCCGACCAAGCTGGGTACAGGCCAGGCCGCTCTTGCTGTGGTCAAGTCCTGAACTAAACCCAGTATATTGAGGATGGCTTGGAAATGCGACATATTAGAGGGGCCGTATTCATTGACTTAACAGCAGCATACGACACTGTGAATCACAGAGGCCTTCTACTGAAATTATCTAAAATGTTAAAGAATGAAACCACAGTCAAAGTAATAAGAAGCCTCCTAGAAAATCACAGATTTTATGTAGAAATGAATGGAATTAAGAGTAGGTGGCGTCCACAAAAGAACGGACTTCCACAGGGATCAGTCCTGGCACCTCTACTATTTAATGTTTACAGAAACGACCAATCAACCTTTCCTAATACACACAGGTTTATCTATGCAGACAAACTATGCATAGCAACACAAGCTAACTCCTTCCAAGAAGTTGAAGTATGACTTACAGCAGTCCTCGAAGCAATGAAGCAGTATTATGTAAAATGGTCTCTGAACCCAAATCCATCAAAAACTCGAGTGTGTGCATTCCACCTGAGGAATCGAGAAGCAGCTCGGAAACTCAAGATCTTCTGGTGTGGGAAGGAGCTCGAACACCATCCGACTCCAATTTACCTGGGCGTGACACTGGATAGGACGGTCTCATTTGCCACCCACATCCAAAAACTCCGAGGGAAAGTTGGCTCTTGCAATTCTCTCTTGAAAAAATTAGCAGGCACGAAATGGGGAACTAATGCTCACACACTTAGATCAACTGCCCTAGCACTCTGCTATGTACCTGCAGAATACTGTGCACCTGTGTGGGGCAGATCAGCCCATGCGAAGAAAATAAACTCGTTGCTTAACGAAGCCTGCCAAATAATCACGGCACACTGCGCCCCACACCCACTAACATCATTTACAGACTTGCAGGCATTGCTCCCCCAGAGATCTGAAGACAAACCACAACAAAAATTGAAAAAGGTAAACAGAACTCGGATCCACGGCACCCATTACATCATCATATGCCAGTTTCCAACCGCCTAAGATCGAGGAAATGCTTTGCTACAGTGGAGGAACTACCGCTCGGAGCATCTCCCCAAATGTACAGGATTGACCTCTGGCAACAAACAGAAGCCAGAACCCCACCAAACAATACAGTGCAAGACCCCACAGAAATGTTACCAGATGAGGCACTGCTCGACAGACCGGAGTGGTGCACTCTCAACAGAGCGAGAGCGGGAGTTTGTAGGACAGGAGATAATATGGTGAAGTGGGGTTTAAAGACCAGCGAATCCTGTGAGTGTGGCGAAAGGGTGCAGCACATTGAACACGTTCTGCGCAACTGCCTACTCTCACCTGATTTAACTGACACTGACCTGCTCAGCATCAACCAAACAACACTAGAGCGGCTGGCTGTCTGGTGTGACAAGCTATGAAATGACCTCCTTGCTGATGGCAGCAGTGAGAAGAGAGCATTGGCAGGATGGTGAGATTCCTTGGTGATAGATGCAATGCCACTGCTTGTAAATATGCTCAGTAGTGGGGAGAGCTTTGCTCGTGATTGACTAGGCTGTATCTACTAATTTTTACAGGCTTTTCCATTCCAGGGCATTGGTGTTTCCACACCAGGCCGTGAAGAAACTCGTCAGTATACTCTCCACTACACACCTATGGTTATGTAGAAATGATAACACTTAGGAATTTAAAGTTGCTGACCCTCTCCACCTCCGATTCTCCAATGAGGACTGGCTCAAAGACCTCCGGTTTCCTTCTCCTGAGATCAATAATCAGCTCCTTCAATTTGTTGACATTGAGCGAGAGGTTTCTGTTGTGGCACCACTCAGCCAGATTTTCAGTCTCCTTCCCATGTACTGATTCATTACCACCTTTGATTTGGCCAATGACATTGCTATCATCAGCAAACTTGAATACGGCATTAGAGCTGTACTTCGTACTACAGTCATAAATGTAAACCGAGTAGAGCAGGGGGCTAAGCACACAGTCTTGTGGTACACCCGTGCTGATGGAGATTGTGATGGAGATGTTGTTGTTCATCCAAACTGACTGGGGTCTGCAAGTGAGGAAATTGATGATCCAATTGCAGAAGGAGGTATTGAGGCCTAAGTCTTGAAGCTTATTGATTGGTTTTGAGGGGATAATAGTGTTGAATGTCAAGCTGCAATCAATGCGGGTCATCCTGATGTCTACATCTTCACTGTCCAGATGTTTCAGGGTAGAGTGATGTCGGGGACTGTAGGAATTTGTGAAGGTTCCTCCATGTTTTATCGATCAAAATGAGCATAAAAGGCAGAGAGCTCATCTGTGAGTGAAGCCTTGTTGTCATACATGTCACTTAGTTTCACTTTGTAGAAGGAGATAGCATTCAAGCCCTGCCACAGTTGTCAAGCATCTTTCAGTGATTCCAATTTGGTCCATAATTGCCACTTCGCATGTGAGATGGCTTTCTGGAGATTATACCTGGATCTCCTGTATTTATTTGGTCACCAGACCTGAACACCACTGATCTGACCCTCAGCAGATCTCTTGGTTCATCCAGAGCTTCTGGTTCCCTCTCCAAACGATATTGTGGGGACACAGTCCATTACAACCGTGCATATTCATTCAGATCTTCCGTTGAGTACTTGAACATGGACCAGTCCATTGACTTGAAGCAATCCCGTAGCCGCTCCTCCGAGCTACATTAACGACTATTGTCCAGTAGCACTGATAACTATGGCGATGTAGTGCTTTGAGAGGTTGTTACGGCTGGAGTTAACTCCTGCCTAAGCAAGGACTTGGACCCACTGCAATTTGCCCATCGCCACAATAGGTCTACAGTGGATGTGATCTCATTGGCTCTTCATGCAGCCTTAGATTACCTGGACAATACTAATACTAGGTCAGGATGCTGTTTATTGACTTCAGAGCAATGTTTAACACAATCATCCCTACAGATCTGATCAAAAAGCTCCAAAACCTATGCCTCTGTACCTCCCTCTGCAACAGGATCCTTGAAATTCGCAAATTTCTGCAGATGTACTCTAGAGGGCATTCTGACTGGCCGCATCAGCATCTGATATGGGGTGATGGGGGGATTCACTGCACTGGATCGAAATAAGCTGAAGAGAGTTGTAAACTCAGTCAGCGCCATCATGGGCACTAACCTCGTAGTATCCAAGACATCTGCAAGAAGTGTTGTCTCAGAAAGGTGGCATCCTTCATTAAGGACCTCCATCACCCAGGACATGCCCTCTTCTCATTGCTACCATCAGGGAAGAGGTACAGGATCCTGAAGGCACACTCTCAACAATTCAGGAACAGCTTCTTCCCTTCTGCCATTAGATTTCTGAATGGACATTGAACCCATGAACACTACCTCACGACTTTTTTTCTCTCTTTTTGCACTACTTTTTTAAATTAACTTCATATATATATATATTCTGATTCTGATTCAGCTATGTCTTTGCATTACAAAGAGTTAATCATGAAACACAGATGTCCACCTTTTGCCCTTTTTGAATCAACAGTCCTGTTCATTTGATGTATCGAAAAGCCCTCAGGTCTTACCAGCGTATTCAATGTGTCTTGAGTGAGTCACGTCAAAGCTGATTTATACTTCTGCGTAGTAGCCTACGCAAGTGGCCTACGCTGTTGTGAGCATTTATACTTGTGCGTTGGTGTGTCTGCGTCGCTCTGCAATTCACCGCCAAAACGCTAGTTGGCGGTGGGGTTTCTATGTCACTGTGTTGAGTTTCTTCGTGTTGAAACTCAACACGAAGAAACTCAAACTTCAAACAATGGCGACTGAAACTGAAGGAGGGTGAATTTTCTGTGCTTGTCCGGCCACTGAGAGATATGGACGAGGAAATGCATTTCAAATATTTTCAGATGTCAGCAGGTAGATTTGATGATTTGGTTCATCGTCTCCAACAATTAATATCGCATCAGTGTACGCAAGGTATACTCAGAGACTGGCAATCACCATTTGAGTTTTAGCTTCAGGTGGCAGTCAACAGGCTGTAGCAGCTAGCTACAAACTGGCATCAAGCAGAGGGTCCTCCATGGTCTGTAAAGCTTTATGGAAAGCACTGCAGCCAGAGTTCCTTCCCTGCCCTTCAGTCGCCCAATGGGAAGCTATTGCAGCGTAGGAGGAAATGCGATGCTACCAAGCGGACCAATCACAGTTGTTTGGTCTGCGTCGCCGTGACGCGTAGTTACATTTTGGGAGAGGTGTGCATTAAGCTACGGAGTACGGTTGGCGTAGAGTACAGCGTAGCGTACGCTGCTACGCCGTACCTACGGTGTACATTTGACACACAAGTATAAATCAGCCTTTACTGTGAATCCCAGAACACAACACTTCCCTCATTTCCCTCTGAAATAGCAATCTTTCCCTTAAGTCCTTAATCTTGTTCTCCAGCGACTATACATCTGCTAACAAAATACCTGGTAGAAGTAGTTTCATATCCCAACGTTTCAGTCTAGCTTGCAGTCCTCCCCTCCTCCCTCTCTTCCAGCTGAGGTGATGTGTCTTCATCCACTTAAAGGTGCCATACCTGCATTTTTAAGAGTTAAGTCCACTGAGTCCTGCAGAAGATCGTAAAATCACTAGTTCATTAAGCCAGTTTAAAAATGTTATCTAAAGGGAAAATACAGACTGCAGATTGCAGTGATAGTAGTTTAGAAGAGAGTTATATCTAAAGGTTTTGTATGTAGCCCTCAAAATGTTGCCCTGTGTTGCCGGTGCTATCTTGATCAAAAGGGAAGGGCCTCAAAAAGGAATGGAAGTGCATTTGTGGAGTTCCGTCTGCCCAGGAGCCGTGGAGCCATGGAGCTCTCTGAGGCTTCCCTCTGCACTTTGATTCTATTGTAAAGAAGAAGGGAATCACTGTGATGCTCGATGCATACTTGCTTTTCCTTGGAATGACATTTGGCATTAATAGAAATCATACAGTGCGAATTTTCTTCATCCTTCCTCTGTAATAAGATGCTATACTACACGACCTAGGCACAGGGAGAATATCAAAACAATAATTAGGTGAGATTTTTCTGTGTCAAGACTAAAGAACAATATGTTAATACACCTATCAAAGGCAAGTGAAGATAAAGAACAGCGTGAACTTGTCATTTTGAATTCTAAGGCATCCACAGCAGTCTGTTTAAAAGTCTTTTCTGCAGTAGCCTCACTGTGGTACTGACTCTACTAATCAAAAGCTCCAGCATTAAGCATCAAAACTCATCTGTCAACACATAAATCAGCAATTAAAACACAAACTGGAAAATGTCAATGTCAACCACAGCCCAAAAGGGCTGAAAATAAGGCCAAACAAATCAATTATAATTGACATGTTGACGTATATGTGAGATTAATTTTTAGCAATCCTTGATTTTATACTATTGGAACTATAATATTATATGTCAGCAAAAGCAAACTCTTTGAACATAAATCATATTGTGAGTGATAGCTCCAAATTATACCTGCACTTTTTGTCATAAGGGGGGCATTGGGAGAGGACCTAAGTGCAAGACACAGACACTGAAGTACTAGGAACAGGATAAGGTTTATCGAGATAGCAAGGTGACTAAGGAAGAAATGATGCTGGACATTGACACAGGCCCTGAACGAGACTAGGATTCAGGACCTGGGCTAGGACTTGGGCTAGGAGCACGGGACCCGACGTGGAACTAGGAACAAGGAGCTTGACTAGGAACTCAGAACTCCGGAACCAGAGCCTGGACAAGGACCCAGAACCTGGGTCTTAACTCGGAACCGGAACCCGGATCTAGGCTAGGACTCGGGACTAGGATCTTGGCAAGGACACGGGACTAGGATCTTGGCAAGGACAGGACGTGGCAATAGGACAGGACGAGGTACTCCAGCACAGGACGAGGTATCCCAGCACAGGACGAGGTACCCCAGCACAGGATGAGGAATCTCCAGCACAGGACGAGGAATCTCCAGCACAGGTCGAGGACACGAAGCTCAGATTTGGACTGGGCTGGAACACGGCGCCTGGACTTGGTCTTGGAACACAGAGCTTTGGATGTGGACTGGATGCTCAGAGCCTTGGACGTGGACTGGACAAGATACTGCAGGGCAGGACCTGGCTCTTGGACTAGGTTTGGCTCGGCTTTTGGACTCGGCTTGGTTAGGCTCTTGGGTACGGAGCCGGGACTCCTCCTTGGAGCGCAGGGCCGGGACCTTTTCTAGGATGCGGGACCAGGACCCTTTCCAGGACACTTGCCGAGGGAACTGCCGAGGTAAACTGCTGAGGGACTTCTGGACTGGACGAGGGACTCCTGGACTGGACGAGAACACGAAGCCTTGACTTGGACAGGACTGGAACACAGGAACACAGAACACAGAGCCAGGACCCCTCCTTGGGAACAGGACCTAGTGCCGGGACTCTTCTTTGACACAGACACTAAACGCGGGGACACAAAGAGATGGTTCCAAACTCAACGATAGATAGTTCTTTATCTTGGTGTGGCAAGGCTCCAGTCTCACTCCGGCAGTTGAAATTGACGGTGATGCAGGCAAGGCTTCAGAAGGAAGGGGAAGGGAACAGTCCAGCAAATAGTCCCTTGTTTGCAGAGGTACTTATGTGCTAGACCGAAATGAGAATCAGGTGCCTCAATTAAGACACCCAACAGAACAAGGGAGAAAACAGGAAAACCCGGAACAAGGATTGTTGGACCGGACCGTGAACCGGAATGCAGACTTAATGGACTGGACCATGACACTTTCATCATTCCCCTTTCCTCATCCTGCTACCTTACAGTCCAAAGGTAAGTTTGGAGTAAAACTAAACACTGATATTCTCACACATGGATCAGCACTAGGTGCAAGGAGTGACAGATGGAGGGATCGTGATCACCATTTCACCAGAGCCTACAGTGACTGAGTCATTGGCTATTCATCCAGTTGTTGGACAGATCACTGCAGGAAACACTGTGTGTCAGCAGAAGGCGCCACCTCCTAGCAGCTAAGTGAGAATCACATGCTTGTTCAATATACAGTAAGCCACATTGAAGGGAAGTGCAACCTGCCTACATACTTCACTAAGCTGGACTTTGGCTCATGGGTGAGGACCCTGGCAGCAAATGGACACGGTCACTACCTCCATCCACTGTACATTTACATAAGAAATATGAAGGAGAAAGGTTTGGCCCCAGAATTATATTAGACAGGGTGTGTTTCAGCTTTATCTTTTATTCTAAATGGGATCACACTTAGCCCCAGTACTCAATTATGGGACCCTAAAAATCATAACATTCAGAAAATCTGCAATAAAACCCAACTTGCTTGGGAGGGTTCCTGCTTATTGCTTTAGAATGTAGCAGGTGCAATTTCCAGTGTAGCTACTGGAGGCAGCTCAGCGTTTACTGCAAAAGAACCATGAGAAGCAGGCCAGTGCTTTAGGGAGCAATATCCGTGGAAAATCAAGCAACTGTGGATAAGGTTGTCATTGAGATGAGGAAAATGAGGAGAGTGGGACATGGACCTTCAGTGTTTGTGGCCATGCCTGAAGCTCCCACCCCATGATTCACCCCACTGATGGGAATTCTGAGCTGCAACAGACCCCTCATGCTTTGAGTGGCCCCACCCATTGTGAATGCCCTGCACCATCCTGTGGGAGTTGGTTTCATTAATTGGAGAGAAGTAGTGGGGATCAGGAGTCTGCAGTTAGCACCGTGACACCCTGCTAATAATGTAAGAAATATGCTCAGAACTGGAGACTCAGAGGGAAGAATTGGAATTGGTTTATTATTGTCCCATGTAATAAGGTACAGTGAAAAACTTGTCTGAAATACCATTCATACAGATAATTCGCTATCTGGTACATTGAGGTAGAACAAGGTAAAACAATAACAAATGCAGAATAAAGTGTAACATCTACAGAGAAAGTACAGTGCAAATAGACAATAAGGTGCAAGGTCATCAGGGGTAGATTGTGAGGTCAAGAGTCAATTTATCATCCTTGGGAACCATCCAGTAGTCCTATGATAATGGGGTAAAAGCTGTCCTTGGGTTTGGTGGTATATACTTCAGGCTTTTGTATCTTCTGTCCAGTGGGAGAGACGAGAAGAGAGAACGTCTGGGGTGGGTGAAGTCTTTGATTATGCTGGCTGCTTTACCAAGGCAACGAGAAGTATAGATAGAGGAGCAGAGAGTGAGGTAACAGTGGACTCTTTCAATCCTATTTCCTGGAGGACTTGTTGTGGGATTCACCCCTTGTTTTACTGGGAGTTAAAATTAAATGCCATGGATTTCCCACTATTTCTCCAATTCTGTCAGTTGGACACTTTGATGATGTTGCCACATATGTATCTCAAGCCAGTGAAGCAATGACTGCTTGAGAATGAGTCATGCCTAGAAACATCCAGTCCAGTTTCTTGGTGCTGCCATTACATTAAGATATGCATAAAATGGTTTTAAATGTGTGATTTTTACAAAAAGAAATGAATCAATGCAAACCCATTTCAGGGCTTACATATTTCAATGGAAAATTATCTGCCTGCAAAGTTCAGTGCAGAACTTCCCTGATTCAAGCACCAGACTGCAAGGCCAGCACTGAAGTATTATTTAGTCACCCAGCAACACATGTGCAATCAGTCTCCGTGGGTTAATTCTCCATGGACTACTTTTAGTTCATTATGGGTTAATGTGTGGTCGGTTTTTTATGGGTCAATGCATGATTGGTTGGCTTTGACTAATGTGTGGTTAGTTGTCTGTAGGTCAATATGTCAGTGGGTTAATGAATGATCAGTTTTCCATGAACTCATGTGCAATTAGTTCTTCATGGGTTAACATGAAATTACTTCTCCATACTGTATTATATGACCAATTCTCTGTGACTTAGTCTGATGTTTGATGGGTTTGCTTGGCACACATAGGGAGTGTGAAAAAGAATTTTATAAATGATTCTAAAATTGGCACTGTGGTTGGCAGTGAAGAGGAGAATTTTAAACTACAGGAGGATATAGATAGTAAGATCAGTTTGATAGGAAAGTCTAAATGTAATTAATTCCTGGAAAGTGAGAATTAAAGCACTTGGGGTGGACCAACAAGGCAAGTGAATATACAATAAACGGGAGAGTATTGTGTGCTATAAAAGAACAGCAGAATCGTCGACTGATTGTCCACAGATCTGAAAAGTTAATAACACAGGTAAAAATAAGTGATTAAAAAGAGGCACACAGGGTTCTTTCCTTAGCAACTAAGGGATATAGTACATGCACGGGGTTACATCAGAATTGTTACAACACAATTATTAAGGGCCCAACTTGAGTATTATGTACAGTTCTGGTTATCACACAACAGAGACGATGTGATAACGCTGGCCAGAGGAGATTTATGAGTAAGTTGCCAGGACTGGAAAACTATAGCTGTGAAGAAAGATTGCATAAACTAGTATTGCTTTTGATAGAAAAGTAAAAGCTGAGGGAGACTTATTGAAATGTGTGGAATAATGAGTGGTCTAGATAAACAAGAAACATCTACTTCCCTTAACAAGGGAGCCAAAATTCAGGATGCATTTAATTAAAGTAACTGGTAAAAGGATTAGGGGGACATGTGGAAAACTTTTCTTTCCCTCACAGAGTGGTGGAGATTCTTGAAATCATTGCAGAAAGAGTAATGCAGGCAGACACCCTCAGCACATTTAGGCAGTATTTAGATGTGTCCTTGAGATGCTGTGACTGCCAGATCTCCAAGCCATTTGTGTTCAAACTGAGGAGATCATTTTTGACCAGCATGAGTTTAATGGGCTGAATAGCCCCCTTCTGTGTTGTAAATGTTCCCTGGTTCACTATGGATTAAAGAGTGAACAGTCTGTTCTGGTTGAATGAGTGTTCGTTTCACCAGGACTTAATGCATGACCATTTTTCATAGGTTTAGCATTTATTCAGTTCTCAATAGTTGATACGTGACCTGAACTCTAGAAATTAATTGTGTGGTGAGCTCTCTGCAGGTCAATAAGTGAACATTAATATGTTTTCCAAAATAGCCCCCTGACCCAGGGTCACTCCTCATTTTTCCTTGGATCTCAAGCAATTCAACAGATGAAGCAATCAAAGAGTGCAGTTGGCCACAGTTGATTGTGAAACAGGTTTAACACAGCCAGCAAAGAAAATCCAATTTGAGACTCTTTAGCTCTTTTTCCATACCTATCCAGTGATAGGTTACTCTTGTATTGTTTGTGATATCCCCCCATCAACAATATCTAAGTCTAAGCGCACAGTCTGCACCTGAAACAAAAAGCAATTGGCTTGAAAAACATTTAATTACCCACCCAACTAATAGCCTGGATAGCTTTCTTAACTCTTCAGTGCTTCTGAAGGACGATTAAAGGATTCCATCTGTCTCAGAATCAGAACATATTTCTTTTCATAAGCGTCTTACAGGCAACAGTGTAATCCCTGACTTGCTCACGAGCTTGTGACAGCCCAGGCCCCTCCTGTGGAGAAGATCGGCTTCTCATTCATAGTCTCAGAGAGAAAAAAAGCTGGTGCAGTTTTTGCAGCAATAAATGCAAACAGTGGCGTTTAGCCGAGATTAGAGGCTCCTGTGACCTATATCAAATTTTGAGAGATCTTATGTTCCAGGCAGAATTTTAACTTTACATCCAATACGGCAATCCATGCCTTCTGGAGGCAGTCTGGCCGCACTGTTTACCCATTTCTGCAATATGCATTTAAACCTACTCTTCACAGACAGCAGGCAAACTCCTTAAGGAGCATGAAAGGGTGAAAAACTGAGTGGAAAGGCACATCATTAGCTGTTCAAGAGCTGGATTTGAATGTAGCCCAGGCAGAGGATGAAAGCTCCCTCTCTCTTTAATAGGTCCTGTAAGTTCAAGTCCTGACCACCTGTGAATTAAAAGATCTGCACACCACAAATCCCTTTGGATTTAATTGACTTTGGCAATAGAAAAAATAAGGGGAAGGATTTCCAATATTAAATAGCTGAGATAGTAAGAGGAAATGCCGGAAGTACTGAGTGTGCCTCAGGAGTACCTCCCGTCATTAAATTGTAATGTTGAGGGTTCAAGTCCATCTCAGGCACTCAGGCATGTTGCCTATGCTGAAACAGCTGTGTAGCACAGGGGTGTGTGAAATGAGGGGTGATGTCAGTTTTCAGGTGAGATGTTAAACTGGGGTTCAATCTGTCCTCTGAAGTGGGCAATAACAATATCATGGGATTGCATTGATCGGAGCAGTTTTTTGAGTGACTGGACCAAATTGATCCAGTCTACTAATACCAGACTTGTCTTATCCAAGGGATCTTACCTCTACCCACTATGAATGTGTTCTTTCTCCCCTCCCTCTAGTCTCGGCCTACCTTTTTTATAGTTTCCTAGTCATACCCATCTAATTTTCGCCCATGGACATCCAATTCTCCTACTCTTCTAAATCACAGCAAGAAAGCCTGAGGACTCTTTGCTTCTTCATTGATCAAAGGCCCATCAAGGCTCTCCACCATTACACTGAAGTCATTCTCTCGTTGCAAACTTCTCCCTTAGCTGTACTCATTTCCTTTAGATGGGAGGTATAGCGGTAGAAACCCTCGAGAGCCCGAGCTACTGCCTGTCAAACAGTTCTTCTCTTATTCTTCCTCAGGTTGCCTCGCTCACCTTTCCCCAGAACACTGATGATGGTACTGATGGCCAGAACTTGAAGGTTTCACACCTCTGGGCCAGGGATCCACCCTGTTCTCATTTTCACAAGGCTCATCTCAGATTCTTCCCTTTGATTTCATGATTTCTCTGCCTCCAGCTCCAGGGATTGTTGGTGACCAATATCCATAGACCTCTACAGCTGGCTTGAATGCATCCACATCACCTGTTTGAAAGAGGTTTTACATTCTCCAAGTTTCTTCATCTCCATCACATTTCTTCTGATGGAACCGCCTTCCTTTTTCTTCTAACATGATTTCCCCTCCACCATCATCGACTGGGCTTTCATCCTCAACCACTCTATTTCCTGCACCTCTGCCCTCACCCTGCCTCGTCTTAGCCAGAACAAGGGGTAGGCTTCCCCTTGTCCTCACTTCCATCACACCAGACTCTACATTCATAATTTCTATAGCATGATTGAGGGGACATTTCCCCCTCTGATGACTTAGTTCACTTTCCCATCTCCACTATCATTTGTTCCCTAGCTTATGGCACCTCGATATGCACAGCAGGGTATATAACATCTGTCCTTTCACCTCCTCCCTTCCCACCATCCAGGCACCCAAACAATCCAAGCAAATGAAACAATGATTCACTCACACATCTTCCAATCTAGAATACTGCATTCAGTGCTCATTGGGTGGACTCTTCTACATTGGAGGATCTGAACACAGATTGGGTGTCTGCTTTCAAAATATGTCTAATCAGTCCACAGAGATGATCATGGGATTACAGTTACCTGTCACTTTAAATTTCTATCTCACTCCCACTCTGCCTTTAACCTCCTGACCTCCTGACCAGCAAACTTTAATGTAAGGTCAAGGAACAGCAACTTATCTTTAATCATAGTCCAGGATTCAGTACTAAATTGAATCATTTCAAATAATCAGCCATTCCAAGCATGTCTTTCTCCTTCCTTTCCAGTCCTGAAGAAGAGTCCCAGCCCTTAACACTGACTGTTTATTCATTTCCATTGGTGCTGCCTGACCTCCTGAGTTCCTCCAGCATTTTGTGTATGGCTTTCTCCTTCTTGTTTTTTTATTTATTCTTCTTCAGTTCATTTCAGATCTCATTCACCTTGCCCTTTTCACATTTCCTTTGGACTCACATTTGTCAGGTCATCTGCCTTCACCCCCTTCTACCCACTTGTGTCAGTCCAGCCTTACACCCTATCCCTTACACTCTCTCTATCTCTCCTACATCTTCTGCAACTTGATTGATCCATAGCTTTTCTCCATTCCACTGAGAGGTCATGAAACTTCGATGTTAGCTGTTTTTAACTCCACAGATGCTTCTGGAGAAGTTGATTATCTGTTTTCTGATAAGTTATCTAATTGTGGCTTCAGGGAATCTCCTGTTTGGAACTTGGCTGCTCTTTTTCATAACTGGAATGAATGTGTATACTTCAGAAACACCCCATTCACAGAAAAAGCTTCAGGAAGCACTGACACATGGAGTGGCCCTAAATAAATGGAATTTCCTTCTTTATATGCAGCTAGTAGCTCAGCTATACTCCTTTAAGGTTTGTCTCATTGATGTATATATTTGAGATGCTAATGGATCTACCATCCATTTCCAGCATTCTTTGCTGTGATTTTCCCACTGAAATTAGTTTCACAGAATCACACAGAGAGGATATTTTCTGCCTAGTTTTGCTTGGTAATATGTTGCGCCTTGAGCTTGGCCAGTGATTTGGAATAAGGAAGTAACAAAGATCATCCGGGTGCTGAATATGAAAGGGTGCTGAATATGAAAGGGTCCTGTTGTTGAATAGGTTTTGCTAGAGTCTCACAGTTCCATTGACCTGGGATCAATCCTGTCCTTGATGCTGTGTACAGGTAGTCTGTATGCAATTCCTTCCTGAGACAGTCTTGTTTCCTCCGTTGGCCCAAAGACAATCTCGTCTTTTTTTTCATTTCAGTTTTTGCACTACTTAACTTAACTATTTAATATACATATATATATATACTTACTGTAATTGAGTTTTATTTTCTATATTTATCATGTATTGCATTGTACGGCTGCCGCAAAGTTAACAAATTTCTTGACACATGTCGGTGCTATTAAATCTGATTTTGATTCTGAGATTAATTGGCCACTATAAATTATCGTGAGTGTAGGCAGGTGGTTGGATAATCAAGGCTGGGCTGATGGTGACAAAGAATAGATTACAGGGAAGTATATGATGGGCGGTTGGGGGAATGTGATTGCTCCAAAGGCTGGTACACACTTGATGGGCTGAATGGCTTCCTGCCACATCAAGGAAATATATGAGCCACACGTAGGGTTCACTTGCAGCTAGGAAAGTGAATATAAATCAGAAGTCGCCATTTTAGTTTTATTCATCTCCTGTCTCCTGTGTTCACTAATGAAGTGTTATTGGTGGATTTAAGTTATGAGAAGGCATTGATGGAGCTGAGTGTTTTCCATAGCTATTGAATCATTGAGTCACCGAGTCCGCCAGCACAGAAACAGGCCCATTGGCTCACCCCCATCCATGCCACTCATCAAGTACTTGTCTACACTAAACCCATTTACCAGCATTTGGGCCAAAGTTCTTCTTATCCAGTTGACTCATGTCTATTCTACCTTTGCCGCTCATAATTATCAGGTCTCCACTCAGTCTTTTCTACTCCAGGGAAATCATGCCCAATCTATTCATTCTCTCCTCATAAATGAGACACCCCATCACAGGCAACAAGTTGCCTCCCAGGTGCCAGGGTGAGGGATGTCTCAGTTCATGTCCACAGCATTCCAAAGGGGGAGGGTCAACAGCCAGAAGTGGTGCTGCATATTGGTGCCAACAGCATAAACAGGAAAAGGGATAAGGCCCTGAAGTGAGAATATAGAGAGTTCGGTAGAAAGCTGAAAAGCAGGACTTCAAGGGTAGTAATCTCTGGATTGCTGCCTATGCCATGCACCATTGAGGGTAAGAACAGGATGATTTGGCAGGTGAATGAGTCGCTTAGGAACTGGAACAAGGGGCATGGCTTCAGATTACTGGATCACTGGGATCTCTTCTGGGGAAGGCATAACCTGTACAAAAAGGACGGGATGCACCTGATGTCGAGGGAGACCAATATCCTAGCAGGCAGGTTTGCAAGAGATGTTGAGGAGAATTTAAGGTACTTTGGCAGGGGGATGGGAACTAGAGCGATAGGGCTGAGGATGGGGCAGTTGGTATACATGTAGATGTGGTGTGACAGGCAGATGATAGGGAAAAATTACAGTCAGTGGGCTGAGTTGAAGTGTAACATGGGGGCAAAATCAACAAGGGTGATGAAAGCAGGACTGAAGGTGTATTATTTCAATGCAAGCAGCATATGGAATAAGACAGATGATCTTGTAGCACAGTTAGAGATTGACAGGTATGACATTATGGGCATCACTGAGCTGTGGCTGAAAGAAGATTATGGTTGTGAGCTTAACATCCAAGGATATGCCTTTTATTGAAAGGACAGGCAGGTAGGCAGAGGGGGTGAGGTGGCTTTGTTGGTAAAAAATGAAATCAAGTCCTTAGAAAGAGGTGACATAGAATCAAAAGATATAGAATCCTTGTGTAAACACGAGAAAATCTGCAGATGCTGGAATTTCAAGCAACACACATCAAAGTTACTGGTGAATGCAGCAGGCCAGGCAGCATCTCTAGGAGGATGTACAGTCGACGTTTCGGGCCAAGACCCTTCGTCAGGACTAACTGAAAGAAGAGCTAGTAAGAGATTTGAAAGTGGGAGGGGGAGGGGGAGATCCAAAATGATAGGAGAAGACAGGAGGGGGAAGGATGGAGCCAAGAGCTGGACAGGTGATTGGCAAAAGGGATATGAGAGGATCATGGGACAGGAGGCCTAGGGAGAAAGAAAAGGGGGAGCGAGGGAAAGCCCAGAGGATGGGCAAGGGGTAGAGTGAGAGGGACAGAGGGAGAAAAAGGAGACAGAGAAAAAGAATGTGTGTAAATAAATAAATAAATAACGGATGGGGTACGAGGGGGAGGTGGGGCATTAGCGGGAGTTTGAGAAATCAATGTTCATGCCATCAGGTTGGAGGCTACCCAGACGGAATGTAAGGTGTTGTTCCTCCAACCTGAGTGTGGCTTCATCTTTACAGTAGAGGAGGCCGTGGATAGACATGTCAGAATGGGAATGGGATGTGGAATTAAAATGTGTGGCCACTGGGAGATCCTGCTTTCTCTGGCCGGCAGAGCATAGGCATTCAGCAAAATGGTCTCCCAGTCTGCGTCGGGTCTCGCCAATATACAGAAGGCCGCACCAGGAGCACCGGATGCAGTATATCACCCCAGCCGACTCACAGGTGAAGTGATGCCTCACCTGGAAGGACTGTCTGGGGCCCTGAATGGTGGTAAGGGAGGAAGTGTAAGGGCATGTGTAGCACTTGTTCCGCTTACAAGGATAAGTGCCAGGAGGGAGATCGGTAGGGAGGGATGGGGGGGGGTCAAATGGACAAGGGAGTCACATACGGAGCGATCCCTGCGGAAAGCAGAGGCAGGGGTGGAGGGAAAGATGTGCTTAGTGGTGGGATCCCGTTGGAGGTGGCGGAAGTTACGGAGAATTATATGTTGGACCCGGAGGCTGGTGGGGTGGTAGGTGAGGACCCTATTCCTAGTGGGGTGGCAGAAATAGCATAGCATTCCCCTTGTCCTCACCTACCACCCCACCAGCCTCCAAGTCCAACATATAATTCTCCGTAACTTCCGCCACTTCCAACGGGATCCCACTACTAAGCACATCTTTCCCTCCCCCACCTCTACTTTCCGCAGGGATCGCTCCCTATGCAACTCCCTTGTCCATTCGTTTCCTCCCTCATCCCTCCCCACCGATCTCCCTCCTGGCACTTATCCTTGTAAGCGGAACAAGTGCTACACATGCCCTTACACTTCCTCCCTTACCACCATTCAGGGCCCCAGACAGTCCTTCCAGGTGAGGCGAAACTTCACCTGTGAGTCGGCTGGGGTGATATACTGCGTCCGGTGCTCCCGATGCGGCCTACTATATATTGGCGAGACCCGACGCAGACTGGGAGACCATTTTGCTGAACACCTACGCTCGGCCTCCTCTACTGTCAAGATGAAGCCACACTCAGGTTGGAGGAACAACACCTTATATTCGATCTGGGTAGCCTCCAACCTGATAGCATGAACACTGACTTCTCAAACTCCCGCTAATGCCCCATCTCCCCTTCGTACCCCATCCGTTATTAATTAATTAATTTATTTATTTATATACACACATTCTTTTTCTCTCTCTCCTTTTCCTCCCTCTGCCCCTCTCACTATTCCCCTTGCCCATCCTTTGGGCTTCCCCCCTCCCCCTTTTCCTTCTCCCTAGGCCTCCTGTCCCATGATCCTCTCATATCCCTTTTGCCAATCACCTGTCCAGCTCTTGGCTCCATCCCTCCCCCTCCTGTCTTCTCCTATCATTTTGGATCTCCCCCTTCCCCTCCCACTTTCAAATCTCTTTCTAGCTCTTCTTTCAGTTAATCCTGATGAAGGGTCTCGGCCCGAAATGTCGACTGTACCTCTTCCTAGAGATGCTGCCTGGCCTTCTGCATTCACCAGCAACTTTGATGTGTGTTGCTAGAAACTTTGTGGGTAGAATTTAGAAACTACAAGGGTAAAAAGACCTGATGGCAGTTATGTACAAGTTTCTGAACGGTAATCTGGATGTGGGGTACAAATTACAACGGTAGATGAGAAAATGTATGTAAAAAGGTCAATGTTACTATAGTCATGGGAGATTGCAAATTGCAAGTAGATTGGGAAAATTAGGTTGATGTTAGATCCCAAGAGAGGGATTCTGTAGAACGCCTACAAGATGATTTTTTAGAACAGCTTGTGGTTGAACCTACTGGGGAAAAGGCAATTCTGTATTGGGTGTTGTGTAATGAACCTGATTTAATTAGGAAGCTTAAGGTAAAGGAATCCTTTGGAGGTAGTGATCATAATCTGATAGAATTTGTCCTGCATTTGGAGAGGAAGAAGCTAAAATCAGATGTATTACCAATACAGTAGAGCAACATGAACTACAGAGGCACGAGCGAGGAGCCGGCCAAAGATAATGAAAGGGAACACTAGCAGGGATAATGGCAGAGCAGCAGTGGCTTGAATTTCTGGGAGCAATTCGGAAGGCACAGGATAGATACATCCTGAAGAAATAGTAGCATTCTAAGGGGTGGTTGAGGCAACCGTGGCTGACAAGGGTTGTCAAAGACAGCATAAAAGCAAAAGAAAGGGAAAATAATAGAGGAAAAACCAGTGGAAAGTTAGAGGATTCGGAAGGTTTTAAAAACCAATAGAAGACAACTAAAAAAGCCATAAGGACAAAAAAAGATGAAATATAAAAGTAAGCTAGCTGATAAGACAAAAGGGGATACAAAAAGCTTTTTTCAGATATATAAAGAGTAAAAGAGAGATGAGAATGGATATCAGACTGCTGAAAAATGATGCCTGAGAGGTAGTAATGGGGGACAAAGAAATGGCAGATGAACTTAATAACTATTTTGCATCAGTCTTCACTGTGGAAGATGCTAGCAATATGTCAGAATTCTGTGAGTATCAGGGAACAGAAGTATGTGTTGCTGTTTATACTAAGGAAAGGGTGCTTGGGAGCTGACAGATCTGAAAGTAGTCTCCTGGACCAGATGGACTACACTCCAGGGTTCTGAAAGAGGTAGTTGAAGAGATTGAGGAGGCATTAGTGATGAGCTTTCAAGAATCATTAGATTCTGGAAGGTTTCGAGAGGACTGGAAAATTGCAAATGTCATTCCACTCTTTAAGAAGAGAGGAAGACAGAAAAAAGGAAATTATAGGCTAGTTAGCCTGACTTCAGTGGTTGGGAAGATGTTGGTGTCAATTATTAAGGATGTGGTTTCAGGGTATTTGGAGGTACATGATAAAATAGGTCAAATTATCAAGATTTCCTTAAGGGGAAATCATGCCTGACAAATCTGTAGGAATTCTTTGAGGAGATAACAGACAGAACAGAAAAAGGCGAATCAGTAGATGCTGTTTTCTTGGATTTTCAAAAGGCCTTTGACAAGATGCCACACAGGAAGCTGCTACACAAGATAAGAGCCCATAGTATTACAGGAAAGATACTAGCATGGATAAAAGATTAGCTGACTGCAGGAGGCAAAGAGTGAGATTAAAAGGGGCCTTTTCTGGTTGGTTGCCAGTGACTGGTGGTGTTCTACAGTGGTCAGTGGTGGGACTGCTTCTTTTCACATTTTATGTTAATGATTTGGATGACAGAATTGATGGCTTTGTGGCCAGGTTTGCAGACAATATGAAGATAGGCATAAGGGCAGGTAGTTTTGGGGAAACAGAGTCTGTGGAAGGACATAGATAGATTGGGAGAATGGGCAAAGAAATGGCAGATGGAATATAGCATAGGGAAGTGTAAGGTCAAGCACTTTGGTAGAAGGAATAAAGGCATAGACTATTTTTTGAACAGGGAGAAAATTCAAAAATATGAGATGCAAAGAGGCTTGGGAGTCCTTGCACAGGATTCCCTAAAGGTTAACATGCAGGTGAGTTGATGGTAAAGAAGGCAAATGCAATGATACCATTCATTCCAAGAGAACTAGGACATAAAAGCAAATATGTAATACTGATGCTTTATAAGGCACTGGTCAGACCACACTTGAAATATTGTGAGCAGTTTCGGGCCCCATTTCTAAGAAAAATTCTACTGACATTGGAGAAGGTCCGGAGGATCTTTTTGAGAATGATTTTGGGAATGAAAGGGTTAACATATGAGGCGTGTTCGATGGCTCTGGGCTTGTACTTGATGGAGTTTAGCAGAACGAGGGGGGAATATTATTGAAATCTATTACATATTGTAAGGTCTAGAGATAGAATGGATGTGGAGAGGATGTTTCCTATAGTGGGGGAGTCTAGGACCAAAGGGTGCAGCTTCAGAATAGAAGGATATCCCTTTACAACATTGATTAGGAGAATTTTTTTTAGATAGAGGGTGGTGAATCTGTGGAATTCGTTGCCACAGAAGGTTGTGGACGCCACGTCATTGGGTATATTCAAAGCAGAGTTTGATAGGTTCTTGATTAGTCAGGGCGTTAAGGGTTATGGGGAGAAATCAGGAGAATGGGTATGAGAGGGATATTAAATCAGCCATGAAGGAGCAGACTTGATAGGCTATATAGTCTAATTCTGCTCCTACATTTGGTCTTATGGTCTTATTGTCATATCACATGAAGTTTCTCGACCTGAAACCTCGACTATCCCTCCACAGCAGTTGCCTGAACTGATGAGCTCCCCCAGCATCCTGTTTTTGTTAACAATCACAGGAAGTTTTTGGAAGGGACAGTTCTCCCCTTTTCAAACTGTTCTGAATTTGTCCCATGCAGCTGGAGCCAATACATTGTGGGCTGTGAGACAGTGTGGTGTAGTGTAAGCATTTCTTTGTCATTTTGTTCTTTAATGTGGGTTTTTGGTAGTTCCGATCCTTTTTAAGCACAAAATTGGAGAGTGACTGTTTCATTCAATTTTCTCTTGGTGACTGTTGCTCCTATGGAGAAAGGCTTGCCCCCATTAGTGATAAGGGGTGACGTTTGCTTATGGCTTTTTTGGGAGGCACATTAGCCTACTTTTTGACAAATATGCTGGTGCAAACTTCTGAGAGTACAACTGCTAAAAACTCTGTTCTACTAAATACTCCAAAGGCAGAACAGGTAAGACCTGTAAAACCTGGTCCAGCGCTCCCCATGCGCTATCCCCAGCTGTTGATTGCTCATTGCCTCGGAGGAGGTGCTCTCTTTCAAAGGCCACATGGCTTTGTGGCGGGAAAGTAATGGTGAAGTACGTGGGTGGTCTTGTGTGTAGTTTGTGTGTTGGGGAGTGAGGTAGTGGTAGGATTGAGGGAGAATCTTCTCTTTGGCAGCTGATTAACAGAGTCAGGTTGGTGACTAAGCACAACTTTCTAGGCATTTTTCACTATTTTTGATTCAAAGGATGCAGTGATCATTTGTTCTTGGATCAGGTGCAGTGATAGGGTGGGAACCTTTGGGAAAAGGGTTGACAGTTGCCTACATGTTATACACTTTTATCAGCCGCCACATGTGATCAAACTACTGAAGACCAGGCTCTTCTGCTGAAAGGGGAGGGGTAGGGGTGTCAGCTCTACAACATAGGGCTTTGAATTCCTTTGCCAATTGAGGCTGAATTTCATAAGTGGGTTGATTGCATTTGGAGGTGTTGTGGGTGGAGACTATGTTATGAGGAGATGTTTTGCTATAGTGTGGGTATGCAAAACCTCAGAGTGGCTAACGTCAGGTGAACTGGAATTTTCTCAGGTCCAGAGGTGCAGTTGAAATGTAAGGACACCATTGGGGAATGTAGTGTCCGCGAGTGTAGAAGAGTGGGAACTGAGCAATCTGAGAGAATTAAGTTGGGCTATCACGTACAATTATCCAAGTAACCACTTCTTGATACTGGGGTCAGCATTTCTCTATTTCATTCCCATTGCCTCTGCCTCCACCACTATAAATATACTGAGGAAGCTTAGTAAGACTGGAAAATCGTGCACTACTTTGACTTTCCCTCAGAATCATCTGAAGGAGGACCCACACACTTTACAGTTACTTTCAAACATTCTTGATCCCTCACACTCTGTGTGCAAATTAAATTGTACAATACAGAGGAAACCATTTGGCCCATTGTGTCTATGTTGGCTCTTTAAAATACTATCCATTAGCCTCCCAGCTTCTTCCTAAATGTCTTGTAAATGTTTCTTTTTCAATTATCCATTCAATTCCACTTTGAAAGTTGCATCAAATCTACTTCCACCATGCTTTCAGGCAGTACATTTCTGATCATGATAACTGATTGTGTAAATAATTTTCTTCTCATTTTCCCCATGGGTTTCTTTGAAAATGATCTTAAATCTGGTTTCTAAACCTTCTACCAATGGTAATAATTTCCCTTTATCTACTTTCTGAGAGCCAGTCATGGTTTTGAATACCCCTATTGCATTTCCCATTTCCCTTCTCTGTTTTATGAATTGTTTTTCAATGTTCTTGGGACAGTCAATGTCTCATTTGCTGTCCATCCCACATAATGTGCCACTGAAATCACATGTATCCATTCTCTGGAGCATATTAGTGAATCAGCTGGATTTTTATGACAAAACAGCAGTTCTCATCTAGATTTGTTTTGTTCCCAGCACACAAATAGTTAGATTTATTAAATTCAATAAATAGTCATTGTCAGTTTAAGAATCCTTGATATTAGGTTGCTAAGCAACTGCTATAAGTACTGGTCCAGCATTGGACACTTAAAGCTATCTTTCCATTCCTGAAGTTTTGCTTGTCTTGCCTGAAGCAAAAAATATTTCCATAAACTTCTTCCTTTGCATTAGGCTGCATCAATGCATGTTTGGCAATTTAATCCTATTTCCTATATCAGAAGTGTGTAAAAAATAGGAACAGGTAGATCCAAGTGACCCATTGAGCCTGCTCCACCATTCAATAAGATCATGACTGAACATTTACATCAACACCACTAATCCTCATTTACCTTGATTTTCTTTGTATTTACAAATCCATTAATCTCAATCATTAATATATTCATAGGCTGAACACCAGCAGCCCAGAGTGGAAACCTCAACACAGCCACACAACTAAAATGATTTCTCTCAGTTTGAGTCTAAATGCTTGACCCTCACTGTGAGATTAGAACCCCTAATTTTAAACTTTCTACTCAGGTGAATGAATCTTTCAGAATACTCCATTGGCTCCTTTACAAATTTTATGATTTTCAATGAAGTTATCTAACATTCTATGTATAAACAATAAATCCACCAGAAAATTCACTCATTTTCTGTTCAATAAATAGTCTTTTTCATCCCAGGAAAATTCATTCATTGAGGGCAATTATATACTTCTTTAGCGAAGCAGACCAATGCAATATCTGAAATGTCATATCACCAAAGCCCTGTATAATTACGATACAAGCCGCCTGCTCTTATATTCCAAGGTATCTTGCAACATACTTTTTTTTGCTGTTCTAATTGCTTTGTGTAGGCATATGATAAATGTGTACCATGTACAGGGACTCTGAACATCACTAAGCATCTCTTCAAGCAGATTAGGGGAGAAGCCTTATGCCCACTGAGGCTGACCAAGCAGGAGTCAGTCCTTAATGTTGGAACTGGATCTCTGAGGTCAGGAAGCACACAGGAACAGCAGACCTTTGGTGTGTAGGTCCACAGATGTCTCAGATCTCTGTTACAGAGTCTTCCCTTGGTCAGTGAAGCAATTTAGTCATATGACATGTTCTTCATATTCTTGGGAAGTCCTTTGGAATGTGAATGACTTGCTTACTCTCTGGTTTAACGGGTTGTGATGTAACTAATGAAAACAGTGTGAAAACTGCAGACTCGGCCATAAATGGGGCAAAGGGTGGATGATGCTTTGGGCAGGTGGGCAGTTTTAAAGTTGGTGCTCTCCTTCTGCATACTCCTAACATATGAATTCAAGGTTCTCAAAGCATCTCAAACTCGCTTCTCTTCTTTGAATGGTTATGAGCTAAATATCCCAGTTGTCAGAGGGAGCTGTTAGCACATCCTTGAGTCTTCCCCTCTGTCTTCCTGGTAACACATTATCAGTAACAGCAGGCATACTGGGGACGAAGCCATAAGCACAAAAGGCAGTTGATTGTTGATAAGAGTACACACCTTGTCAACATGCTGGGCACACATTCTCAGGATAGTGAATGTGTTGCAGTAAAAGTTCCAATGGTTCATTTTGGTCATATACAAGGGGTGATTGAAGAGTTCGTGGCCTAAGGTAGAAGGAGATGAGTTATTAACTTCAAACTTTATGCATAATCACTCAAAGAGTTGAACTGCACATGCATGTAACAAGAGTTGTATAACTCATAAATGTGCTAGGTTTTCTAAAATTGACTCCTTCTACCTTAGGCCACAAACTTATCAATCACCCCTCATATATGAAATATGAACAGGTGAGAAGACAGCTAAAACATCTCAACCCAAGCAAGGCTGTAGGACCGGATGGTATCAGTACCAGGGTGCTCAAAGCCTGTGCCCCTCAGCTATGTGGAGTACTTCGCCATGTCTTCAACCTGAGCCTGAGGCTCCGGAAGGTTCCTGTACTGTGGAAGATGTCCTGCCTCGTCCCTGTGCCAAAGATGCCGCGCCCCAGTGGTCTGAATGACTACAGACCGGTGGCATTGACCTCCCACATCATGAAGACCCTGGAGAAACTTGTTCTGGAGCTGCTCCGGCCTATGGTCAGGCCACACTTAAATCCCCTCCAGTTCGCCTACCAGCCCCGACTAGGAGTTGAGGATGACATCGTCTTCCTGCTGAACCATGTCTACGCCCACCTGGACAAGCCAGCGAGCACTGTGAGGGTCATGTTTTTTGACTTCTCCAGTGTGTTCAACACCATCCACCCTGTTAAGCTGGGGGAGAAGCTGACAGCAATGCAGGTGGATGCTTTCCCTGGTATCATGGATTCTTGATTACCTGACTGGCAGACCACAGTACGTGTGCTTGCAACACTGTGTGTCCGACAGAGTGATCAGCAGCACTGGGGCTCCACAGGGGACTGTCTTGTCTCCCTTTCTCTTCACCATTTACACCTCGGACTTCAACTACTGCACAGAGTCTTGTCACCTTCAGAAGTTTTCGGATGACTCTGCCATAGTTGGATGCATCAGCAAGGGAGATGAGGCTGAGTACAGGCCTACGGTAGGAAACTTTGTCACATGGTGTGAGCAGAATTATCTGCAGCTTAATGTGAAAAAGACTAAGGAGCTGGTGGTAGAGCTGAGGAGAGCTAAGGTACTGGTGACCCCTGTTTCCATCCAGGGGGTCAGTGTGGACATGGTGGAGGATTACAAATACCTGGGGATACGAATTGACAATAAACTGGACTGGTCAAAGAACACTGAGGCTGTCTGCAAGAAGGGTCAGAGCCGTCTCTGTTTCCTGAGAAGACTGAGGTCCTTTAACATTTGTCGGACGATGCTGAGGATGTTCTACGAGTCTGTGGTGGCCAGTGCTATCGTGTTTGCTGTTGTGTGCTGGGGCAGCAGGCTGAGGGTAGCAGACACCAACAGAATCAACAAACTCATTCGTAAGGCCAGTGATGTTGTGGGGATGGAACTGAACTCTCTCACGGTGGTGTCTGAAAAGAGGATGCTGTCCAAGTTGCATGCCATCTTGGTCAATGTCTCCCATCCACTACATAATGTACTGGGTGGGCACAGGAGTACATTCAGCCAGAGACTCATTCCACCAAGATGCAACACAGAGCGTCATAGGAAGTCATTCCTGCCTGTGGCCATCAAACTTTACAACTCCTCCCTTGGAGGGTCAAACACCCTGAGCCAATAGGCTGGTCCTGGACTTATTTCCTGGCGTAATTTACATATTACTATTTAATTATTTATGGTTTTATTACTACTTAATTATTTATGGTGCAACTGTAACGAAAACCAATTTCCCCCGGGATCAATAAAATACGACTATGACTATGACTATGACTATGAATCCCCCAGAAAGCTTCTAAATCAGAATTGCATTACCTAGTTTATTTAAATTGTTTTTTTTATTGGCATACAGCGTGGAATAGACCCTTCCGGCCCTTCAAGCCGCACCGACCAGCAATCCCTGATTTTATCCTCGCCTATCCGGGACAATTTACAATGATCAATTAACCTCCCAACCTGGACCGTGGGAGGAAACTGGAGCACCAGGAGGAAACACACATGGTGATGGGGAGAACATATAAACTCCTTACGGGAATTGACCCTGGGTCACTGGTACTGTAAAGCATTATGCTAACCACTTTACAGTAACTATACATATAGCTCAACTTTTGCACAGTACTGTATTTTTCAACATGGAGCAGAGAGCAAGTTTGTAAATCTGGCGGGAGTAAAGGATGTTGGGAACGGCGAGGGTGAAACACTGCGGGAGGGGTGTGGGACAGGTGGCAGAGAAGGAGTGCCAAGGGCAAAGTGGGGTTGACATGGGTGCAGACACACCCAGCCCAGAGACACTAGGGATTGTCATTTGATTCCAAACAATTGGTTTATTGATCATTACAGATTGTCTCTCTGGTGCTTCCCACTCTCTCCCCCCCCTTCCCATTTTCCCAACCATGGTTCCCTTCTCTTGCCCCCTTCTCACTTTCAGTCCAGAATAGATACCCATATCAGAATCAGGTTTATCATCACTCACATGTCAAGAAATCTGTTTTTTTTGGGGGGGGGTAGCATTATTTGATATGACATAAGGAACTTATCTTCCCTTCTGCACCATTCTTGTCTTCCCACTCTGTGTGCAACCAGTTCAGATTGAAGTCTGTGCAATGTTGCTCAATCTATCTGACATTACTCATTCTGCCAATGGCTGGGCTCAACTCTCAGAGCAGGCACCAACAGCCTGCTTGAACTAGCACAATATTTGTTGGGACTCAAGATAACAAGTGGGAAGCAACAACAGTTAAGCAAGTCCCATTCCTCACTTCCACCCACCCATGCAGATACACTGTCCTCTCACCTCAGGACAGGCTATCTTCTTTGGCCTCCAGTGGATTTGCAGACATTGGGACTTTGACTTTCCCAGCGGACTCACAGTGAATCACAACCTCAGGGCTCCAGCTATCTGGCCTTAACTTCTGGACTTCTGATCAACCTTCGGGCTTTGATCTTCAGTATCAACCCCAGGACTCGCCGATGATGGTGAATGAACATTCCACCTCCAATCCTCGAATGCCAGACTGCCAATGACAGGACCCTGAATACTCATCTTCGAACCCCGGACTCATGATTCGCGTACCTAGAGGGTCATCCACTTTGTCCCTAGCTGGTCTGCTGGCCTGACGTCAGACCATGTCTGCATTGCTGAGCAGAGGCTTAGATTCAGCCTGTCCTCTAATTTCTGTGCATCCCTCTCCCTAAACCTAATCCCTAACTCTCTCCTCTCTGCCCCCAAAATCATCCCTACTAAAGCATATAACTCTGCAACATCGATGTGAAGATGCAGTCTGCAGAGGCCTGTTCTCAATTTTTTAGGAAGAGATTCTTTGATTTATCCTTGTCACAGACCCACTTCATTCCATTGCTGCTCCTCACACTCTCCTGCTGAACTTTGGATGTAACCACACTACAGCAGTGTATTCAATGAAACTGCAATCTACAGGTTCAAGACCTGGCATCTTTAAATTTGCCAGGGCTTTACATATCAAACAACTTGAGCAAGCCATCACCTGAACGGTGTATTGGGCTTCAGCCGTGCACCAGGTTGATGATGAATCTGTGAAAAGACCTTTAGCTAAGACTGCGGACCATGCCAGAAGGATTCATGTGATGTCTTAGACAAAAGACATGCCTTGAAGTGCTTCGGAGACATGGGTAAGAGTAGGTTGAATAATAGGCAGCTTGGTCAATAAGGTAGCGAAGAGTCCTGATGAAGGGTCTTGGCCTGAAATGTCCACTGTTTACTGTTTTCCATAGATGCTGCTTGACTTTCCTCTAGGATTTTGTGTGTGTTGCTTTGGGTTTCCAGCATCTGCAGATTTTCTTGTGTTTGGAGTGATGCAGTGAAGGCAAGTGGTAAAGAGTCAAGATGAGGGAACATGTGTGTAACTATTTGAGGGAAGATGCTGAAAGTTCGAAGAATAGAAGATTTGGGAGGAAACAGATAGCAGAGACCAGGCAGAACATGTTCACGCACTCCAAGAACTGGCCGCAGATAGAGTAACATAAAAAAGCAGTGTTTTTTTTTTCAGATTTTAGTGATTGGTTGCTTGATTATTGCCTGTTAACTCCAGAAAACTGTATATTGACTTCAGTAACTGGCAGAGAGATGCATATGGCATTGGTCTTTCCATGTGTACTAACACTTCATTTGCGGGAACTGTAATTTGAGGTCCATTGAAACAAATTGACAAATAACACGGCTTGCCTCACAAAATTCTTTTAGAAAGAAACATTAAAAGATTTGCAATAATATGTATTGAATAGTTGGGGAAATGAAAAATAAAGTTACACACAACAAGCTAGAGTATCTCAGCAGATCAGGTGGCATCTAGGGAGGGAAATGCAGTTGAGCAGATTCTGTCCAGATGAAGGTTCTCAACCCTAAACATCAATGGTCCTTTTCCCTCCATAGATGCTGCCTGACCTGCTGAGTTCCTCCAGCTTTTTTGTTTGTTGTTCCAGACATCCGGCATTTGCGGACTCCGGTGTCTCTGAAAAATTAAAGTCGTTAGGAACCTGCACTTTCTCAGAACTTTGTCTTGCTGCTAGTCATAATGGGGAAATGAGGACAATCCTACACAGTCACAAAGCAATGGCATAGTGCTTTTGAAAGACTAGCCAAGACAAAAGTACCTGACCCCAAGTGTGTCCACAACCTCTCTCTCCTATCCAAACAGTCCATGCTACATTAAAATATTGCAATGTTATGAAGACTCACCAGGAATCAGACACCTGACCCAGATAATGGCTAGCTCAACATCAGTGCTATTGGAGCAAAAAACAAAGTCTTCAGCCCAAGGCAAGTTGTCAGATTTCCCTCTAAGTGACTTCTCATTAATCTGAGCCACAGCGCACAGGACTGTACAAGGCTGCTGAGGGTTATAGACTCAGCTAGGTCCATCACAGGCACAACCTTCCCCAATATCAAGAACATCAAGAGTTAATACCTCAAGAAGGCAACCTCCATCTCCTAAGGACCCTCACCATCTGGGACGTGCCCTGTTTGCATTACTACCATCAGGAAGGAAGCACAGGAGCCTGAAGACCCACACTTAATGTTCTAAAGAACATCTTCTTCCCCTGCATTATCAGATTTCTGAATGATCCATGCCAATGGATTATAAAGTCGGTGGCGTTGGGGAATGGGTATGTCACCCAAACACCCAGAGTTACAGTCAGGAATCAGACAACCTCAAAACTTTGTTGGAAAGAAAGGAAGATGAGCCATTCATCTGTCAGCACTCTCACACTGCTTGATGTCAGTTTCACTTAGTTGATCACCATAAGATGGGGGAGCGGAGTGAGGCCATTTGTCCCTTTGAGTCTGGTCTGCCATTCAATCATGGCTGATTTTATTCAATCCCATTCTTCTACCCTCTCCCCATAACCTGTAACTCCTTACTAATCAAGAACTCATCTGTCTCCTTAAATACACCCAGTGACTTAGTTTCCATAGCCCTCTGCGACAATAAATTCTCTACTACCTCCCTGGCAGAGAATTCCAAGGATTTACTCATCTCTGGGAAAAGCAGCCCTAAATCGCCATCCCCTGAATCTTGCAGATATGTCCAAGTGGAAGCATTCTCCTGCCTCTATCTTCCATAACCCTTTCATAATTTTGTATGTTTCCATTAGATCTCTTCTCATTCTTCAGAATTCTAGCAAGCATAGCCAAAAGTGACTCAGTCTCTCATTATAGGCTAAACCCCGCTTCTCCAGAATCAACTCAGTGAACCTTCTCTGCACTGCTTCTAAAGCCAGTATATCTCTTCTCAAGTAATGAGACCAGACCTCCACGCAGTACTCCAGATGCGGCCTCAGCAGTACCTTATAGAATTTCAGCATAACCAACCTCCCTGCTCTTCAATTCAATCCCTCTAGTAAGGAAGACAAACATTATTTTTGCCTTCTTGATAACCTCTTGCACTTTCAAACTAATCATTTGTGATTGGTTCACAAACACTCCCAGTCCTTCTACACAAGAGCATGTTTGAATATTTCACCAGTTAAATAATAATCTTATCTTCTATTTTACCTTCTAAAGTGGATGACCTCACATCCAACAACATTGTGCTCCATCTACCAGGCCCTTGCCCACTCACTTAACCTACCTATATCCCTCTGTAGCCTCTCCGCGTCCTCCGCACAATTTGTTTTTCTAGTCAATTTGGTGTCATACGCTGCACTCAGTACCCTTTTCCAAATCATTAATGTATATTTTGAACAGTTGCAGACACAGCACGAACCCCTGTGGCATTCTGCTCATTACTGGTTGCCAACCAGAGAAACACCATTTTATCCCAACTCTCTGCCTTCTGTTGGTTAACATTCTCAGTCAATGCTATTACATTACACTCAACTCCATGCAACTTATTGAATACCTTCTGGAAATCCAAGCATACAACATCCATCCACTTGTTCACCTCTATCTACTGTGCTCATTATATCCTTGAAGATCTTCAGTAAGTTTGTCAAACAGGATCTACCCTTCCTAAATCCATGTTGTGTCTGCCCAACTGAATAATTTCTATCTAGATGTCTCACTATTTCTTCCTTGATGAAAGCTTCAAGCGTTTTCCTAAATACAGATGTTAAGCTATTCGGCCTATTCTTACCTGCCTTCTGCCTACATCCTGCTTTTAAACAATTGTGTTACATTTACTGTCTTCCAATCTGCTGGACATGACCAACATCCAGAGAATTTTTGTAAATATCACAAACACCTCTACTATAACTTCTACAATTTTGTTCAGACTCCTGGTATGCGTTCCAGAGGGGGCTTGTCTGCCTTTAGACCCGCTAGCTTGCTCAACACTGCCTCTTCTGTGACAGTAATTGTATCGAGGTCCTCACCTTCCATCACATCCATAACATCACTCTTTGGCAAAGTTCAAAGTACTTTGATGATCAAAATCAGAATCAGTTCAGCCCTAAGTGGGTAAAGTCTCACAGAGTAGTGAAGCTTTGGGTTCGTCTTTCATCCTCAGCCTCAATGTCTTAATCTTTTTTGTCTGGCTCAGCGCTTAAATCGGCTGAACATTAGTTTGTTTCTCGTTCTCAGGCCTAGGCCCCACTGCTTTGATCTGGCCTGAAGTCCACTCCAGCAATGGTGGCAGGCGTACTTGCATTCTTGGGAGTCCAGTTGGCCAAATTCTTCAGCATTCCACAAAAATGCCAGGTCATACAGATGGTTCAAAAGCACAACTCCCAAAGGGAAATTACAGGCTACATGATCATAGTCCGGAAAAGGTATATTTAACAGTTTTGTTTAGTAGTATAGTTAATAGTATAGTTCATAGTTTTGTTAGCTACCTGCAAAATGTCGCCGTCTCACCAGTTCTATCTTGAAACAGCCATCTTGGCATGTTAGACGTGTCCTGTACCATGAAAGCTGACACAAAATAGTCATTCAAAGCTTCTGCCAATTTGCATTGCCCAATATTAATTCCCCTTTCTCATCTTTCAAGGGACCTACATTCACTTTAGCCATCCTTTTCTACTTCTTATAATTATAAAAACTTTTACTCTCTGCTTTTATATTTTGTGCTAGTTTACTTCCATAATCTGTCTTCCTTTTCTTTATTGCTTGCTCAGAGGATCCCTGTTGCTTTTTAAACCTTTCAGTTCCCCACTACTCTTGGTGATTTTGTCTGCATGAACTTTTAGTTTGATGCTGTCTTTTATTTCCGTACTTATCCAAGGCTGGCTCTCCATATCCTTCCTGTCCTTGCTTTTAACTAGAATATACTTTTGCTGAGCACTATGAAAAATCTCTTTAGGAGTCTTCCACTGTTGCTCAACTGTCCCAACAAATTGCTTTGTGTTCCCAATCTATACTAGCCAATGCCTCCCCTGTACCTATTGTAGCCCTCTTTATTTAGGATTAATATATTGGTTTTAGATCAAACTACTATGTCCTCTATTTTTATCAGAAATTCTGTCACTCTGTGATCACTCAGTCCGAGAGGATTCCGAAGTACATAATTGTTCATTTTACCTGCCTCATTGCACAGGATCAGATCCAAGACAACAAGTTCTATTGTCGGCTCAGCAATGTATTGTACTGTTCAAGAAAGCTATCACAGATAAGTTCTATGAAATCCTCCTCCAAACTACCTCGATTAATTTGATTCAGCTAATCTATGTGCAAGTTAAACACCCCCATAACAACTGTGTGATTTTCCCCCTTTATTATTCCTGAACTCTATCCAGATAGATTCAATGTGCCAGCCCTCAGATCTTATATCGTCTCTCATTCTCACCCTGATCTCATCCTCAATTAAGAGCAATTCCCCACCTCCCTTACCTTTCTGCCTATCCTTCCATATGACCTGATACCTGTGGATATTTCATTCCCAATCATCTCCACCATGTGACTACATTGCTGGATTGGCCACCAAAGCATTGTTCTGATTTGCACCACAGCTTCACTGACCTTGTTTTGAATACCATTGGTATTCAGATAAATGCCCTTACATTCTCGTAGATCTTTTAGAATCTAGTAATCTTTGTGTTATTTGCATTTGACTTCTCTATATCTCACTCTTAATTCCCCCTTTTCTAACTTATACTTTGGTCTCTGTATCACTTCCCTCTGTCTCCCTAAAGCTTTGATCCCAGTCCTGCCCAGGAGTAGACCATCCAGTTTATATTGGTCCTATTTTCCCTTTATTCTAAGTCTGTGTCCTTGGATCTTAGACCCTCCTACAGATGGAAATACCCTCTCTACATTCACATTAATCTCTGAGTCTGGGCAATGGGTTATAGTTTCAAGTTCAGTATAGAGGGAGCACCAGAATGTTAGAGATTAAATCAAGCTCCCATCTTCCTTTATAAGATCACGGGCTGCTAAAGAGCTGGGTAATCCCAGGTATCCTGGTAACATCACCAAAATGTTCAACCTGGAAAAATGTGGAGTGATGCACATTGTAAGCTCACATTTAAAGACAGAATGCAGGGTTGATGGCAAGATTCTCAGCAATGTGGAGGAACAGAGGGATCTTAGGATTCACATCCATTCATCCCTTGAAATTACCGTGCAAATTGATAAGATTGCAAGGAAGATGTATAGTGTGTTGGCCTTCATTACTGGGGGGAGTTGGTTCAAGAGGTGAGAGGTAATGTTGCAGCTCTATAAAGCTCTGATTAGACCACACTTGGAATATTGTGTTCACCTCATTATAGGAAGAATATGAAAGCTTTAGAAAAGATGCAGGGGAGATTTTCCTGATGAAGGAGAATGACTTATGAGGATAGCTTGAGCGAGCTAGGGCTTTTCTCTTTTGAATGAAGGAGGATGAGAGGTAACCTGATAGAGGTGTACAACATAATAAGAGCTATAGTGGATAGCCAGAGACTTTTATCCAGGGGAGAAATGGCTAATACCAGGGACATAATTTTAAGGTAATTGGAGGAAAGTATAGGTGGGACGTCAGAAGTAAGTTTTTTACACAGGGAGTGGTGGGTGTGTGGAACGCACAGCTGAGGGTGGTAGTAGAGGCAGATACATTAGGGGCTTTAAAATTTTTAGATAGGCACATGGATAATAGGAAAGTGGAGGGCTATGTAGGAAGCCAATCTCAAACAAGAGAATTTCTGCAGATGCTGGAAGTCCAAGCAACACACACAAAATGCTGGAGTAACTCAGCAGGTCAGGCAGCGTCTATGGAAAAGAGTACAGTCAACGTTTCGGGCTGGTTCCCTTCAGCACGATTGGAGAAAAAAAGCTGAGGAGTAGATTTATAAGGTGGGGGGAGGGGAGAGAGAAGCACCAGGTGATGGGTGAAACCGGGAGGGGGACGGGTGATGTAAAGAGCTGGGAAGTTGACTGGTGAAAGAGATACAGGGCTGGAGAAGGGGGAGTTTGATAGAAGAGGACAGAAGGCCATGGAAGAAAGAAAAAGGGGGAAGGAGTACCAGAGGGAAGTGATGGACAGACAAGGAGATAAGGTGAGAGAGGGAAAAGGGGATGGAGAATGATGATGGGGGGGCATTACTGGAAGCTCAAGGAATTGATGTTCATGCTATAAGATTGGAGGCTACCCAGACAGAGAGTCCGTGAGTTTGTAATAGACATCAGTAGATAACCTCCTCCCACCCTGTTACTTGGAAAAACGCCATCTACTTCTCTCAATTCCTCCATCTCCACCGCATCTGCTCTCAGGATGAGGCTTTTCATTCCAGAACGAAGGAGATGGTCTCCTTCTTCAAAGAAAGGGGCTTCCCTTCCTCCACCATCAACTCTGCCCTCAACTGCATCTCTTCCATTTTATGCACATCTGCTGTCACACCATCCTCCCGTCACCCTACCAGGGATAGGGTTCCTCCTGTCCTCACCTATCACCCTAGCAGCCTCCGTGTTCAGCACATAATTCGCCACAACTTCTGCCATCTTCGGCGGGATCCCGCCACCAAGCACATCTTTCCCTCCCCTCCATTTTCTGCTTTTCGCAGGGATTGCTCCCTGTGCGACTCCCTTGTCCATTCGTGCCCCCCCCCCCACAATGACCTCCCTCCCGGCACATCCTTGCAAGCGGAACAAGTGCTACACCTGCTCATACATCTCCTCCCTCACGACCATTCAGGGCCCCAACAGTCCTTCCAGGTGAGGTGACACTTCATATGTGAGTCTGTTGGGGTCATTTACTGTGCTCGGTGCTCCCAGTGTGGCCTCTCGTGTATCAGTGAGACCTGCCATAGATTGGGAGATCGCTTCATCAAGCACCAATGTTCTGTCCGCCAGAACAAGTGGGATCTCCCAGTGGCCGCCCATTTTAATTCCACTTCCCATTCCCATTTTGATATGTCTATCCATGGCCTCCTCCACTGTCGTGATGAGGCCACACTTAGGTTGGAGGAACAACACCATATATGCTGTTTGGGTAGCCTTCAACCTGATGGCATGAACATTGATTTCTGAAACTTCTGGTAATGCCCCAGCTCCCCCTCGTACACCATTCCCCATCCCCTTTTCCCTCTCTCACCTTATCTCCTTGCCTGCCCATCACCTCCCTCTGGTGCTCCTCCCCTTTTTCTTTCTTCCATGGCCTTCTGTCCTCTCCTATCAGACTCCCCCTTCTCCAGCCCTGTATTTCTTTCACCAATCAACTTCCCAGCTCTTTACTTCACCCCTCCCACTTCAGGTTTCACCCATCACCTTGTGCTTCTCTCTCCCCTCCTGCTACCTTTTAAAATCTACTTCTCAGCTTTTTTTCCCAGTCCTGCTGAAGGGTTTCAGCCCGAAATGTCGACTATACTCTTTTCCATATATGCTGCCTGGCCTGCTGAGATCCTCCAGCATTTTGTGTGTGTGGTTATGTAGGAGGGAAGGCTTAGATTGATTGGCCTTAGAGTAGGTTAAAAGGTTGGTATAAGATTGTGGGTCAAAGGGCCTGTAGTGTTCTATATCATATAAAAACACATGATCTTGGTGATTCACCACATTAAGCAGCGCTAACTCACCTTTTCCCAATGTCATTCTGATCCGGTTTCATTTTACTTATTGCTTCCATTCACTCATTAACCGGATAATCTTGTTCACAGTTCATCGCCATGGTTACCATGGTTTTACCTTATCAGAGACATGCCCTCCTGTACCCACCATTCGTTTTTCCTCTTTCCCAGTTCTGATGAGGAGTCTTTTACCTGCAACCATGAATCTGTTTCTATTCCCACAGATGTGGCCTAACCTGCTGAGCACTTTCACCATCTCCTGTTTCTGCTCTACCTGCAGTTGTTCAGCTTATTCTGCTGACAGCATGATGTTCGAATGTATTTGCATACAATTGTGCTCCTTGTAGATGAAATAAAATCAAACAAAAATATAATTATTCCATGAATAATATAACTATGTGGTTAAAATTATGTAGCTTAACTTAAGTACCAATGAAAATGCATACTGAATTTAAAGACTGTGTACTTAAATCATATTTCATTTCTTTATACCTACTCTTTAAGTAGGTAGGTACCTATGTACAATGTGTAAATTTACTTAATTTCATTGTTGGAGTGCTTCAGAATACACTATATTTTGTCTTTGAATCAAGTGTAAAAGTTTATAGAATATTATTTTCTCCAACACTGCAACACCAGTATACAGTTGACCATGGGAAAAACATTAGACTTTCAGATTATTGCCGACACCATTTACTAATTGTCCTTGCACCTTGTTAATGTTCATAACAAAACTTAGCTGAACATGGAACTGAAATTGCCTACATTGGAAACGCAAACACAAGGAATTCTGCAGATGCTGGAATTTCAAGCAACACACATAAAAGTTGCTGGTGAATGAAGCAGGCCAGGCAGCATCTCTAGGAAGAGGTACAGTCGACGAAGGGTCTCAGTCCGAAACGTCGACTGTACCTCTTCCTAGAGATGCTGCCTGGCCTGCTGCGTTCACCAGCAACTTTTATGTGTGTTGCTTGCCTACATTGGAAGTGACAGAAGTTGATACAATTACAACATTTAAGAGATACTTAGGACTAATATATGGATAGGAAAGGTTGTTAGGGCCATGATTGCCTAGAATTTATTTGACTTATTTTTGCTGTGATAAAGTATGACTACATTTTGTACAAGAGCCATCACAAATTTGGCCAATTCCCAATGTGAAGCAATGTTAGCTTTGCTACAGGAAATCGGTGCCACAACAGGAGTTGCACAATTACTGAAGGGATCGCATACGATGATATACATCTTCCAACACTTTGTTCTGCAAGATACATAGGTAGCTTTAGTTCTTAGGGCCAGACTTCCTCTGGAAGTCATGCAGCCAGAATGCAGATTTGGGCTTCCATGGAGGAAAGAAAGCCTGCAGAGGCGAATGAAGTGAGCTCACTGCATTGCTCAACAGAACATGGCATGGAAGTCCTGGTCAATAAGGTACATGCCAAGAGGATGGATTTATGAGGTATGAAAGCCAGGAGGTCTGGCAGGTCAACCATATGAAGAATGTGGTGGCAGGTGACTTTGAGAGTCTCCTCTTGGAGGAAGAAATTTAAGATACTTCATCATCCTACAAGAATATGTCAGGGCAATTCCTGACTTCCTTCCATGAGATCTTGCAATTTAGAAAACAGGGACTTTGAGGAAAAGGATCTATTTGTTAAAGTGAGATTATTACCTAAAGATCAAACAACAGAAAGCTAATTTCAGAACTGATGAGTGTGTGGAGGATGCTTCTACACTGATAATTTCTTTACTCTTCTGCAGAAGTTGCAGCTACTCTGTGTGGAGCCCATGCGGGAGCAGTTGTTTGAACAAGAGCTGAGTAATAATGAGTCCAGTTATCCCAGAGCTGAGTCTAACAAAGCCTGTGTTCTCAAGTCAACAGAACATCCCATAGGACTCAAGAATAAAAGTCATGGCTGTGTTTGCATGGAGCATGTCAATGGGATCGAAATGTCATTCAAAAGCCCAGAACTACACAATAGAGACTCCTTCATAAAGAAGTGACGTGTACACTAGTGTATGAATCTTTTATCAGCTCAGGTGACTGAAACACTTTGGATCAATGGTTCTTCTTTCAGAGAAGACCAGTCGATATCAATCCACTTGTAGGGTAGAATTTTGTCTTTACCAACTGAGAGCTACAACATAGAACAGGAACAGGCCTTTCAACCCACAAAGCCTGTGCCAACCATGATGCCAAATAAGACTAATCCTATTTGCCTGCACAGGATCCATATTCCTCCATCCCCTTTCATGTTCATTGGTCTTTATAGATGTCTCTTAAACACTACTATTGTAGCTGCTTTATGATACTCATGAGTCATTGCTTGGAGAATAATGACAGAAGTCGAACCTGTAGCATTGAAAACTACTGATAGTACGTCATCATTCCCATGACTACAAATTCCAGGCAACCGTTGCTGTGCCATCAGATTCTCCTCTGACCCTAATGACACTAATGTGCTGAGGCCAACACATTCAATAAACCATACAATCAGATACTTTGGTGAAAGGTCAACGTCCTGAACATTAATTCTGCTTCCCTCTCCACAGATGCCGTCTGACCTCTTGAGTATTTCCAGAATTCAAATTTTGTGCAGTTGCAGCACCTCATACAATTAAGGATGGCTAGTATATACAGTGGAATGCAAAGATCTGGGCATCCCGGTCAAAATTTCTGTTACTGTGAATAGCTTAGCGAATAAATGATGAACTGATTTCCAAAAGGCATAAAGTTAAAGATGACACATTTCTTTAATATTTTAAGCAAGAAAACCTTTTTTATTTCCATCTTTTACAGTTTCAAAATAACAAAAAAGGAAAAGGGCCTGAAGTTTGGGCACCCTGCATGGTCAGTACTTAGTAACACCCCCTTTGGCAAGTATCACAGCTTGTAAATGCTTTTTGTAGCCAGCTAAGAGTCTTTCAATTCTTGCTTGGGGAATTTTGCCCATTATTCCTTGCAAAAGGCTTCTAGTTCTGTGAGATTCTTGGGCCACCTTGCATGTACTGCTCTTTTGAGGTCTATCCACAGATTTTCGATGATGTTTAGGTTGTGGGACTGTGAGGGCCATGGCAAAACCTTCAGCTTGCGCCTCTTGAGGTAATCCATTGTGGATTTTGAGGTGTGTTTAGGTTCATTATCCTGTTGTAGAAGCCATCCTCTTTCACCTTTGGCTTTTTTACAGATGGTGTGATGTTTGCTTCCGGAATTTGCTGGTATTTAATTGAATTCATTCTTCCCTCTACCAGTGAAATGTTCCCCGTGCCACTGGCTGCAACACAAGCCCAAAGCATGATCGATCCACCCCCGTGCTTAACAGTTGGAGAGGTGTTCTTTTCATGAAATTCTGCACCCTTTTTTCTCCAAACATACCTTTGCTCATTGCGGCCAAAAAGTTCTATTCAAAAGGTTCAAAGGAACATCTAAACAAGCCTGATGCATTTTAGAAACAAGTCCTGTGGACTGATGAAGTTAAAATAAAACTTTTTGCTGGCTACAAAAAGCGTTTACGAGCTGTGATACTTGCCAAAGGGGGTGTTACTAAGTACTGCCATGCAGGGTGCCCGAACTTCAGGCCCTTTTCCTTTTTTGTTATTTTGAAACTGTAAAAGATGGAAATGAAAAAGTTTCTTGCTTGAAATATTAAAGAAATGTGTCATATTTAACTTTATGCCTTTTGAAAATCAGTTCATCTTTTACTTGCTTAACTATTCACAGTAACAGAAATTTTGACCAGGGGTGCCCAAACTTTTGAATGCCACTGTAGATTAATAGATACTTGTATCTGATTTACAGGTTGGAATATGGTCCAGGTGTTTGAGTGGTTTTATGTATAGAATAATTCATATCTGTAATTCAGTTATTGGCTGGAAATTTTATGAAGATCTGAAATGATATACATCTAAAATAACAGGCATCTTGGAATGAGTACAGGCAGGCTTGTGATTGTTATTTATACAGATTAAAAGAGAACTGCAATTGAATTATTGAAGTGTTTATGTAGAACAGACAGACATTCAGAAGTGAGTTATGGGCTGGCGTTTACTTGATGTGCTCACATCAGAATACTGGATCCTTATAGCAAACTGAATTAAGAAGAGTTGATTTTTTCTGCTGTGACATGTTTCCTCTGTTTGATTTTCCTCAATGTTGAAGTGATAATGAATTGAGAGGGAGTGCACTTAATGGGGTGTCTGAAATAATTGCCAGCTTGGTGCCGGGATTACTGCTGTATAAAGACAATATGGCAGGAGTGTTGCCATATGTCCTCGGTGTACCGCAGCTGGCTGCTGAAATGAACATTCTGTGGCACCCTATCCAAACACATACATCACGGCCTGTCAGAATGGCTGCTGCCTTCACCCCATGTCAGTCCAAGCCCTGCACAGAAAGCTATTGTGATGGATGTGTTTACAATTCCCATTGGTTTTTACATGAGAAGTATCCATGTAATCTTGGACCCTGCAGAGACAATGGCCTAAACTACCATGATTTTACTTGATGATGGTGCTGATGGCCAGGGGAGGGAAGTATTTCACTGGTTACTCTTTCCTCACAGAATGCTCTGCCTCTTCGCAGATACAGGCGTTGCTAATGCTGGTCACCTACCGATATCTCATCCCGAAGATTTATGAACTGTTCTCTGAAGAGTAGGACCGCAATGGCCCTCACCAAATGTCCTTTTGCAAATACCTCACCAGGGTCTGAAAAATGTTAGAGGCTGGAAACCACCTAAGTTCCCCTCCCACCTCATGTCAGATGCATGAAAATTAATTGTTGATCTCTCAAAAGCTAGGGCACGGTTGGCCAACTCATTTAAGGAACTTGGCACCTTAAGGGCTTGCAGACAGTAACACTGTAACTTTGGGCCATGTGAGGGGATCAGTGCCAACAGTGTCTGGTGATGCACTGTTACTTGTGGGATCTTTCTGTGCATTTGTGATTGACTTGCTTCCTAGTTACGGAAATGACCTCACTTCATTGGTTGGGAACAGCAATACATCACCTCCTTCATGCATTCTGCATTGGCCTGGAGACTGATGTGATGTCACGCCTTTGATTATTTCGCTGTCCCCGTGCTATGTAATATCTCTCCACTCACTGTTTAGATGTGTTACTCACCATAGAAACTGCTGCTGGTTTTGACTGTCAATCACAACCTCTCTGACCCTAATCACAGCAGTATGTCACCATCCTCCTTGATTTCCTTGTGATCCATATGAAGCTATTTGACCGAATAGTGTTCTTGTTGATTAGTACTGGGTTCCAGGTTGATTACTCTGCAACGATCTTTCTATAATCCTTGCATCCAGCATTCATGAAAAATTATTTTACCATGACTAACGGTTACTGGCGTTGTTGATGGATTAGTGACAGGTTCAAGTGCGGGGCATGCACTTGTGATCGTTGAGATGGATTTAGCAAGGCATGGAGGAAGAAGTGAGCACTCTCTCATTATAAAGGACAGTATCATTTGTTCTAACATTCCCAGCCCACAAGTTGAAGGTTGTGGTGTGCCTCACACGCTGATCGATCGATCAATTGGGAGCTCATTGTGGTGCGTACTCCTGGGCTGAGATTAGAATGCATTATGTCTGAGTTTCCCACCTGCACACTAAGCAGCTCACAGATGTGCCTTGACAACTGTTCTGAATTGAATGAAAACGCACACAGGTTTTTTTATCAAATTGTCACCAATCTTATCGTCACCCTAATTAAAATGTGAAAGAGCATTCGGGGACATTAAGAACATTGAGTCTGTGCAAAGGGAAGCCCAGCATAAACTGGAAGGACCCACACTGGCAACTCCTGCCAAGGCTGTGGCAGACTCTGTGGGTCCATGTTGCCCTCATCAGTGACTTTATGAATCACAGGACTGAAGTGGAAGCAGTCCTGAAGAAATACCGAGGAGGGAGAAGAGGAATGGATACTGCTTTCAAGGGGTGAGATTGTGACTGGAGCCTTTCAGAGCAAGTCACCACAGCAACAGCAGTTAGTGCCTCACTATTACAGCCTGGGGCATTCCGGAGTTCGGAGTTCATTTCTACTGCTGTCTCTGAGGAGTTTGTATGTTCTCCCTGTGACTGCGTGAGTTTCCTCTGGGTGAAATGTTTTCCACCCACATTCTAAAGGCATGCCAGTTACGAAGTTAATTGGTCATTGTAAATTGTCCTGTGATTAGGTTAGTGTTAAACAGATGGGTTGCTGGGCAGTGTGGCTTGTTGTTCTGCACTGCATCTTTAAATAAAGAAATCAAATAAATTCTGATTTGATTCCCCTCTGCTGTGGGATGGAAGATGAAACTGTGGTGCCTTTAAACTTATGCTGAGTGTGTGAATAAGTGAATGCAGTGCTGTGATCTTTCTTTGGACTGTTTCTGGACACTCTTCAGCAAGACTATGGTAGGGTTACAATTGTTGTGTCCACAAGTTTCAGAAGGCCCAATGTTAACTCTCAGTGAGTCAGTCTGCAGTCTCCTGACATGGTTTAGGCATGGTGTTGGTCTCGGTACTCTCGAGCAGGGACCCTCTGCATCGTCCAGTCACAGACGTCTACGAGTGGCTCCAATGTAGACTGAGTGGGATGTGAATGCCCTCTGCAATGCCCTGTCATGGATTCACAGTTCAGCTCTAAGACGAGTTAGACAGAGAGTAAAACTCCCTCTACTCTGCCCCTACAGTATGCATTAATTCAATATACTTTTCACCAGGCCTGGCATTTTCCATTTCTCATACCACCTGTCCTTTTGACCTCAATCAGCATGACTGACAAGTTGGAATGTGCTCATGGATAGCTTGTGTGGTGGGTTGATATCCCTGAGCACTGCGGCTGGTGTTCACCTGATAAGGCATTCTACCTGAACCAGATCCCACCCAACAGAATTACACACAGCTGTCATTTAGCCTCTGAGCCTGACAGCCCTGTTCTGTCAGCGCAGTCAGACACAGGAGACATTGACAGGACTAACTATGTGGTATTAGCCTGTCAGGAGCTGGGGAATGAAGACGGTTGCATTTTATTAGTGCCATCGTTGCCTGCATACCCTCACCCATCATTTCACACTCACTGCACCTCAGACATCAATGCATTGTCACTAAACTGTTCCAGAGGTTCTTTTAACTCTTCATGGTTTATAGCTTATCAAAACATCAGCCCATGCACTGAGGGGGATTTACTGGCAACTTCCTCCTTTCCTCTCATTGGAAGGAATAAAGCTTGAGGTTCCACTTTCCCTGCATGCCACTCAAAAGTCCAAAGTTCAAAGTAAATTTATGATCAAAGTACATCCAGTATGTGTCACCATGCACCACTTTGAGATTCGCTTTCTTACAAGCATTTACAGGAAAATAAAGAAAAACAATAGAAAATATGAAAACGACTGACAAGCAACTAATGTGCAAAAGAAGACAAATGCAAATAGTAAAAAAATTAGTAGTACTCATACTTCAATTCCTTTCTATCCCCTTGGTCCAGTCCCTTCCCACCAACATCTGCAACACTTCTCAAGGTCTCGATCTCCTTAGTGACTTTCAATTCCCTGGCCCTAACCGCCTCATCTTCACCGTGGATGTTCAGTCCTTATAGACCTCTATCCCCCAATAAGCCGGCCTCAAAGCTCTCCGCTTCTTTCTTAACAAAAGAACCAACTGATTCCCTCCACCGCCACCCTCCTCCATCTGATAGAACTGGTCCACACCCTCAACTATATTCCCTTTGGTTCCTCCCACGTTCTCCAGACTTGAGGCATAACCATAGGCCCTAGCTATGCCTGCCTCTTCATTGGCTACGCAGAACAGCCCGTGTTCCAAGCCTTCCCCAGTAACACTTCCCAACTCTTCGTGTGCTACTTTGACAACTGCATTGGTGCTGCTTCATGCACCCATGCTGAGCTTGACAATTTCATTAACTTTCACTTGGTCCATTTCTGACACCTCTCTCCCCTTTTTTCAATCTTTGTCTCCATCTCTGGAGACAAACTGTCAATTGACATCTTTTATAAACCTATTCATTCCCACGATTATCTTGAGCATACCTCTTCCCACCCTATCTCCTGTAAAAATGGTATTCCCTTCTCTCAGTTTTTTCGTCTCTGTAGCATCTGTTCCCAGGACATCAGAGATGAGTCCTCCTTCTTCAAAGAATGGGGTTTCCCTTCCTCCACCATTGATGTTGCCCTCACCCGCATCTCCCAATTTCCCAAACATCCACGGTCATCCCATCTTCTCGCCACCTTAACAGTGATAGAATTCCTCATCCTTACCTACCACTCCATGAGCCTCTGCATCGAACACAGCATACTCCACAACTTCTGCCTTCTCCAAAGGAATCCTACCACCAAACATATCTTTATCTCCCCTCTCTGCATTCCACAGGAATTGCTCCTTCCATGTGCATTTGTCCCTCCCCACTAATCTCCCTTCCCACACTTACCCCTGCAAGTGTTCAAAGTGCTACACCTGCCCATAAACCTTCTCCCTCACCTCTACTCAGGGTCCCAAACAGCAACTTTGATGTGTGGTGCTTGAATTTCCAGCATCTGCAGAATTCCTGTTGTTCCCAAACAGCCCTTCCAGGTGAGACAATACTTCACCTACGAATCTACTGACATCATCTATTGTGTCCGGTGCTGCTGATGTGGTCTCCTCTACATTGGTGAGACCTGTTGTAAATTGGGGGACTGCTTCATTGAGCATCTCCGCTCCATCTACCAAAAGCGGAGCTTCTCGGCGACCAAACATTTTAATTCCCATTTCCATTCTGACACGTCAGTCCATAGCGTCCTCTTGTGCCACGATGAGGCTGCCCTCAGGATGGAGGAACAACACTTTATATTCTGTCTGGGTAGCCTCCAACCTGATGGCATGAATATCAATTTCTTTTTCAGGTAAAAAAAATCTTTTCCCTCCCCCTCCTCTCTTCTTTTCCCTCCCCCTCCTCTATTCTTTTCCCCACTCTGGCCTTTTACCTCTTCTCACATGTCTATCACTTCTCTCTTGGTCCCCTCCTTCTTCCCTTTCTCCTATGGTTGACTCTCCTCTCTTATCAGATTCCTTCTTCACCAGCCCTTAACTTTTCCCACCCACCTGGCTTCACCTATCACCTTCTAACTTCCTCCTTTCCATTCCCCACCTTTTTATCTTACCCCTTCCTCTTCAGTCCTGAAGAAGGGTCTCAGCCCAAAACATCGACTGTTTATTCATTTCTATTGATGCTGCCTGACCTGCTGAGTTCCTCCAGCATTTCGTGTGTGCTGCTTTAAATAATACTGAGTTGTATAGGCATCCGTTAGTCTTGTGAGACCATGGATTTGTGCCTTGGAAGGTTTCCAGGGCGCAGGCCTGGGCAAGGTTGTATGGAAGACCGGCAGTTGCCTATGTTGCAAGTCTCCCCTCACCATGCCACCGGTGTTGTCCAAGGGAAGGGCACCAGGGCCGACGCAGCTTGGCACCGGTGTCATCGCAGAGCAATGTGTGGTTAAGTGCCTTGCTCAGGGACACAACACACTGCCTCAGCCAAAGCTCCAACTAGCGACCTTCAAATCACTAGATGAACGCCTTAACAACTTGGCCATATATATATATTTCTTATTGTAATTTAGAGTGTATTTTATGTCTTGCACTGTATTGCTGTTGCAAAATAAATGTCATGACATATGTCAGTGAAAATAAACCTGATTCTGATTCTGATAGCTGGATTCCATGTTGATTTCACACTTCTATGTCCAGTATTGGCACTCAGGGCAGTTCCAATAGGCCAGCTGCAGTATGCATAAGTGTCCGTCTACCCTTAGCTACAGAGTGCATCACGTCGTTTAACCTCAGTACTTTGTTCAGCCAGATACTGCTCTTTATTTTGTGCCTTCAGTAAAGAATAATACTCATAACAATACCATAAAATATGTAAAGTTATGAGATGCACAGCAAGTATAAATGAGCAGAATATTTTTCCTGGGGTGGGAAGGTTGAATACTAGAAGGCACAGCTTTAAGCTGAAAGTTTAAATGGGATGTGTGGGTTAAGTTTTTTTTACATAGAGAGTGGTGTGTACCTAGAGCATGGCGGATGCTGCAAACAGATATGATAGTGGCATATAAGAGGTTTTTAGATAGACACATTAGTATGCAGAGAATGGAAGGATATGGATCACGTACAGGGAGAGACCATAAGATATAGAAGCAGAACTAGGCCATTTCATCATGGCCGATCCATTTTCCCTCTCAGCCCAATATCCTGTCTCCTCCCTGTATCCATTCATGCCCTGACTAATCAAGAATCTATCAACTTCTGCTTTAAATATACCCAATGACTTGGCCTCCATAGCTGCCTATGGCAATGAATTTCCACAGATTCGCCACTTTTTGGCTGCAGAATTTCCTCCTCATCTGCATTCTGAAAGGACGCCTGTCTAGTCTGAGGCTGTGTTTTCTGCTCTTAGAGTCCCCCACCATAGGAAACATCCTCTCCACATCCGCTCTGTCGAGGCCTTTCAACATTTGATAGGTTTCAGTGAGATCACCACTCATTCTTCTGAAATGCAGTGAGTAGAGACCCAGAGCCATCAAATGTTCCTCATATGAAAAGTCTTTCAATCCCAGAGTCAGTTTTGGAAACCTCTTTGAACCTCTCCAATGTCAACACACCCAAAACTGCTCCAATACTCCAAGTGAGGCCTCACCAGTGCCTTATAAAGTCAACATTATATACTTGCTTTGGTTTAATTTGGCATCATGTTTGATACCTGACCTCATGGGCTGAAGACCCTGTTCCTGTGCTGTTCCATGATCCATAAATATTAAATAAACAGTTTGTGTCTCCTCTTAGTCTAGTATGGATACTTGCAACAACATCAGAGTATCCATAGACCTGATACCGGTGATGGTTTCAGGATCTCGCTGCTTGTGAGAGTGACAAGGCCAGAGAGCCACCATGGTGATACTAGAGAAGTGGCTTCATAGAGCAGCTCGCGCAGTGAGGATGGCAGACTCCCGTCATTCGCCCAACATGAAAGGCAAGAAGTTACATTTTGAAGTAGGGGTGACATCATTGAGGGACTGATGAGGCATGCATCAGAGGAGGATGCCTTGACTTAAGAAGAATGATGATAATGGTGTTCATGTGGATGCATTTTGGCAAGACCATAAATCATGGCCAAAGTCTCTGAAGGAACATTCCAGTCTGCTGCTGTCAGCAGTTGTGGAGAGGTTTCAGACTGAATGAGCTTATGTACCTAGAAAATGCTCGAGAGATGAGCAGGACTGACACCTGCATGTAGGTGGCACATGCAAAGGTGAGGCAGCTTCATTCAAGGCATGAGCCTGAGGTGTGGACAGGAATGGGCTTTAAGGTCGCTGATGGCATTGTGGCCATCTTGATTGAGGCTGCAGCAAATGTGCCACTGCCTCATTGCTCCAGTGACCTGGGCGCAATCCTGACCTTGGGTGTTGTGTGTGGAGTTTGCATGCGCTTTCCATCACTCTGTGTTGCTTCGACATCCCAACAGCATATTAGTAGGGTCATTTTCTTTGCTAAGTTATACTTATTGAAGGTGGCACTGAAAAAGTTGAAGGGAATTGATGGGCATGTGTGAAAGGGCTTCAAGGAAAAGAAGTAAAGGGTGAAAGGGATTGATGGAATTTCTCTGTTAGGAGGCATCACCAATAGCCTCTTTTTGTGTTTTAGTAATAAGTATATGCTGGGGGGGGTGGTGCAGCTTGGAAACCAGCAGGTCAAATGGGCATTAGGTTGGGAAAGGTCTTGTGTTTATAAAAGGGGGCATAGCCTCAGGAAGGCCATTCAGAATAGCCAGGTACTATGATGGGATAGGGCAAGTTGCGCAAAAATCCTCACAGGATCTACAGAGAAGTTGTCCCATGTTCACAAGCGGCGCGGGGGGGGGGGCGGGGGTGTAGCTCAATGGAGTGGACCAGTTGGCTTGTCCCAGATACAGAGGATAAGGTGGTAAAATAACCTAAAATGCCCTGTTTTTCTCTCTCTCTGTCTGAGCAAGAGAATTCCCTGTCTGACAAATATGATTAAATGCTTTCAGGAGGTAACAAGGGAGGGTGGTGAGAGCTATGTATTTCATGCAACCTTAGACAGATCTCGGCAAGGCCTTTGACAATTTTCTAAATGTCAAAAAGAAATCCCTCACATGATCCACGGGAGATTGGAGCATCAGATCAAAATTTGCAGTGCGGCTACTGTTAGATAAATTAGCTTAAGGGCAATAGTTGACAGGTGTTGTTGTGACTGGTAAGCTTTTATCAGACTGGTTTCATAGTGCTCAGTACCTTGTCTCCTGCTATGTGTAACTTGTATTAGTGAATTAGATTTAAATGTGGGAATTAAGACAAATAGGTAGGAGAACTTAATGGGACAACCAGCACCTGTGGAAACAAAGGGGCAGTAGATGTCTCAGGTCAAGACCATGTATCAGGACATCTAAATGGAGGAGCTTTGATGGATGAGTTTGTGGCAGCCGCATTAAATGATCCATGGGGTTGCCACAGAGGGGCAAGGTTCATATTGCAGGAAGGAGCAGGTGAAGGTTCAGGACCACCAGACTCAAAAACAGATACTTCCCCAAGCAGTAAGGCCGATCAACACCTCCAGCCACCTCTACTTTAACATTTCCTATCGGTCACCTTATGTACAGACACTCCTGTGCCTAGCGCCACTTTACAGACATACAATCAATCTGTGTACAGTATATAAAATATCTTATGTATTGATATTTTTTGTTTTTTTATTATTATCATTATTGTGTTCTTTATCTTATTGTGCATTTTTGTGCTGCATCAGATCTGGAGTAGCAATGATTTTGTTCTCCTTAACACGTGAGTACTGGAAATGATATTAAGGAATCTTGGTTGTGTCATTTGGGCAAATGTGATATGATACTTTGGAACGATGCAATAGGGGATGGGAATGCACAAGAAATATGTGGATATTGTATGTTCTGTTTCCTCTCCGGGTTTGTGGGTCGCGCCTATTGTCAATCCTCCTTGTCGTGGGTTGACTTTAGGATTTATGGAGTCTATTATTAATTTTGTCTCCTGGAATACTAATGGTCTTAATCATCCTATTAAAAGAAAAAAAGTTTTTAAAGTGTTCCGGAGACTTAAAGCACAAATTTTATTTTTACAAGAGACCCATGTACGGAGGGGGGACAGACTACGTTTTTTCAAATTCTGGAAGGGACAACAATTTCATTCGAACTCCAATGCTAAGATTCGAGGCGTCTCTATTTTTATAGATTCCTCAGTTACTTTTATACAACAGGATATTATCTCTGATCCGAATGGTAGATTTTTATTGGTTAGTGGTTTACTATTTAATAAAAAAGTAGTTTTGGTTAATGTTTATGCTCCTAATATGGATTGTCCGGAATTTTATAAATCATTGTTTGATCAGTTTCCGAATTTGAACGAGTTTTCATTGATTTGGGGCGGAGATCTTAATACCTGTTTATCTCCAGCTTTGGACCGTTCGGCTCCTTTACGGACTTTACCTAATAAATCTGCAAATTTGATTAATTTTTTCCTTTCTGATTCTGGGTCGACGGATATTTGGCGTTTTCTGCATCCTCAGGAAAAAGATTTTTCCTTTTTTTCACATGTTCATCATTCCTATTCAAGAATTGATTATTTTTTTATTGATTCTCGTCTCATTCCTTCAGTGATTAAATGTGATTATGATTCTATAACCATTTCGGATCATGCTCCACTTAAGCTTTCTATTAAAATTATGGCCAATATACCAAACAATAGACAATGGCGTTTTAATTCGCTGTTGCTTCAGGACTCGGACTTTGTTAATTTTATGAATGAACAGATTGAGCTTTTTTTTATAATTAACCATACAGAAGATATTTCGGTTAACACTCTTTGGGACACTTTTAAAGCCTATATTCGGGGTCAGATTATTTCGTATTCCGTTGCTTTGAGGAAGAAACAGAAGCAGGAGGAGATGGCAATTGTGGACAAGATTAAAGAAATTGATAAGAAATATGTTATGGCTCCTTCTGAGGAGCTATACAAACAAAGAACTGAACTTCAAATGGAACACAGTTTACTACTCTCGTCCTCGATTGTAAACCAATTAAAGAAAACAAGAAGTGATTTTTATGTTCACAGTGATAAAATTGGCAAGCTGCTGGCTAATCAATTGAAATCTAATTATGTTAAATCTCAAATCAATCAGATTTATAACCAAAATGATCGATTGATATTGGATCATGTGGGGATTAATCAAACCTTTTGTGATTTTTATTCTTCTTTATATCAATCAGAGTCTCCTCGAGATTCTAAATATATGAATGATTTTTTAGATAAGTTAGACTTTCCTCAGATTTCACAGGATATGTCTTCTTTATTAGATACTTCCATTACAATGGATGAGATTAAGAATGTTATTTTTTCTATGAATCTGGGGAAAGCTCCTGGCCCTGATGGGTTTACCGTTGAATTTTATAAATGTTTTGCTTCTTTATTGATTCCTTGGCTCTATAAGGTTTTTGAGGCTTCTTTGAAACTTGGTAAACTTCCGGAATCTTTTAATAGAGCATCAATTTCTTTAATACTAAAGAAGGATAAAGACCCTGCTCAATGTGCATCTTATAGACCAATATCTTTATTAAATGTTGATTCTAAAGTTTTTTCTAAGTTATTAACAAATAGACTAGAAAAAGTACTTCCTTCTATTATTTCGGAAGACCAAACGGGTTTTATTAAAGGTCGTTACTCTTTTTATAATATTCGTACATTGTTAAATATCGTTTATACTCCCTCACAAAATGTTCCTGAGTGTGTTATTTCTTTAGATGCCGAGAAAGCTTTTGATAGAGTAGAATGGCCTTATTTATTTAAGGTGCTTGAAATGTTTAATTTTAGCCTGAAATTTATATCCTGGATTAAACTGTTATATCACTCCCCTGTAGCCTCGGTTCGTACTAACTCTTTAAACTCACCTTTTTTTCCTCTCTTTCGTGGTACTCGACAAGGCTGTCCTCTTAGTCCCCTATTATTTGATATTGCATTAGAAATGTGTGGATATTGAGCAGTATGAAGGATCAAGCGCTCTTGGCATGCATGCCCATATGTCCTTAAATGTAGTAGGCTTATCAATAGGTAAACATCTTATGGATATTTTCTGTTATCTGACAAGGCACAGAATACAAGACGAGGATCTACATCACAACTTGAGCACCACAACAAAGGAAAGATACGGCTGCACAGGAGAGGGTGAAGAAGGGTTTTACATGGACGTTGCCATGAAAATTGTATCTACTGAGGCTGGGCTTGTTTTACTTGGAATAGAGTTATTGAGGGGAAATTTAAAAGTATGGGGAACTAGATTAAGTAAACAGGGAATCAATATTTCACTTAGCAGTGAGACAAAAACAGGGAGAGATTCAAAGTAACTAGTAGATGGACTAGAGAGGAGGTGAGGTCAAATGGCTTCACCCACAGGGTGATGGGGTCTGGATCGCATAGCCTGGAAAGGTGGCAGAGAAATCTCTCAAACTGAATTTAGATGTGTTGTTTAAAACTCATGACCTGCAGGTCCATGGGATTAGGCTGAGTGGCTCTTTTCACTAACAGGTTCATGATGGGCTGAATGGCCTTCATCTGTGATGTACATTTTCAATGACTTTTATGAAAATTTGTTTTATTGTAATCAGTATAGAGGGAAGACATTAGAGAGGTGAAAGCTAACTTATAAGTGTTGCTTAAAAGTTGAAAAGGCAGAATATATTGAATTTGTTTTAGTTCATATCTTAGCATGTGGTTGTTGCTGCTAATTCCTAATCACCCTTAAGAAGGTGGCGGTGAACCGCTGCCATGAAGAAGATGGCACCAGTGAAAAACACGACCAAGGGCGACATCCTCCAGACAGTTCACGAAACTACTTCTTTCACATCTTTCAAATGTGGTCCTGCTACTGTTGAAATCTGAGATCTACAAGGTGTTTTCGGGCCGATTGAGCAATCTGGTGCTTTGCTGTCTCCAAGGGTGTTCCGTGAGGCGTGTGGCCTTGAGACCAAGGAGCCTAGAGTTGGGGTGCGAGGCCATGATTGACTCCATTTCTCGCTGATTTCCCCACTCAAAATGCCGAGGATTGAAGTCATCAAGGCAAGTGTCGAAGGTGAGGAGGTGTTCAGCACCATCAACCAGCCTTTCTCTCACTGCTGCCTGAGGAAGGTGTCTGCGTGTGATGGTCCTTCTCTTCCTCTCACTCTGTAGCTTAGGTTATGGTGTGTTTCTGGTTTCCAGTCACGTCTTTTTTTATTGCTATTATGGGTGGTTTTGAACTTGGGAGATGTTGAACTGAGGAGGCCTGCTGAGCTGAACTGACTACGCCTGGACTCTAGTTTTATATTCTGTGTTTTTCACTCTTTTTTTTTTGTTGCTGCTTGCATGTATTTTGTTTTGCACATGGTGGGGGTGGAGTTGATGTTTTTCTTTGAGCAGGTTCCATAGTTATCTTTGTTTTGTGGCTGTTTGTGGGAGGACAAATCTCAGGGTTGTCTACTGCATGCCAACTTTGATAATAAATGTACTTTGAACCTTTGAACTTTAAACCACTGCAGTCCTTTCAGTGAAGGAGCTCCCATTCTGCTGCAGGGGAGGAAGATCCAAGATTTAGAACCAGATCTAAATCTGGTTCACATTAGATTCAGCGTTGATGGAAGAATCTTCTTGGGGGTCAGTGAAAATGGAAATGAAGTAACTACTAAATTTAGTTTACAGTGCATGTATATAAATGTGCAGAGTGTGATAACTAAGGCTGGTGAACTGCAGGCACAGATATCTGCCTGGAATATGATGCAATCGACATTAAAAAAAAAACAGCTTAAAAATGTTATTAAATATTCCTGGAAACAAAGTGTTCAGGAAAGAGAAGGACGGAAAGAAAGGAGGAGGGGAAGCAATGATGATGAAAGAGAATATCACAGTACTGAAGGGAGAGGTTGGCACAGAGACAGAATCTGTTAACACCAACAAATAGCAGAGGGAACATCGCACTGCTGGCTCTGCTGTACGAGTCACCAACAACAAGGTAGATACAGTGGATCAAAGTATAGAGATGTGACAGGGAAGTACAAAACTATAAGGTGCTGTAATGGGAGATGTTCATTATCTTATTGTTAACTGTGGTAGCAATAGTACTAAAGGCAGAGAGGGTGAGAGTTTCTAACAACACACATCAAAGTTGCTGGTGAACGCAGCAGGCCAAGCAGCATCTATAGGAAGAGGTGCAGTTGACGTTTCAGGCCGAGACCCTTCGTCAGGACTAACTGAAGGAAGAGTGAGTAAGGGATTTGAAAGTTGGAGGGGGAGGGGGAGATGCAAAATGATAGGAGAAGACAAGAGGGGGAGGGATGGAGCCGAGAGCTGGAGGTGGGGCCTTAGCGGAAGTTAGAGAAGTCCCCCCTCGTACCCCATCTGTTACTCATTTTTATGCACACATTCTTTCTCTCACTCTCCTTTTTCTCCCTCTGTCCCTCTGAATATACCTCTTGCCCATCCTCTGGGTCACCCCCCACCTCCTTGTCTTTCTTCCTGGACCTCCTGTCCCATGATCCTCTCGTATCCCCTTTTGCCTATCACCTGTCCAGCTCTCGGCTCTATCCCTCCCCCTCCTGTCTTCTCCTATCATTTTGCATCTCCCCCTCCCCCTCCCACTTTCAAATCTCTTACTCACTCTTCCTTCAGTTAGTCCTGACGAAGGGTCTCGGCCTGAAACTTCGACTGTACCGCTTCCTAGAGATGCTGCCTGGCCTGCTGCGTTCACCAGCAACTTTGATGTATGTCGCTTGAATTTCCAGCATCTGCAGAATTCCTGTTGTTTGTGAGAGTTTCTAAGATGTGTCTAAATTCTAAAATAAGCTTCCAGAACAGTACTTATTTTAATTATTTATTGAGATACAGTACGGAATAGGCCCTTCAGCACTTTGAGCTGCTCTGCTCAGCAACCACCAATTTAAGCTTAGCCTAATCACAGGACAATTAAGCTACCGTCTTTGGACTTTAGGAGGAAACCCACGTAGTCATGGGGAGAACGTACAAACTGTTGATACTGTAAAGTGTTGTGCTAACCACTGCGCTACGCTGCCACCCTGTTACTGACCAGATATGGAAGTTGGTATTGCTGGATCTGAGGAGTACGGTGAGTCAAGTGCACCAGTTTCAGTAGGGGAGCATTCAGGATATAGGAATCGTAATGTCGTAAGATTTAGGTTGGCTATAGAAAAGAGAAGTGAACCAAAACAAAAAAAAAATTGGAGTAAGGCCAATTTAAATACACAGAGAATGTATCTAGCTCAGATAAATTGGAACTAAAGGTTGATGGACAAAACTGTTTCTCTCCATGCATATAGGTATTACAGACCAATACCAATGGAGCAAAAGCCAGCTGGCGGTGTAGTGGCATCAGCACCAGACTCTGAGGTGAATGGTCCTGAGTTCGAATCTGGCCAGCTCCCTGCACACTCTCCATCCATGCAGGCTTGACTGTTGAGCTAGCAACTTGGCCTTGTGAAATAACAGTCAAATGCTATGGAAATGGCAAAGATGCTGCCCAATGCACCAGATTTCTTGAACGGATCCCATGGTGTTTCTTTGTTTTGTGGTTGTCTGTGGGAAGACGAATCTCAGGGCTGTATTCTGTATACTGTACATACTTTGAGAATAAATTTTCTTTGAATCTTTGACATGATCCAAGGCGGGATTAAATAAGGCAAGCCAGGACTGTTTTGTTGAGAACAAATCATGTTTCACCGATTTGGTAGAAATGTTTTGAAGAGATAACAAGTAGTATTTGCAAGGGTAATGTAGTTGATGTGGTGTATATGGACATCCAAAAGGCTTTTGAGATGATCAAAGTTGAAGTTCATAGCATAAAAGGACATTGGCAGCATGGATACAAATTTGGCCAAGTTATTGACAACAGAGGGTCACAGTAACTGGCTGTCTTTCGCACTGGAGAAGGGGTATAGTGGTGCTCCTCACTGATGTTGGGACCATTGACATTTTCCCTGATTTAATGACCTAGACTTTCCCCCTTTGTGAAGGTAATATTTGCATGTACTTTGTGGCACAAATATTACTTGTCAATTGCAACATCAGTGAATTTATTTCTGGTTAAATCCATAATTAAATGTGTACCTTTTCAAAAATAACCAGTTAAATGCATTTAGTATTCGATATACGTAATATATACTGTTCCATTAATGGTGTAACTTCATGAATATAGATTGTTGATGTTTTGCATATAATTGTTACTTTAAGTAAAAAACCAAAGCTGGGTGTTGTATTTCAGTGTGAGTATATCTTTGAGAGGCGAATGCATTACATGTGATGTGACCTAGATACCCAGCTATACGTGCGCTGCAGTTGGTTTTGAGAATGGCCGCCTTCATTCCAGCAACCCCAGACAAGTCCACGGATACATCACCCAGATTATTGGTTCACTGAAGCCCCCTGGGGCAATACCAGGGATTGGGGGTGAGGCCTGCAAAGTACAAGTAATGGCGTCCCATTAGGTAGTGTCAAATACCACGACTCCATGTCTCCCACTGGCCTTTCATACCCAGTGCAGGAGAGGGCCAGTTTGTGTGAGCACATTTTACTCTGGAGCCCACTTCACTTTTAACACCACTGGCAACTGCAAGGGATTCACCAGCCTCAGGTAAGTACTGTACAAATGAGCTCCGAACCCAACCCTTTGGTGGTTTCATCTGGTCAGGCTGGTCTGCTATCTGATCTGGCCCTGGGCTTTGGCTGACCTGTACCTTGCACCCTGTACCAGTCTTTGTTCCATATTGCTGAATGTGCACACCTAATGGAATTCAAATCAACCTTAGTTGTGTCACTTTCAAATAACCCATGCCTCAATGGTTCATAAAGCCATACAGTATATGGACACAGTCTTTTTGGCCCATCAAGTCTGTGCTGACCACCAAACACCCATCAAATACTAACTCCATTTTATTCCCGACTCTTTGTCATCAAGTGCTCCCAGATTCTGCCCCTCACTTAGACACCAGGACAAATTACAATGCCAATCCATCTTCCAACCTGAATCTCTTTGGGATGCCAGAGGAAACCAGAGCACCCAGGGAAAACCCACACGGTCACAGGGAGAGTCTATACGGACAACACCAGGGGTCAGGACTGGAACTGTGACACAGAGGCTCCACACCCTATACTACGTTTCTGAGGGAGAAAAGATGCCGGTTTTCTGCTGTCTTTTCTGTGAAGAATTGCTTCCTCACATTTCTGCTGAACAGCACATCTCTGATTTTAAAGTCTTTCCCCTTCTTTAGGAGTCTGCCAGCAGAGGCAAGGGAATGAGCTTCTTCTATCCACCTGACTGACGTTGAGCCAACTTAACTAACATAGACTGAAGCTGCAATCGAGGGACCGGCCATCAGCTTCCTGGGTTGGGAGAGGGAGTGAAAAATCATTTGAGATCTCCACTGCTGCGATAGGCACCACAGCAAAATGCTGCAATGCTGGAATTTAGAAATATTTTTAAAAAATCGAGAGCCTAAAAGGCTTTGCAGCTGCTGAGGGATTCCAGCAGTTTTTGTTTTTAATACGTGGTCAACTTGGTGAACACTTGGCTGATGCAGAAGGCTAGTACACATCTGAAACATCCAATCCCAATACAACTGTTGCACTGTGGTTGCAATCTGTGCTAAAAACAGGATGAGCTGCAGCACTACTATAGATTTTTTTTTCAGAGTTAACTTCCAAAACTCCTGTCTTCACTATCAATAAGGACTGGGGCAATTGGACTGTGTCCACACATATCACCAGTAATTAAGGATGAAACAGAAGCTGTATTGTACAGAAATAAAACCTCACAAGAATGCAGAATATGGCCAGAGATCTGGTAACAACCAGTGTAATTCTGAGATACAAAAATGAAGATTAGATGTGCGCTAGAGACAATAGACCAGCACACTGAACATCGTTGGTCAGTGAGATAATGGAGTCCTTAATCAAAGATAGAAATGAAATAAATTGGTCAGCCAGGACTCCAAAATAGGTCACGTCTAAGTAAATTTATTGAATTCTTTGCATAGATATAAGAGTAATGCAGTGAGCATAATACATCTGGATTTCCTCAAAAAATGTTTGATAAGGTTTCACCTGGCAGATTAATGAGCAGAGCATTTGGAATCAGGAGACAAAGAGGAAAGAGGATTGTAAGCTGCCTACAAAACAGAGAAAACAGACTGAATTTTAAAGTAGATTCAGATTTATCACATGTACATCAAAACATACAGTGAAATGTGTCGCTTGTGTTAACAACCAACACACTGAAGGATGGGGACAGCCTGCACGTGTCGCCACACATTCCGGCAACATAGTATGCCCACCATGCTTGGCAGAACAACACAGAACACAAGAAAATTGAACACAAGCAACAAAGTAACAACAGGAAAAGCCCTGTTCCTCCCTCCACCCAGCCACGCACATACATACACAGTCCTCTAACCCCAGGGAAGGCTATCTTTGTCCTCTGGCCTCCAGCGGACTCGAGGATTCGCAAACATCGGACATTCAGCTTCCCCAGCAGACACGCAGAGAACCATAGGGTTGGGGCTCTGACCATCGGACCTCAGCTTCTGTCTTTGATCAACCTTCGGGCTTTGATCAGGACTTGCAATTGACCTTTGGGCTTCAACGGAGCTTCTGACCGACCTTTGAGTTTGACATTTGGCTTCAACTCAGGACTCGCCGATGACGATGAATGATGTCCCTTGACGAGGACAAATTCTAGGCCTGGAAGTCTGGACTTGCTAGTGACAGGACCCTGAACATCCTTGCTGGTCTGCCGGTGTGACATCCAACCATGTCCAAGTTGCTGGCCTTCGAATGTGGAGTGGAGGCTTCTCTGTACTAAATGGACATCCTTCAATCCTGAAGTCATACCCTCTTGTCCTAGAATCCCCTACCATGGGAAATAACTTTGCCATATCTAATCTTTTACATTCAGAATGTCTCTATGAGATCCCCCCTCATTCTCCTGAACACCAGGGAATACAGCCCAAGAGCTGCCAGACGTTTCTCATACAGTAACCCTTTCATTCCTGGAATCATTCTCGTGAATCTTCTCTGAACCCTCTCCAATGTCAGTATATCCTTTCTAAAATAAGGACCCCAAAACTGCACACAATACTCCAAGTGTGGTGTCATGAGTGCCCTATAGCGCCTCAACATCACACCCCCGCTTTTACATTCTGTACCTCTAGAAATGAATGCCAACATTGCATTTGCCTTCTTCACAACCAACTCAACCCAGAGATTAACCTTGAGGGTATCCATCTTGATCCATCCTGCTTGGCTCCATCTTGACCAGAAAGCTACCTAGATTGGCAAAGACTGAGTTATAGTGCTCCACAAATGTCAGTGCTGAAGTCTCTCTGACCTCCCTTCAGTATTGGAGTCGCCCTGATTCCCCTTTGATACTGAAAAATTTACCCAGGACGAAGGACCACAAGTACCTTCTGAGAGTGCAACAAGTAACAGACAACAAAAGGTGGCTTTACCAGCAATGTACGCAACTCAAGATTAAATAATCCCCTCTCCAAGACATAAGGACATGTTCTGAAGAACTGTTCCAGCCCAGTCATGTTAGAATCAATATATCTTAAGAAAACAAAATCTATAAATGCCATGGGTGTTCAATTTAACTCACTGAGCTATGTACAACACTATGCCAGCACCACGAGAAACCATTTAACTCAACCCTCATCAACTATTTGTGGGATCTTGTTTCTAAATTACTATATGCTTATAACTCTTCTTTGGCATCGCCTTAGAATTGAGGATGAGTGGCTCTACACTGACTTTGCCAATCCTGATGTGGTTGATGAGCTCAAAGTGAGAACCACAGACTCTTCCGCAGATGAAAGGGCATCTGGGTGGGTTGTTTGTGAGGTGATGTGTTTCTTCTGTTGCTTATACAGGGCTTCTGTGTGTTCTCAATGTATAGACTCAAGGTTCAGAGTGGCACCTCAGGTACTCCTCCACTTCGAGTCGCAATGGGCTGGATATTGCCAGGAATATTTCATCAAGCTTGAGCATATCTTTGAGTCCACCAGGTAAATCTCTTCCCATGACACAGCTTGTGTTTTTAGATACATTGCACATTTAAAGGGTAACCATTAAGGTATCTATAAGACTATAAGACATAGGAGCAAAATTAGGCCATTTGGCCAATCGAGTCTGCTCTACCAGTCAAGCATGGCTGATCCTTTTTAATGTAGCACCTTAATGATCAATGTATAAATGCAATTAATTTCTTATTTATGTCAGTGATGTCACAAAAGTGCTGTGCATTGGGGCCTGCTCTGATTTTTTGATGGGATGTGGAAGTCATTTGGAAGGACGCAAATTATTGCCTATCCTGAACTGCTTCTGAAATGAGTGATTTGCTAGGCTTTCCCCAGAGTTTGAAGTTTCATGGAGCCAGACCATCTCCCAAAGGATATTAGTGTATTGGATGGGTATAATAATCTAGGACTTTTGCGGATATTGATTTTGTATTCCAGATTTAGTAAATTCCCCTCCTCTCATATCAAGATCATGACAAGCACATTGGTAATGGGAAGATCTTAGCAATGGGTATTGCAAGGTCTTTCTTTGCGAGAGTCACAGGTGCCTGGTCTGAGGTGTATAACTATGTTGGTGCTTGACATGGTACTATTAGGGTCCCAGAACAAATACCCTAATAACAAGCATCTCTGTTATGGCCTTGAGAGTCCTCCTCAATGTAGATCCTGAGCATACCAGCCACTAATTCAATCACTTGTTTAATCAACTGCATTTACTGTACATTCCTCAGCTGACAAAGTGGGATTTCTAAATGTCCCCAAATAATTAGTCCTGCATTCTGGATTACTGGTCTATGAACAAAATTCTGCTCCCACAGCTAATCAATCAAAGCAGAATACTGCTCCTGGGAGTTGTGGCTCTCCCCCTTTAACCTTTATAAATCCACAAAATTCCTCCTTCCAACTTTCCTGAAATAATAACCGACCAATGCTGTAATAAATCTCTCTGTTATTTGTTCCTTTGGGGATTTGGCTGCGGCATTCTAGATTAAGACATGATGAATGGTCACATGGTTGTGATATTAGAAGAAATTCTGCCATTGAGGCTTCTTGTAAAACATTATGGAAGAGAGTGGGAGAGTCCAAATTCAGAAAACCAGAGATCAGCCTTATCTTAACTGGAGCTAAGGAAGGAGGGAGAGACAAGAGTGATTCCTTGACAAGAGCTTGCTCCCATCATGACATTTAGTTTCTACCACAAATATGATCTTCAGAACACAGAGAAGGTTACAAGATTGTACATTCTACCCAGATGATAAAACTTACTGAGTTGGAATGCCGAACATAGAACATACAACATCCGACTGTATGCCCTGTGTATTTGTGTGCCTGATATGACAACCATCTGCATAGCCAACAAACCTCTTGGCACTTCATAAATCATGAAAGGTTCTTGGAGTAGTGCTCCAACTATCCTGCAGGCACCCCACCAAGGATCAATCAGTGCACCTACCTCAGCTCCTGCTCAATGCTTGGTGCTGCCTCAGGAACTGATCAGTGTAGGTTCTGCACACACACCGGGGAACCTGGCAGCTGAGCAACACACTGGAATTCATTCAAAAGTTCATTACATGGCACCTTTGTCTGCCTTGGTGCAGTAAGAAACACACTATTGGGTGGTAGGTTAACTCCCACTGTAAATTGTCCCTGGTGGGGAGCAGGAAATATTGGGTGGGCAGCAGGGATAATGGGAAAGTGGGAAGAACAATTAGTCATAGTCATAGTCATACTTTATTGATCCCGAGGGAAATTGATTTTTGTTACAGTTGCCCCAACCAAGAATAGAGTATAAATATATCAATATAAAACCATAAATAATTAAATAGTAATATGTAAATTATGCCAGGAAATAAGTCCAGGACCAGCCTATTGGCTCAGGGTGTCTGACCCTCCAAGGGAGGAGTTGTAAAGTTTGATGGTCACAGGCAGGAATGACTTCCTATGACGCTCAGTGTTGCATCTCGGTGGAATGAGTCTCTGGCTGAATGTACTCCTGTGCCCACCCAGTACATTATGTAGTGGATGGGAGACATTGTCCAAGATTGCATGCAACTTGGACGGCATCCTCTTTTCAGACACCACCGTCAGAGAGTCCAGTTCCATCCCCACAACATCACTGGCCTTACGATTGAGTTTGTTGATTCTGTTGGTGTCTGCTACCCTCAGCCTGCTGCCCCAGCACACAACAACAAACATGATAGCACTGGCCACCACAGACTTGTAGAACATCCTCAGCATTGTCCGACAGATGTTAAAGGACCTCAGTCTCCTCAGGAAATAGAGACAGCTCTGACCCTTCTTGTAGACAGCCTCAGTGTTCTTTGACCAGTTCAGTTTATTGTCAAAATTGATTGGTATAGATAGATGCTTGATCACTAGCACAGACACTATGGGTTGAATGGCCTCTTCATCTACGCTATGACTCTGTAACAAAGACACATCGTGGGTCCAAAGTTTGTGCCCTACACCAGAAGAGTCAGGAAGATGTGATACCTGAGGTGGTGGAGAAGGCAAATACAATAGAGGCTTTTAACAGTATCTTAGATAGTCACATGAATATTCAGAGAAAGGAGAGGTATGGGCATATGTAGGCAGAAGGCATTAGCTTTTAGTCACTAGTTTATGGTCTATCATTATGTCACTGCTTGTGGTAGATGCACTGTACGGGAGATTTTGAAGTTCAAAGTTCAAAGTTAACTTATTAACTTACTAACAAAGAACATATACTGTATGTCACCATATACAACCCTGAGATTCATTTCCTGGCGGGCATACTCAATAACCATAATGGAATCAATGAAAGACTGCACCAACAGGGCTGACAACTAGTGTTCCAAAACAACAAACAGTGCAAATACAATAATAATAATAATAATAAATGAATAAGCAATAACTATCAAGAACATGAAATGAAAATTCCTTGTGGTGCACCTGTGCTGATGAAGATTGTGGAGGAGATATTTTTACCAATCTGAATTGACTGCAAATGAGGAAATTGAGGATCCAGTTGCACAAGGAGGTATTGCAGTCAAGGTCTTGAAGCTTGTTAATTAGTTTTGAGTAGATGATAATATTGAATGCCAAGCTGTAGTCAATAAAAGCATCCTGATATATGCATCTTTGCTGTTCAGATGTTGCAGAATTGAGTGAAGAGCCAATGAAATGGTATCTGCTGTGGACCCGTTGCGAAGGTAGGTAAATTGGAGTGGATCCAAGTCACTTCTCAGGTAGGAGTTGATATGTTTCATCATGAACCTATAAAAATACTTTATCACAGTGGATGTAGGTGCTACTGGATGATAGTCGTTGAGGCAGGTCATCACATTCTTCTTAGACACCGGTGTGACTGAAGCCTGCTTGAAGCAGGTGGGTACCTCAGACTGCCGAAGTGAGAGGTTAAAGATCTCAGTGAACACTCCAGCCAGCTGATCAGCACAGGTCTTTAGTACTTGGCCAGGAAACCCATCTGGGCCAGATGCTTGCAGTGGGTTCACCCTCCTGAAGGATGCTCTCATGTTGGCCTCAGAGACTGAAATCACCGGGTATCGGGGGCTGTGGGAGTTTGTGACGGTTTCTCCATGTTTTGACATCAAAGAAAGCAGAGACGGCATTGAGCTCATCCGGAAGTGAATCCCTGTTATCACATGTCACTTGATTTAACTTTATAAGAGGTGATGATATTCACGCACTGTCACAGCTGTCAAGCACCCTTCATTGATTCAAGTTTCATCCAGAAGAGCCACTTCATCCATGAGATGGCTTTCTGGAGATCATACATGGCCCTCTTGTAACTTTCTTGATTGCCAGACTTGAATGCCACTGATCTGGTCCTCAGCAGATTGCAGATCTCATGGTCCAACAAGGGCTTCTGTTTGGGGAAGACTGGATGATTTTGTGGGGACAAACTTGGCTACACTTGTTTTTATAAAGCCCATGGCAACTGTAGTGTATTCATTCAGATCCACAAATGAGTCCTTGATCATGGCCCAGTCCACAATCTCGAAGCAATCCTATGGCTGCGCCCCTGCCTCCTGTGACAACCTCTTTGTTGTCCTAATCTCTGGAGCTTTGCTCTTTAGCCTCTTCCCTTCTTCCCCCTCTTTTCCCTCTTTTGCTGCATTTCCTAAGGATACAACAGTGAAAACACGTCAAAAGGCATCATTATTTTTAAAGAGCTCTGGGGCTCTCTGAGGATGAGGCACTTTGGAAATCTGAGTTGTTTTAACTTACTCTGTCAAGGCAGACTGAAAGAGATAACGAAGAGAGTCTCTGCATGACCTTGAACCTGACTGTCTTGACTGTTGCTTCCAATTAAAATAAAACAACTAATATTACACATTTGACTGCAGTTTTGTCTCGATCTTATACTAAGTCCTGAATAAGTTGAGTAACTACACTCCAAAACACAAGGATTACACGTGGTGTGACCTGAGGAGATCACTATTTTCAGCAGCAGTAGGTCACCAGAAGCCGCAAAAGAGAGTCAATAAATACCCCTTCCCAAACTGCCACCCGTTGGAGGCGCATGAGTTTTACTGAGTGCTGGGCGACGTGCTAAAGGTATGTCACAAATATTAAACTTTAAACAATTCCGTTTACTGCAAAGGAAGCTGCTCTTATAACTGCAGGGTCCACGTTGTTTCTTAGATTAGAAACCTGTCTCACATTCACTATCTTTCTGGTTCTCTCCCCGCTAGGCTGCACAGAAAATAATGTGATTGCATTGCCAATCGCTGTCAGCCACGCATCAGACTAGCACTGACAGGAGCCAGCACCAGCTCCAGCTCGCTGCTAGAAGGGGCTGTGAGTCTGAAGTGTGACATCTCTCCTCCAAGCGCCCAATTCTTCATCCTGCCGCTGGAAGACAACTCGCATCCCCTTGCACAGGGGCCAGCGGACATTAAAATAAAGCAATCGGAAACTGCTGACTCAGCGCAAGGCTGAACCTCAGTGCAAGTAAATCACAGCAGATAATTGAAAATTAAACTGTCGGTTCACTCCACAAGAACAGTTCCCGATAGTGAAGAGTCAGTGAGCTGAGACATTTGGCTAGTGGCAGGCTAAAGCGGAAAACAAATCCGAGGAGATATGTAGACTGCTGAGTATGGGGTCGGCATGAGAAGGATTGCTGGGAGGAATTAAGTTTGCAGTTCCTTTGAAGATATTCTGCCAGCTCTGATGAGACTACAGAACACACGTTTCATCTGTGCTGTTCACCTTCCTTCCAACAGCTGTAGAATGGATGAATGGGAGCACAGCTAATGAGGCATCCGCTTGGTTTGACATTGCCCATCTGCTGCCCATCTCCCTGCCATCACCCATCAGCCTGTGTTGGCTGCGACCATGCAAAAACAGAGATGGAGGGGTTGCTGCTCCCAACTCCAGCGACGGCTGCAGCACAGGAGCGAGGTGGGATCAAAAAGAGCTTGGCAGTCGCCATCACAGCTGGCCATCTAACAGCTCAGGCACCTTCCCAGAACCAGACAGCACAATGCACCGAATTGCAGGATGGGGAGGCATGATTGAGGCCATTTGGCCCATCAGACTCATGCAAGAGCAATCCGGCTAGTCCAGCTTTTATATGCTTTCCACATGCCACTGCAAATATTTTCCTTTCAAATCATTATTCAGCTCCCATTTGAACAATTCAATCCATCCACAAATTCCTATGGCTCATTCCACGGGTACAGAACATTATAATGTCATTGTGTGCTTGCATGTGGCTTTTCGTTAGAAAACAATACACACCACCTTTCTGTTTTGAAGTTGACGTGCACCATAGATACTGCTGTGGTTAGAGCTTGCCTGCATTCTCCCCAGTAAACGATAGCATAGCAGTTAGCACAACGTTATTACAGCTCGGGCATTCTGGAGTTCAAAGTTCAATTCCGGTGCTATTCTGTAAAGACGCTCTGAATGTCCTCCCCATAGAATTCTTGGGCTTTCCCCAAGTGCTCCGGTATCCTCCCACAGTCCAAAGACATACCGGGCAGGTCAGCTGGTCATTGTAAATTGTCCCGTGATTAGTTTAGGGTTAATTGGGGTTGCTGGGGCAGTGTGGCTCGAAGGGCCGGAAAGGTTGACTCTGCGCTGTGTCAATAAATAAACATTAACTAAATAGATCCATGACAAATGGGGACAAGAATAGTTTTCAATTCCAAAGCGAATCAGACGTGGTGAGAAAATGACTGATAAAAAAAATAAATCTTCACTGCATCAACGAAGAACTGCAATCCCATCACACCTATCAGAAAAGTCCACTACATGGCTTTCAGGTAAAAGCAACAGAAAGAGCAGAAAGTGGTCCTGACTGTGGATGCTTCCTGATTCCAGGCTCAGAGAGCTGGGATTGCAACAGTGAATCAGCTCAGAGCAAGAGGGAGAAAGAGGGACTGCAGAAGGGAAAGCCTGGGGTAAGAGACAGGAGGGGGTGTGCGAAAGATGGATAGCAAAAGAGAAAGGGAACTGGAGAGAGGATGACAGAAAAAAAATCAGGGAAGCAGGGAGCTCAAAGAAAGGGGCAGAGAGCATAGCAGTTAATTTTAAATCCAGAACAATCAATTCTAAAGTAAAAATCAAAGCAGCTCCACAAGGGGAGACCCGAGGGGCAAAGTGCAAGTGAACAAAACCATCACAGCATTATCTTTGCAGGAGAAAGAAGTAAATGATAGCCAGAACACAGACAGCTTGGAGCAGTGAAGCAAAGACTGTGAATCATACTCCTCCTTTCATGTTTTCCAATGTTCATTTGCGTTCGGCAGGCGAGAAGGTGTTGAGGATACACAGTCACAGTACTGTCGGGAAAGGGAAGAAGGTGATTATCCCCATGGCAACAGCTCAGAAGCATATCTAGCACACCCTGTCTCAGAAGAGAGTGACATATATCCCATCAGAGGAGGTAGTACGGGCATTTCAACAGGATTTCATTCCAGCACCAGGTGAGACAGCGAGGAGCTGTAAATTCAGCACACACATTCAGAAAATGGAAGGAAAGGTGAAAGCTTGAGAAAGTCTCTAAGTCATTATCACTGACATATCACTTGCAGTACCAGAGGAAACAACACACTGGACCACTGTTATACCACCAAGAATGCCTACCATGCTATCCCTCACCCACACTTCGGGAAGTCTGATCACCGAACTGTACTTCTACTCCCTGAGTATCGGCAGAGACTGAAGACTGCAGCACCAATAGTGAGGACCGAGAAGGTATGGACAAGGGAAGCACAGGAGCGCCTACAGGACTGCTGTGAATCGGTGGACTGGATTGTATTCAGGGATTCATCCTCAAGTCTAAATGAGTACAGTATGCCACAGTTGTCACTAATTTCATTAAAACCTGTGTGGATGAGTGTGTGTCTATGAGAGCAGACCGCACATACCCAAATCAAAAGCCGAGAATAAACCAGGAGATTTGTAGTCTGCTGAGGGATAAATCTGTGGCATTCAGGTCTGGTGTCCCAGGACTGCACAAGAATGCCAGGTATGACTTTACAGGGAGCTATCTCAAGAGCAAAAGAACAATTCCAGCTGAGGCAAGAGGCAGAATCGGACGCACATCGACAGGGTTTGCAGGCCAATGCATCCTACAAAGTGAGACCTGATATCATGAGTGGTAGTGATGCTTCACTCCCAGATAAGCTCAACTCCCTTTAAGCATGCTAGAAAGGGAGAATAAAACTACATCTACGTGTGTGGATCCCTGCAGAACCCGGTGATCCTGTGACCTCTGTGACAGAGGCTGACATCAGAACGTCTTGCAAGAGGGTGAACCCTTGCAAAGCGACAACCCCCGATGGAGTATCTGGTAGGTCTCCGAAAACCTGTGCCAACCAACTGTTGGGTGTGTTCAAAGACATTTTTAATCTTTCATTGCTACAGTCAGAAGTTCCCACCTGCTTCAAAGGGCAACAATTATATCAATGCCCAAGAAGAGCAGGGTGAGCTGCCTTAATGACTATCATCCAGTAGCACTCACTCTACAGTGATGAAGTGCTTTGAGAGGTCAGTTATGGCAAGAATCAACTGCTGCCTAGGCGACGACCCGGACCAACTGCAATTTGCCTATCACCACAATAGGTCTACAGTGGATGCAATCTCATTGGCTCTTCACTTGGCCTTGGATCACCTGGACAATACTAATACTTATGTCAGGCTGCTGTTTATTGACTACAGCTCAGTGTGTAACATAGTATTTCCTATAGTTCTGATTAAAATGCTCCAAAACCTGGGCCTCTGTACCTCCCATTGCAACTGGATGCTGAACTTCCTCATCAGAAGACCACAACCTGTACAGATTGGTAATAACATCTCTACTTCACTGATAATCAATACTGGCACACCTCAAGGATGTGTGCTTACCCCTCCGCTCTACCCTCTCTACACCCATGACTGTGTGGCCAGGCGCAGCTCAAATACCATCTATAAATTTTCTGACGATTCAACTACTGTTGGCAGAATTACAGATGGTGACAGGAAGGCGCACAGGAACAAGATAGATCAGCTAGTTGAGTGGTGTCACATCAACAACCTTGTAGTGAATATCAGAAAGATCAAAGAACTGATTGTGGACTTCAGAAAGGGTAAGATGAGGGAACACATACCAGTCCTCATAGAGGGATCAGAAGTGGAAAGAGTAAGCATTGGGAGTTTGAGGAGATTTGGTACACCATCAAAGACACTCGCAAATTTCCTCTGATGTTCTGTGGAGAGCATTTTAACTGGCTGCATTACCATCTGGTATGGGGTATTGAAATAAGATGCAGAAAGTTGTAAACTCAGTCAGCTCCGTCATGGGCATTAGCCTCCCCAGCATCCAGGGCATCTTCAGGGAGCGATGTCTCTCAAAAAGGGGCATCCGTTCTTTAAGGATCCCCCACCCCACCATCTCCCAGGACATGCTCTCTTTTCACTCCAGGGAGTGGGAAGCGCAGAATCAAACATCACTGTGATGATTGTACGTTCTAGTATCAATTGTTTGGCGACAATAAAGTATAAAGTATAATAACAATAACAGACTCAGTAAAAGACCTCCCAACTAGGGCGTTCAACCAGAGTGCAGAAGACAACAAACTGTGCAAATACAAATATAAATAAATAACAATAAATGCTGAGAACATGGCGGAGGAGGGAGGAGGTACAGGAGCCTAAAGGCACACACTTAACGATTCAGGAATAGTTTCTTCCTCTCCGCCATCAGATTTCTGAATGGACATTGAACCCATGAACACCACCTCACTGTTTTTTTTCTCTTTTTGCACTGCTTATTTAATTTACCTTTTTAAATTATATATATATTTCTTACTGTAATCTACAGTTCTTATTATGTATTGCAACATGATGCTGCTGCATAACAACAAATTTCATGACATATGCTGGTGATATTTAACCTGATTCTGATTATATCATTGAACGAAAACACACAAAATGCTGGAGGAACTCAACAGGTCAGGCAGCATCTGCGGAGGGGAATGAACAGTTGAAATTTCAGGCCAAGATCCTTCATCAAGTTCAACTGATTTCCAGCACCTGCAGAACCTCTTGCGTCTGTGACAATAAAATGTTGGTGTTCTTTTGAACTGTGGAGGTCAAATCATTGGGTATATTTAAAGCAGAAGTTGATAAGTTCTTGATTAGTAACAGTGTCAAAAATTACGGGGGAAAGCAGGAGAATGGAGTTGAGAGGAAAAATTTATCAGACATGAATGAATAGTTGAGTAGACTCGATGGACAGAATGGCTTAATTCTGCTCCTATATCATATAGTCTTACACAGACTGAAGGATAAGTTTCAAATGATCTATGGAACAATACGTTCCCATTCTAAGAAGGCATGGCAGCGCCTCTAACTTCTTAGAAGTTTGTGCAGATTCAGCATGTCATCTAAAATTTTGATAAACTTCTCTAGATGCACAGTGGAGAGTATCTGGACTGGTTGCCTCACAGCCTGGTATGGAAACACCAATGCCCAAGAACAGAAAATATGACAAAAAGTGGTGGCTACAGCCCAGCCCATCACATGAAAAGCCTTCTCTCCACTGAGTACATCTACAAAGAGCGCTGACGCACGAAAGTAGCATCCATCATCCAGGCCATGCTGTCTTCTCACTGCTACCATCAGGCAGGAGGCTCAGGTCCCACACCACCATGTTCAGGAACAGTTATTACTCTTCAGCAAACAGCCTTCTGAACCAGTGTGGATAACTTCACTCACCTTGATACTGAAAGGATTTTACAACCTATAGACTCACTTTCAAGGACTCTACCACTTATGTTATCAGTATTATTTATTTATTTACTTTTAAATTTTTTTTTGCATTTGTAAAGTTATCTTCTTTTGCACATTGATTGCTAGCCTTTGTGTGTATTTTTTTCATGGATTCTGTTGTATTTATTTGTTATACTGTGAATGTCAACAAGAAAATAAACCTCAGAGTCGTATATGGTATCATATACGTACTTTCGTAATAAATTTACTTGAGTTGAATTGAATTGACTTTATTACTTACATCCTTCTTATACAAGAGGAGTAAAAATCTTTACATTACATCTCTGTCTAAATGTGCAATGTACAATTTATAGTAATTTGTAATAAATAGTATACACATCAGGACAGTCACTATAACATAGAAATACAGTTGTGTCAGCATGAATTAATCAGTCTGATGTCCTGGTGGAAGAAGCTGTCCTGGAGCCTATAGGTCCTGGCTTTTATGCTGTGGTACCATTTCCCAGATGGTAGCAGCTGGAACAGTTTGTGGATGGGATGGCTCAGGCCCCCAGTGATTCTTCAGGCCCTTTTGAACTTTGAACTTTGAAGAACTTGGAAACTAAAAGCGTCATTTTAATTAACTTGTAGTAGAGTGGATTCCGTGGAGACGGCATCCAAAAATCCAAGAAATTTCCGTACTCTGCTGGCAAAAATGCACTGGTGGCAGCAGTCATAGAACATTTCCCAAAGCAAAGGTTCAGATATGAAGAACGTATTACTTGACCCCAGTGAAGTGAGTCAGTGTTGTTCATATACTGGCAACTATTTTATCCTCCATATGAAGTGCTATTCCTTTTAGAAGAGAGAAAGCACAGCAACACAAGGCATCAGTTTTGAGCATCACTTCCAATACAACATCAATTCAGGTCAAACTGTTTCCTCAAAAAGATTCAGACAAAGTGAATCCCTGCAATATTTCAACTGATGCAGATGTCACAGAATTTACTTTGCATTGCATCTGTTGTATGAGACTAGGAGACTAAGGTCACAGTCCTGATTGATAGCAAGCCATTAGTGATGTAGTTTAACACAGCTGTAGACTATTCTATTATAGTTAATGTATCGCTGACAAGCAGTTCAGTTCCTCAGCCTCAGTAAGGAGGGATTCAGCAGAAGTTTTGTTTGAAGGCTTTAGAGTTGTGCCTTTAATATTTCAGTAATATTTGAGTAATATTGTAACTATATTGTTTATTTCAGCATTCTTTGGTGTTTACATAATTCATCATGGGTTATATGTGAAAGTACGTGAATGGCATATGTCATCACGTCACCACATCACGTGTGCGTATCCCGATTAAAGTAACAATGCATCTTTCAGATTCCATGTATTTCTTTCAATTAGTTTTATGTTTTGGAGTTACAAGACATAACAGTGGTGATGAGGATGGGATTGGAAAACTCAAACATATTAAGGGTAAAATAGTGCTACAGTAAATTAAAATGCCACACCCAAGTTTTACAAAGCCTGTCTGGTTTCTTATACCATCCATGGTAAAGTAGCCAGTGAGCTAGATCGCTGGAAGGCTGAAGGATTTCTTTCCAAGTTTGAGTGGAGCACATGGGCAGTAGCCAAGGAGAAGGGGTCTACCAGGTTCTGTGGTGATTTTAAGGTCACCATCGACCCAGTGTATCCAAGTAGATCAATAACCAGTGCCCAGGATAGAGGGTATCATTGTAAACCTTCCTGCGGGGAAACACTTCAACAAAGTGGACTTAGCTGAGGCCTACCTACAGATGGAGATGGAAGAGTCCAAAATGTTTCGCACTGTAAACACCCACAAAGGGTTTTATCACTATAATAGGCTTATTTTTGGAGTAGCATCTGCACCTGCGCTTTGGCAGAAAACAATAAGCCAGGTGGTGCATGTTTGTCCAGGCACTCAGTGGCATAATTGTTGCCGGGAAGGATGACAAGGGCATCTCCAAATTCTCAAGGCAGTGTAAAAAATACTAGGAGATAATGGCTCAAAACAGAACGAAACAAGTGTGAATTCCTTAAACCAAGCATCACTGAATGTGATCACACCATTGATTCACAAGATTTACACAAGTGCTGAGAAAATTCAAGCAGTGGTGAACACCCCAAGGTCAAAGGACATGTCACAGTTGTGGTCCTTTTTAGGGTTTGTCAATTACAATTACAGGTTCCTGCCAAACCTGGCTGCTGTGCTTCACCCTTTGAACTTATTACTACAGATTGGGAAAAAATGGCAATGGACAAAGCAGTGTGAGGTAGCTTTCAAGAAAGTAAAGGAAATAGTGACGTCAGACACTGTACTCTCACATCATGATCCACATCATCCTGTGAAGCTTGCCTGTGACATCTCACCTTATGGTATAGGTACAGTCGTGTCACACGTTATGAGTGATGGAAGTGAATGCCCCACAGCCTTTGCATCACATTCCCTTACCGCTACAGAGAAAAATTGTGTACAGATTGACAAAGAGGCCTTGAGTCAGGTTTGGGGTGTAAAACAATTCACCATGGGAGAGAGTTTACTCTCATTACTGATCATCAACCACTAGTGTCCATTTTCAATCCACAGAAGGGTGTTCCACTAACAGCAGTATGAATGAAGAGATGGGCTTTGTTTCTTGGAAGACACAATTACAAGATTGAATTCAAGAGGATGACTAATCATGGAAATGCTGATGGATTGTCCCATTTTCCCTTGGAAAAGGAATTACCTGAAAAATTTACAAATGAGGACATTCCCATTGACATATTCTCCCTAATTTAAATCATAAATCTCCCTATTATGGTAGAGATGATCCAAAGAGAAACTAGGTCTACACGTCCACCCAAAATTCTGCAATCTGCAGCAGAAGTTCCAGTTCCCCCACTTTTACCAGCACCAGGATGAACTTGCTCTTAAAGGAGGTTGCTTTATCTGGGGATTGAGAGTTGTTCCATCCAAGCTGAGAGCTAAAGTGTTGGAGGAGCTACATGCCAGTCATCTAGACTTGGTCAAAATGTAAGTGTTAGTCTGGAGCTTTGTCTGGTGGCCTGGGATAGATCAGCAGATTGAGCAGCTTGCCATACATTGTTCAAGATGCCAACATGTCCAGAAGATGCTAAGAGAAACCAACAACTCCTCAACTATACTGTTCCTGGGTTGTCCTTTGCGCCAATGCATGGATCTGTCCAAACCCAATCTCAGACTATACAGGATAAACATTTGAGTCAAATTGAGGGCTTCTCAAACCAGGAGGTTTGACGTTTGAGTCAAATTGAGGGCTTCTCAAACCAGGAGGTTTGACGTTTCACTCCTGGACAAGCAGTCCTAGCGAGGGACTACAGAGGCGATCAACAGTGAATACTTGGAAAGATTAAGGACAGAACTGGACCACTCTCCTACACAGTGGAGTGTGTGTTGTCTGGAGATGACACATTGATCAGTTGAGGAGAGCAGTGTCAATTATTGGAGAAGAAAGTTGGCTACCACTGTCAGAACCACTTGCTGCAGTCCCAGAGTCAGTTCCTACAACCACCACGGAGGAGGCCACAGGACCTGAGATTGTTTCACAGCCACAAGTCTCACCTGTTGAGTAGTGTGACTCTCTTTGTCAGGAATGATATTATCCCATAATATTAAGTAATCCTCCACACCGATTAAATCTTTAGGCCCGAAAGGGACAACTTAAAATTTACTATGCTGTGGATATCTATAGAGCAGCTGGTTAAGCAGGGAGGACTGTTGTGTATTTAACATTTCAGCAATATTTGACTAATATTGTAAATATATTGTTTGATTAAGCATTCTTTGTTGTTTACATAATTCATTGTGGGTTATATATAAAAGTACATGAATGGCATACATCATTTTGCCACCACACCGTTGTGCTCGTCTTGCTTAAAGTAAAAATGAACACCAGCACCATGTTTTCTTTCAATTACTTTTATGTTGTGGAGTTACAAAAAGAATAAATGCATCATACTCAACTGTTGGGCAGGTTATATGAAGGAATTGTAAATGTATTTTAGAAGGGCAGGTTTGAAGTTCAACTGGGGCAATATATTCAGAATTTATAGAGGTGAACCAAAGTCACACTTGAATACAGTGTTATCCAAGTCCCAAAATATCTTCAAGGATGTCTCCCCTAGGATCACTGGCTACATGACGAATCCATGGATTAACCTTCGTACCAATCCGACTACAACAAGCCAAGGTCAATTCCTTTTCTAACAGGAGATAAGTGGAAGCAGACCTCGGAAATCGGAATGAGATACGCCAACTAGTGGAATGGTGCCGCAGCAACAACCTGGCACTCAACGTCAGTAAGATGAAAGAGCTGATTGTGGACTTCAGGAAGAGTAAGACGAAGGAACACATACCAATTCTCATAGACAGATCAGAAGTGGAGAGAGTGAGCAGCTTCAAGTTCCTCGGTGCCAAGATCTCTAACCTGGTCCCAACATATTGATGTAGTCATAAAGAAGGCAAGACAGTGGCTATACTTTATTAGGAGTTTGAAGTGATTTGGCATGTCAACAAATACACTCAAAAACTTCTGTAGTTGTACCATGGAGAGCATTCTGACAGGCTGCATCACTGTCTGGTATGGAGGGGCTACTGCACAGGACTGAAAGAATCTGCAGAAGGTTGTAAATCTAGTCAGCTTCATCTTGGGCACTAGTCTACAAAGTACCCAGGACCTCCTTAGGGAGCGGTGTCTCAGAAAGGCAGCGTCCATTATTAAGGAGGTGCAGCACCCAGGGCATGCCCTTTTCTCACTGTTACCATCAGGTAAGAGATACAGAAGCCTGAAGGCACACACTCAGTGATTCAGGAACAGCTTCTTCCCCTCCGCCATCTGATTCCTAAATGGACATTGAAGCTTTGGACACTACCTCACTTTTTTTTAATATACAGTCTTTCTGTTTTTTGCACATTTTAAAAAATCTTTTCAATACACTTAATTGACTTACTTGTTTATTTGTTATGTTTTATTTATTTTTTTCTCTCTCTGCTAGATTATGTATTACATTAACTGCTGATGCTAAGTTAACAAATTTCACGTCACATGCCGGTGATAATAAACCCGATTCTGATTCTAAAATGCAGTTTTGGTCAAAGTGACACAACCCTTGTTAAATCCTGATGTAATTGAATCTAGGGCACAGAGTATGACAGTGTAGTGACTAAATTTAAATCAGACAGTCTACAGTAGACAAGGTACTTCAATAACTTTGTATTGTCTATCTATACATTTAGAATCCATGGTTATACGTCTCCTACTTACCTGCAGCTAATCAAGGACGATCAGAAGCAGCTCAGTCCATGTGCACAAAAAGTTGTACTCACCCTAGGTTTCACATGGATGCAAATCATTACCAAAAGCATTACACTCCACCACAGACGTGATGTTGGACAGTACTGGCAACCTTATTGCTAAAGTGAATACAGACAATAATCTCAGCGTCTGGGGACACAGCAATATGAAACTGAAACAATCTAAATGCACATTCTCAAAGGTGGAGGTATACAGCTTTGTCTGAATGTAGGTGTTAATAGAGTTAAACCAATTAAAGACACGGTTGAATACCCACAAAACCAGAAGAGAAGTTGATAAGTTCGTAAGTTGATGAAGATCCTGAGAGGCAGGATTTATGAACATTTGGAGAAGCATAATATGATTAGGTATAGTCAGCATGGCTTTGTCAAAGGCAGGTCGTGCCTTACGAGCCTGATTGAATTTTTTGAGGATGTGACTAAACACATTGATGAAGGTAGAGCAGTAGATGTTGTGTATATGGATTTTAGCAAGATATTTGATAAGGTACCCCATGCAAGGCTTATTGAGAAAGTAAGGAGGCATGGGATCCAAGGGGACATTGCTTTGTGGATCCAGAACTGGCTTGCCCACAGAAGGCAAAGGGTGGTTGTAGACGGGTCATATTCTGTATGGAGGCCGGTGACTAGTGGTGCGCCTCAGGGATCTGTTCTGGGACCCCTACTCTTTGTGATGTTATAAGTGACTTGGATGAGGAAGTGAAGGGATGGGTTAATAAATTTGCTGATGACACAAATGTTGGGAGAGTTGTGGATAGTGTGGAGGGCTGTGGGATAGGATGCAATACTGGGCTGAGAAATGGCAGATGGAGTTCCACCCAGATAAGTGTGAAGTGGTTCATTTTGGTAGGTCAAATATGATGGCAGAATACAGCATTAATGGTAAGACTCTTGGCAGTGTGGATGATCAGAGTGATCTTGGGGTCCGAGTCCATAGGACACTCAAAGCTGCTGTGCAGGTTGAATCTTCGGTAAAGAAGGCATACGGTGCATTGGCCTTCATCTATCGGGGGATTGACCCCACTTGGAGTACTGTGCTCAGTTCTGGTCACCTCACTACAGGAAGGATGTGGAAACCATAGAAAGGGTGTAGAGGAGATTTACAAAGATGATGTCTGGATTGGGGAGCATGCCTTATGAGAATAGGTTGAGTGAACTCAGCCTTTTCTCCTTGGAGCGACGGAGGATGAGAGGTGACTTGATAGAGGTTTACAAGATAAAGAGAGGCATTGATCGTGTGGATAGTCTGAGGCTTTTTCCCAGGCTGAGATGACTAGCACGAGAGGGCATAGTTTTAAGGTGCTTGGAAGTAAGTACAGAGGAGAGGTCAGGGGTAAGTTTTTTATGCAGAGTGTGGTGAGTGCATGAAATGGGCTGCCGGAGGCGGTGGTGGAGGCGAAAACGATAGGGTCTTTTCAGAGACTCCTGGATGGATACATGGAGCTTAGAAAAATAGAGGGCTATGGGTAAGCCTAGGTAGTTCTAAGGTAAGGACATGTTCGGCACAGCTTTGTGGGCCAAAGGCCTGTATTGTGCTGTAGGTTTTCTATGTTTCTATGAGATAAAGTCTTTTATGGGAATGACTTAATATTATGCCATTTCCTTCCTGATTCAGCAATAATGTCTTTGTACAACTTGATAAAAAGAAAGCAAAGTGCAATTGGACTGGTGTGCAACTGAAGGTGTTTGATCAGACTAAGTACAGGTTCAGTAATGAAATGCAACTCAGAGATCTACAGATTTATACAGCATGGGAGAAGACCTTTGGATCAGCTCTTCCAATGCATACTGGTCAACTATGATATGACAGGCAGCCAGTGTTGGTTGAGTGATGCATCTTCCTAAAGTACAGCAGCTTCTATTAACAATTGGGAAGAATGATTGTTATAAATTGTTTATCACACCTGCAAATTGAGAATGAAGCACTAATAATTATCTTTACTTAGAAAACATTCCAGCAGTTGTTACTGGGCGAGTTTTGTTCTTGTTTAAGACCACAGACTCTTGCTAGCTAGCATGGTCCTGGAGTAACACACACAGAATGCTGAAAAGCTCAGGCAGCATGTACGGAAAGGAATAAATAGTTGATGTTTTGGGCCGAGACCCTTCTTCAGGACTCAACATTTTGTGTGTGTTGCTCTGGATTTCCAGCATCTGCAGAATCACTTGCCCTTGTAGATCTGGAGCAGTAATTTTGGCAGTAGCAGAGGCTGGGGTCTTGAAGTTTATTGATTAGTTTTGAGGAGATGATAGTATTGAATACTGAGCTGTAGTCGATGAAGAGCATCCTGATGTATGTGTCTTCATTGTCCAGATGTTCCAGAGTTGAGTGAAGAACCAATGAAATGGCACCTGCTGGTGATGTTTGATGATGGTAGGCAAATTGGAGTGGATCCAAGTCGCTTCTCAGGCAGGAGTTGATATGTTTCATGACCAACCTCTTAAAGCACTTCATCACAGTGGATGTAAATACTACTGGACTATAAATGCACCTGAGCAGAGAATAGCACTAAAAGAGGAGGTTAGACTGATCTGGATGCAATTCAACAAACTGAATCACAAAGTGAAAGTAATTTATTGTCAAAGTACGTATTTGTCATATACTACCTTGAAATTTATTTTCTGGCAGTCACTTACAGGAAAATAAAGAAATACGTACAATAGAGCTTATGAAAAGCTATACATAAACAAAAACTGGCAAACAACAAATGAGGAAAGGCTGACAAATTACACAAATAAAAAATATATATATTAAATGCAAAGATTCTGCAGATGCTGGCAGCCCAGAGCAACACACACAAAATGCTGGAGTAACTCAGCAGGTCAGGCAGCATCTATGGAAAAGAGTAAACAGTCGACAGTTTCGGCCAAGACCCTTCATCAGGAATAGAAAGGAAGGGGGAAGAAGCCAGAATAAGAAAGTGGAGAGAGGGGGAGGGCAAGCTAGAAGGTGATAGATGAAGCCACGTGAAAGGGGGATGAAGAAGTTAATAAGTAGAAAAGACAAAGAGCTGGAGATGAAGCAACATGATAGGAGAGGAGAGTGGACAATGGGAGAAAGGGAAGTAAGAGGGAAACCAGGCGGAGGGGCAGGCAGGTAAGGAGAAGAGGTAAGAGGCCAGAGTGGGGAAATGAAAAAGATGGAAGGGAAAATTATCTTAAGTTGGAGAAATCGATGTTCATGCCATCAAGTTGGAAGCTACCTAGATGGAATACGAGGTGATGCTCCTCCAGCCTGAGAGTGGCCTCTTCGTGGCAGAAGAAGAGGCCACGGACTGACATGTCGGAATAGGAAATGGGATAGGAATAGAAATAGTTGACCACTTTGTCAGGCACCTCAGCTCCATCTGCAAAAAGCGAGATTTCCCAGTGGCCAAACTTTTCAATTTCTTCATTTTCCCACTCTGGCCTCTTACCTCTTCACCACACTTGCCTGTCACTTCCACCTGGTGCCCCTCTTCCTTCCCTTTCTCCCATTGTCCACTCTGCTCTCCTAGTAGATTGTTTCTTCTCATGCCCTTTCCACTTATTACCTCCCAGCTTCTCACTTTATCCCCCCTCCCCCACCCACCAGGCTTCACCCATCACCTTCTAACTTGTCCTCCTCTCCCCCTCACCTTCTTGTTCTGGCTTCATCTCCCTTCCTTTCCAGTCCTGATGAAGGGCCATGGTCTGAAACGCTGGTTGTTTATTCATTTCCATAGATGCTGCCTGACCTGCTGTGTTCTCCCAGCATTTTGCATGGATTGCAATAAATAAATAATACTGAGATTATGAGTTGTAGAGTCCTTGAAAGTGACTCCACTGGTTGTGGAATCAGTTCAGAGTTGAGATGAGAGAAGTTATCCACGCTGGTTCAGGAGCCTGATGGTTGAATGCTAATGACTGTTCCTGAACCTGGTGGTGTGGGACCTAAAGCTCCTGTACCTCTTGCCTGATGGATTCTGCAAAGATTGTAAATGGCATTTATAATAAAAATGTAAATAAATCATATGATATTGTTATTCATGCCATTACTCCCAAATAAACTCCAGATCATTATGCTAAAGTTCCTGGTATCTACAACTCGTGCGATGAGAAGTTAGCACTATCCCCAACCAGCATCCCTTCCCAAAACACATCCCATATCCACTGTGCACTGGGCAGCATGCACTGGTATGTATGCATGGTTCAAATGGTTATCCTGCTACATGTTCCACACAGGCTGAGAGAGTGTTTCCTTCTCATTTTCAGTGATATCATGCAATACCCAGCTTTTGAACCAAGACATCTCTGACGGATCTCAGCCAGTCAAAGAACCCAAATTCAGATTTGCAAGCATTGTTACAGCAACTCAGTGATTAAAAATTCAATCAAGAGAGTACAAAGATTAAGAAGCAAATTTATAGAGCCTTTTAAAGCTCAGAAAGAAGTTTGCAAGAAGGAGAAAGGATGTTTCCATTTGCTAATGAAGGTAAATAGAAACAACACTCTCAAGGGGAAGCAGGTAAGCACCTAAGAAGGGAAGGAATGAGTTTCGGGGGAGGATAATGCTGTACATACTTTGGCACATTTGTAACTTTGCAAGTATGGCTCTGCATTTCTCTCATTGATCGATATCAGTGGCTTTTCCTGGACAGATAGTGTGGCTGTCAAGTGTAATGGAAGGCTGTTCACCTTTGGAAAACAATGCAGACAAAATGTTCACTGTGGCTCACTGTCTGCTTTGCACAGTAAGTGTGATATGTATATCTCATCGCTGTTCCATGGGTAGTATTCTGTTCAAGGCTCAATTCATCCTTCAGACTTAGTAATCAAGTTTGCACACTTAGTATATTAGAATCCTTTCAGAAGACTAAATAAGAGCATGGGGGATTGTCTGCCTGAAATTGTGGATAATACAAATGGTACTTATGTCTTAATAACCTGCTTAATATTGTGTTATTGTCTGAGGGATCTGGTTATTGTAAAATAGGTGCTGTTTTACTTACAGGAATGAGATCAGATATGGTTAGACTGCACTTGGAGTATTGTGAGCAGCTTTGGGCCCTGTATCTAAGATAGGATGTGCTGACATTGGAGAGGGTCCAGAGGTGGTGTATGAGTATGATCCTGGGAATGAAAGTGTTAATGTACTAGAAGTGTTTGATGGCTTTGGGCCTGTACTCAACAGAGTTTAGAAAAATGAGGGGATATCGCATTGAAACCTATCGAATATTGAAAGGCCGAGATAGAGAAGACATTGATAGAATGTTTCCAATACAGTAGTGGGAAAGTCTAGGACCAGAGGGCACAGCTTCAGAATAGAAGGAACAGAGATAACGAGGAATATCTTCAGCCAGAGGGAGATCAATCTATGGATTGCATTGTCACAGATGGCTGTGGAGGTCAAGTAATTGACGTTTAGTCAGGGTGTCAAAGGTAAAAGGCAGAAGGCAGGAGAATGGGGTTGAGAAGGAAAATAAATCGGCTGTGATGAGAAGCATTGTGTTCAAGGCTCTATTCTTCCTTGGTCCGAATGGCCTAATTCTGCTCCTAATTCTTATGGTCGTATGGAGAAAAGTTCAATGATGGAACTGTTAAGTGTGATCACCAGGTCAGATTACATTACCGGATAACTTGGCCTATCAGATTTCTTTGATTTGCTGAGCACTCAACAATTTCTGTCTGAATCTCAGATTTCCAGCATCCATGATATTTTACTTTCACTGACACTACGTTGGTTGCTCAGGGTTTTAGGATACCTTGGAATTGTTAGATGTATCATAGAAGGGCATGCCTTTTTTCCCACTAGAACCTGGTAGAGTTAAAGGTAGTAGGTTTCTGAAGCATAAGAACTGCAGTAGCTTCCACAAAGCAATATTCCAACTGCAGGGAGCTGTGCTGAGCTGGAGGATGGAAATCACTGGGTAATGAGCTGTCTGCGGGCTTCTGGCGATTGGAAAACCAAGTGGGTTAGTTACTTAGAGCTTGTCAGATCAGAAACCTTCCCATAAAAGAAAATTATTATGGTATGTAAACTTTTTAAAGTTTTTCTGCAATTATAAGTCAGGGGTGAGTCAGTTCTTCTTCAGAAGCTAGGTACAAATAGTTACATTGTTCCTTGATCCTATAAATCCTTCATGATCAGCAAAGATTAACCGTTGCCATGCCAGAATAAATCAAGCAATGTTGTTTCTGTTATGGCAGTGCAATGTTAATCTCTGCTGGTTACTAAATAGGTAGTGATATCACCTCAGTGTCAAATGACTACGCATGCAATTTATATTACTGGACAACAGATAACAAAATCATTACTGTGCTCCAACGTAATAATGAGGACTGCTATGTAATCGAAGATGTTGTCTTTCTGACAAGATGATAAAAGCAAGACCCGATTGTTGCGCACGTAGATAATATGGCAGTACTATCTGTGTTTACTATCATGGCCAAGTGGTTAAGGCATCGGTCTAGTGATCCGAAGGTCGCTAGTTTGAGCCTCAGCTGAGGCAGCATGTTGTGTCCTTGAGCAAGGCACTTAACCACTCATTGCTCTGCGACGACACTGGTGCCAAGTTGTATCGGCCCTAGTGCCCTTCCCTTGGACAACATTGGTGGCATGGAGAGGGGAGACTTGCAGATTTGGCAACTGCTGATCTTCCATATAACCTTGCACAGGCCTGCGTCCTGGAAACCTTCCAACTCTCATGAGACTAACGGATACCTATATACTATCTGGAGATGCTCTGGCCATCCTCCTCTGATTTCTAGTTAAACATTATCAGTAAAGCAGATCACTTGGTCATTAATTTGATGTTTGGAAATTATTTGCTGCATGATCTGTGTTACAACAGTAATTGGAATTAAATCAAGCAGGAAAAAAAAACAAAAATACTTCGGACTCTGGAAATTTGAGATGAAGGAGAAGATGATGGAGCCACCCTGTGGGTCAGGCAGTATCTCTGGAGAGAGAAACAATATTAATGTTGCAGGCTCATTACCTTTCCAAGAAGAGCCAATGATGTTGAATCTGATCTGCAGCACCTGAGTCGATCGAACATTGAGTTTCAGGTTCTGGGTGGCATTGAACTCCATTTCGTCCAAAACTTGAGGGCCAATGGGACATCATAAGACATAAGAACATAGAAATGGGAGCTGGAGTAGGAAATCCAGCCCTTCAAACCTGCTCCATCACTCGTCAAGATCACAGTTGGTCTTCCAACACATTATCACTTTCTATATCCTACCTTCCTTGATTCCATCAATGCAGTTCTCCAGAAATACATTGAACTCTGTTTAGAGTGGTCTTAAATGTTGAGTCTCTTTGGCTTTTTGGTAGAGATTTCCAAAAGTTTGTCTATCCACATTCTGAGACTGGACTCTTCATCCAGGGGAAACTTTTTCCCCGCATCCAGCCTCTAAGTGTGAATGAGATCTTCTCTTATTCTTCCAGGCTCCAGAGAATAAACGTATGGGCTACTCAATCTCTCCTCAGATGGTACACCTTCTCTGGAACCAGTCTAGTGAATGTTCAATGACATACTTCAGAGTCAGAATTAGAATCAGGTTTATTATCACTGACATATGTCACGAAATTTGTTGCTTTATGGCAACATTACAATGCAACACATAAAATATACTATAAAAAAAACTGTTGGATGAAATGTATGAAATGTATGTGTTCGTAAATTTACAGATCATACAAAGATTGCTGGTGTTATGGATAGCATAGAAGATCAGCAAAAACCACAGCAGGGTGAAGATCGGTTGCAGATATGGCTGGAGAAATGGCAGATGGAGCTTAACCAGGCCAAATGTGGAGTGCTGCACCTTGCTAGGTCAAATATAAAGAGGCAAGACTCATAACAGTGTTGATGAGCACAGGGATTTTGAGGTCCAAGTTCATAGCTCCCTGAAAGTGTCGACCTAAGTTGATAGGGTGGTTAAGAAGGCATATGGCACGCTTGCCTTTATTAGTTGAGGCACTGAGTTCAAAAGTCAGGAAGTTATGTTGCAGCATTGAAAAACTCTACTGAGGCTACATCGGCGCGATGACAGCGCGCGCAGCCTCTCCGGTGATGATATCTGATATCTGTTATCTGTCCAGTAGGGGACCGTGCACAACTCTGATTTGATGGAGACAGACGTGAGTGCACAGCGGAACATCTGGAAAACTTCTGAAATGCCGCTTTGCTGCCGCTGCTACTGTGTGGTAACCGGAATCTCTGGAGCTGAAGTGCTCGAAATCCTTGCTTTGCATGTTTCAGTGGCCGGGGAGAGGTTGAAGTCGCTCGGCAGAGGATGGCACTCGGGAGGCTGTATCGGAGAGGCTGGTCGGAAGCTCAGAGTTTTCGGACGGATGGACTCAGTGTCAGCTGTGGTCGGCTGCTTCCAAGGCATCGGCAAGTTGATGGTGCCTGGAGGTTTATGGCAGGGAGTTTCTCCCTTTTGCCGCCTGCTATCAGGGACTTGGGAGTCGATCGACTCAGGGACTTTGAGACTATTTTTTTGACTGTGCCTATGGACTGCTCTTCATCAAATTATGGTATTGCTTTGCACTGCTGTAACTATATGTTATAATTATGTAGTTTTGTCAGTGTTAGTCTTGGTCTGCCTTGATTTCTGTGGTATCACGCCGGAGAAACATTGTATCATTTCTTAATGCATGTATACATTTCTAAATGACAATAAAAGAGGACTGAGTGTTCTCATAATCTAAAAAAAAATCTATTACATAAAAAGTATTACATATTTTTTTGGTTGCTGTATTATAAGAAGAAAGCCGAGGGTTTGGAGACAGTGCAAAAGTAGTTTGCCAGGACGTTGCCTGGTTTAAAGGGTGTGTGCTATAGTGAGAGGTTGGACAAACTTGTGTTGTTTTCTGTGGAGCAGCAGAGGCTGAGGGGAGATATAATAGAGGTTTATAAGATTATGAGAGGCTTAAATAGGGTAGACAGACAGTATGTATTTTTTCCAGGGTAGAAATGTCCAATACATGCATTTAAGGCAAGTGTAACTGGAGGTAGATTCAAACAAGTGAGGGGCACATTTTTTACATGGAGTGGTAGGTGCCTGGATTGCACCACCTGGGGTGGTGGTAGAGGCAGATGCATTAGGGATGTTTAGATAGGCAGATGAATGTGAGGAAAATGGAAGGATATGGACATTGTGTAGGCAGAAGAAATTAGTTTAATTGGCTACTTGTTTACTAATGTAATTGGTTTGGCAGAACACTGCATGAAAATAACTAGTGCAAAAAGAACAAAAATAGTGAGGTAGTGTTCATGGATTCATTGTCCATTCAAAAACTTGATGATGGAGGGGAAGGAACTGTTCCTAAAATGCTGAGTGTGGGTCTTCAGGCTGCTGTTCCTCTGCTGTCATGGTAGCAAAGAGAAGAGAGCATTCCCTGGGTGGTGGCAGTCCTTAATAATGGATGCCTCCTTTATGAGGAATTGCTTGTTGAAGATGTCCTTGATAGTGTGGATGCTAGTGTCACGATGGAGCTGTCTGAGTTTACAGTTCTCTGCAACTTATTCCAATCCTGTGCATTGGCGTCTCCATACCAGACGGTGATGTAACCAGTTTGAGTGTTCTCCAAGGCACATCAGTAAAAATTTGATTTGGTGACATACTAAATATCCTCAAATTCACAATGAAATATAGCCACTCGTGTGCTCTGTTATGGCAAATACGTCCATTTTTAGGTCATGAAATCACCACACACCAAGACTCTATACAATTGGAGAATGACATTTTTATCCCCGTAATCAAATCTTCTTCAATACACACTATTCATTTTTCTAAATGTCTGGATTGGCTTTCATCATGTGCTCACCAGATTGTACTGATGTACAGACAATGAGTCTGAATGCAATTTCCTATCCTAAACCACAGGGCCTGAAGCAATCCACTGAATGGATAAGGGTAATGTCAATCAGACAATAGAATTTAGCACACTGCTTAAACAAACCCGTTTCTGCTGCTGTTTGCTTCAGACATACTGAAGAAGCTTTAGAACACTAGTTGGTTGTAAAATCATTGGTATTTCCGAGAATTCTGTGAGTCACTGTAAAGCTAATGAGGGTTATGGGGAGAAGGCAGGAGACTGAGGCTGAGAGGCAAATGAATCCACCATGATGAAATGGTGGAGCAGACTCGATGAGTCAAGTGGCCTAGTTCTGTTCCTATATCTTACGGTCTTATGGTCTAAGCCTTCCTTTATTTTAGTCCAAACAATGACAGACACCAAGGTTTCAAGGCATCATTGACAACAAGGACAATGATGAAGTTATAAAGAGCAGCAGAGGAACTGAGGCAAATAATGGATGTGATCATGATTGAGGGAGAGTCAGAGTCAAAGAGCAATACTTCATAGATCCTGCTCCTTTGGCCAAATGAGTCCATGCCTACCATGTTGCCTACCCAGCTAGACTCAATTTTCTGTGTTTGGCCCATTTCCCTACAGGGCCATCCCTTCCATGTGCTTCTTAAATGGCACAATTGTACTTGCCTCAACCATTTCCCCAGGCAGCTCACTCCAAATACCTACCACCCTGTGGGTGAAAAAAATTGTTTTTCAGGACCTTTTGGAATTTTACCCCTCTCACCCTAAATCTACGACTCCAGATCTCTAGTTTTGGAGAGGGAGGGAGTGAGCAGAGGAAGGTTGAAGGTGGAACCATGGGAGCCTCCTCTATCCTTATTTTGTCACATAGAAATTGCCAGATAATTGTGGGTGTGACTTTAACAAAGCTCACATTTCAGTCACACTCTAATTTTATTTGGAAATATTTGAAGATACTCACACAATACAGGCATCGCTGTCATTTCTGTATATAAATACATTATTCAGTAACCAAGGAAATAAAGCAGTTAGAGCATTATTTTTTCTTTGGCTAATCAACAAAGATTAAATTTCACCTGCATACAGCATGAAAAAAATGCAAAATGAGATCACATGTCCGATGTTGGTGTATATTACTGATTCATTAATTACTGGCCAGACATTCAATTAGCTTTGTCTGCATCTTTAATTAGCCACTTGTGGCTAGTGAATAATTTACTGACAATGGTGACTTCTCAGAAGCTAACTGTTCTTGAATCTCGTCTGCATCTGAGAAAGAGATTTTCAATTCATTTTGGCCAGTGAGAGATTTTAAATAGTTTGACAAAAAAAGCCAAAGTAATTAAGATGAAGGGGCTGCTGTGGAGTACAATTCAATTTCAAAAATATAGAACATGGAACATTATAAGCCCTTCAGAGCACAATGTTGTGCTGAGCATTTCACCTACTCCAGATCAATCTAACCCTCCCCTCTCACATAGCCCTGCATTTTTCTTTAACTCATATCCACCATTCCTAATATACATGCAATCACTGAGTTACGTTAGTGCTCCATTCCTCACAACTGTCCGCAAGCTAATTTCTCCATCAGTCTGAAATTATCTTTCTCCCATGGCCTGCCTTGTTATACTGGTCTAAATACACAGACCAGTATAACAAGGCAGGCTGGAATCCTTTCATTTCATTAAATAATCACTGCAATATTACCCACAATAGAATATACATTGTATCTAGTCATTAATTAATATCATTAAATATTTTCTTAATTTTATTGCTACCAGCTTAAGAAATGCATAAAATTTTGTAAATTTGCATAAATTTTCATAAGTCAAATTATGCCTATCCCAGAGATATGGTAAGTAGAACTGGTACATGCGTTTCTTTATATTTATTGTACTATAAAGATGATACATTCCCTTACAGTGCATCTACGGTCCTCATGTTTTCTCCTTAAGCAAAGCAACCATGAAATACTTGACAGGTTCATACACAGCGTACATCCCTTCAGTGTCCTATAGCAGCAGGATCCTAGACTGCGTTCCTTCCCCACGGAGCCTTTGCATCAAGCTTCCTTCTGCGTGTACTCCTGCACCCTGGAATGGGCCAGGCAACTTAATTCACTTGTGGCCATTACACAGGAGGACCACCACTTTTCAGGCAGACCAAAACGCATCTTTCACCAAACCTGCTATTTCGTCCAACATTAGTCGATGTTTGGTGTGTGTGTGTGTGTGTCTGGGAGCAGTAGGTAGAGCATAGAATTCTGTGGTACATGGTTGCGTGGGTCAAACCTCAGCAAGACCCTGACCCTTTTGGCACATCTGCAGTCCACCAGGAGTTGAACGACTATCCCAGACATACTGCAGCCGTCTCACATGAGGGTCTGCCTGAATAGGAAGCGAATGCTGTTGACTGGCATATTCCATGATGCAGGAACACTGAGGGACCCACTGGAGCTCAGAGCAGCCACTTCAAAGACTCTGTGGACAAGGACCACAGTTGAAAGCATTTATTTACACAGTTTCCCTTTGCTAATCAACAAAAACTAAAGCTCACCTACATATGGCATGTAGAAATGCATAATGAGAGTCCCGTGTTAGAGCCACTCAAACACTTTATGGTGCATTGCTTTGGGAGGAAACATGAGTGATATTGACACCTTGCAAGGGAGCGTGTTAAATTTACGGCACAACGAATGAAGGGAAAAACATGCAGTGAATATATTTACTCATGAATTAATTTTATTTAAAAATAAAAAAAAATCATTGGATCACTGAAAACACTATAAAGCTCAAAATCAGGACTGAAGTGAAAAGCACAACCGCAGGCAGCATCACAGTTGTTTAAAAATCACATTAAATTGAATGTGTATCCATCATCCCTGTTACACGGAAGAGACTGCCATATGCTTTGATCAATATTTATCCTTCAACCAACACGGCTCATGCAAATTATTGAGTCTTTTAACTTTCTATTTTTTTGTGGGAGCTTTCTGTTTGCATATTCGCCGCTGCGCTTCTCTCCAATACAGCAATGACAACTCTTCAAAACTGCTTCATAAAGTGTTCCGGCTCCCCTTGGACTCATGAAATTCATTATAAAAATGCAAGTCCTTTCTGTGAGAAAGCACCACTCTCAGCTTCATTGCTGCTGCTCCCTGAGTGTATATACTTCGCAGTATCAGTTGCTTGACATTGTTCTGTGAGTGTTTGGTACAAGCTTATCTTCCAACTGAAATTGTGTCACCTACTTGAGAAATTACGGATGAGGGTTTCTCTCTTCACTGGTGTCTGCATTCTAAACTAGCACAGAAGGTTTTAATCATTTCCCTACTCAAGCAAAGATACAAAGGCTGTTAGGATCATAGACTATCAATGATAATGTACTGACATGAGTATAATTACAGAGGCTAAGGAGCACTGTGTGACTACAGTGCCAACGCGTTTATTGAACCTGAGGGTCCTTTCAGAGGGGCATTACTTTACACATGAAAAGCCATTGTTTCCTTGCTTATCTCATGAATGATTATTCACAATGACAATGAAAATAATAATTATTTCACGTAATAAGTAAGGGAGTAGGTGAGCTGCCCTCTCACTACAGGTGAAGGGCAAATTGATCCTAAATGTGACCATTCTACTTCAATAAGTGATTATCTAAATTGGATTAGCTCCGCACCACTTCTCCCTTGTAATTGTCGTGCTTGTCACTACACTGACTCGAAAACAGCAGTAAATCAGAAGTAAGCAAGGTACAAATGAAACAAGACATTTAGCTGGAAAACCAATAATGAGAATTCACCAAGGATTTAAGAAATTAGACAATCTGTATGGATTGAAGATTCAACTAAAAACGCTGAAATGGGTATAAGGTGAACTCTTGTCAGAACTGCACTTACAAATTTCAGCACTGGGAGAGAGGGAGGTGGTCCTTTCTTAGCAATGGCTGCTCAAAAGATTTAATTGGCCAGGTGTATTCTCAGAATACAATGGGTCTGGTGGAAAGACTTTCCCTTACAGTGCCTCTTTCATAAATTCTGGATGCTCCAAACATCTTTACAGCAATGAGATAATTCTGAAGTGTAGACATTGCTATACAGCCACCTGCTTTGAACAAAGCAAGACCCAACAAATGGCAATGTGATCATCATCAAATTATTTCTTTTACAGATGTTGGACAAGACACTGAAAAGAGTTCCTTGCTTGAATGTCTTTTAGTTTGATATCATATCTAGTGGAGGCATCTCCGACATGGTAGCATTTTAAGTGTGGGACCTGTAGAAAGATTGAGAATTCTTTCTACAGGTCCCACCCTTAAAATGTTCTGAGCTTCTAACCTCCAATGTGAATTCCACAGTGAAAATTGGGGATATTTCCTAAGCATTATTCAGGATTACAAACAGTTACTTTTAGAGGAGTGGAGAAATGTTACTGCTTTAGGGAACGCATTCATGTCTGGTTTTGCATAATTTAGGCAGAATAGATCAGATATTTTATTTTGGAAACACAATAGAGAAACAAAAGACAACAGCTGCTGGAAACTGGAGCAACAAACAAAATGGAGGAACTCAGCAAGTCAAAGAGCATCTGTTGTGGGAGGAGGGGGAGAAGATTTTTCAACTTTTCTGGTCAAAACCCAACATTAAGACTATTGGACTTTGTGTCATGAAAGTGATCTCGAGCCACAAGAACTGATTGGTTATTCCAAGTGATGTTCGCAACTCAGGATAAGCATTAGTCACTAAATCTCTTGGAGACTGAGAGACAATTATTTCACCATTAGTACTAACTATGCAATTAGTGAAGTCTGGGTCCTACCTTGGAGTTGAGGGTTAGAGTGGAATTGGTGGGATGGGGTTGACGGGAAGATGGGGATGGCTGGTGGAGAAACATTTACACTTCAGTGCATTGAAGTATTATAACACAATAAGATCATGCCCAATAACATCTCAGGGCTTAGTAACTTCTGGTGTATCTATTATTCAGACATCTTAAGCATGAATCTCCAACTATCTCCACATATACTACACTAGATAGGTATAAAGTGCAAGGGGAAAGGTTTAAGAGGACTTGAACAATTTATTTACACAGAGTATGGTGAATACCTGGAACGTGGTGCCAGATGAAGTGGTAGAGGCAGTTACAATTACAGCATTTAAAAAGGCTTGAACAGCAATATGGATAGGAAAAATCTAGAAGGATATGGGCTAAATGCAGGCAAATGAAACTAGCTCAACTTGATCAGCATTGAGAAGTTGATGCAAAGGGCCTGCTTCCAATTTGCTTATTTTTACAAGTCTATGACTCCATGATCCAAAAACAATTTAATTTCAGTGGAGCAGGAGCTGTTAAGTCATCCATGTGGTTCTGTGACAATGCTGCTCATCAATCTGCTGCATTATTCCAGCTGGACCCAGGAAAGCACACCTGAGAGAGTTCATTGTCAGCAGGAAGACTTCAATCACTCACACAGTACTCTTAGGGTGCGTAGTTACAAGATACAAGAGATCTTTCCACCTACTCCTGCAACTGTCTGGATAATCTGTCAGGGTACAGGAACCCGTTAAACTTATTGCCTATTGATTAGTTTGCTTTGTACAGGCTACACTATGTATAGAGGGATGGTTACATTCCCCACTGCTGTGATGGATTACGTGATTCTCTCAGACATGGAGTAGGCCTGCTAAAACACTTCTTCAGCATAGCCAGAGCTGATTACACCTAGTAGTCATTTATTTTTTGTGATAAATGTTAAGTAATGGAGGCAGAGACAAGGATCATCCATATTTGTTTGCTAATGAGTGTGATTATTGAGTGTTCACTTAATGCAGTGCTGTTTACCAAGAAAAGTAAACGTACACTGCCCAGGGTCTTTATTTCTTTTCAGTAGTCATTGCTATTCTAATACATCTCTGACTATATCTCAAGGATCTGTGTTGGGTCACTAGAATACTTACTGCTCCAGTGTATGCCTGAGACCCAGTAACTGAATAAATCGGAAATCACCGGGAATTGAGCAAATTCCTCACTTGTTTTCTTCACTCATTCAGCAGGCACCTGAGGTTGAATGACTTCACTCTTCAGCTGTGAAGAGTGGGAGATGTGTGTGTGTGTGTGTGTGTGTGTGTGTGTGTGTGTGTGTGTGTGTGTGTGTGTGTGTGTAGTCTTTTAATGCCAGGTGACATTGCAGAGTAGCTTTCACATAGAGCAAGGTCTTGGACCAGTGGCAAGAGGTTTAAGGCACCAGGATCACACACATACACATAAACACACAGACATATGGGCACTCTGACCACACACATGGATACCAGTCCATGATCTTTTCCTCAGCTCTCCTCCCATTCAATCTCCTCAACACTGATCTCTTCCCTTCATTCATCCCTCTCTCAGCCTCCATTCCCCTCAACCCTCCACCTGTCCTCAGTTCCAAGGCTCTTCCCTCCCTCAGCTTCCTCTTCACTCCTCCATTGTCCCACCCCCTCCCGACCCTCTCCCCATTCTCTAGTTGTGGCTGCTTGCTTGCTTCAGGAGCGAGGCTGCCTCCTCAACCACTGCCCCTCACTACCTTAGAGGACCTGTTCCTCTAACCACCCCTCCCAACCCAGTCACTGATCATTCTACCCCATACTGAACCTAGCCCTAGAGGACTCTCAACCACCACCCAGTGCTGCCTAATCTCAGCAGGCCTTGTTCTCCCAGTACTCTGTGGCTGGGCTGGTGTCTCTTGGTTCTCAGCCAGCAGAGGTAGATTCATCCTGCGGGACTGGAAACATCTCACCTCGCCCCAGCATCACTCAGCATACATTTTTTTTTAAGCGTGTCGTACCAGACATTCAGCCATTCTTGTCTGGCACGTGGTGTCAGGATTAACCGGGTCACGTTATGAACGTTCCTGACTCGACCCTTGTATTTTTTACGAGGCCAAGTGGCTAGCTCGACACTCAACCCAGCATGGATGGAAAGCGTGCTCTGGTGTGGCCCGGCCTGGATTCGAACTCGGGAACCTTCGCTCCAAAGTCCGGCGCTGATCTCACTGTGCCACCAGCTGGCCACTCAGCATATATAATGAGTCAAAACTCACAGGGCCTCTGCCTCTATGCTCTTGGAAGAAATCATAGCTAACACAGAGGAAATGACTGTGGCACAAGAAGGCCTCAGGCAATCATTTCAGGAGCTCTCCTGTGCTAATCACCATAGATCTTCAGATCCTTTCACAGTTCCTCAGGCATTGAAGCAGCCGCTGCTGTATGAAAGCATTGAGGAGAACAGACCTAGGCTGGTCAATGGTAAGCAACGCGCACCTGGACTGGCCACGTAAGTTCCTTGATAGCAGGTGATAGCTTCATACAATCGTAGAGAGGCACGGCAGAAGAACACATGATTCTGCCCATTGAGTCCACACTGACCACCAACCTCCAAAAATACACCAATCCTATTTTATTCTTCCCACATTCTAATCAACTCTCTCCCATTTACCTACATACTAGGGACAATTTAGAATGACCAATTAACCTACAGGGAGAATGTGCAGATTCCACACAGACAGCACTGGAGGACTCCACATAGGATTTATTGGAGATGACCTGAGCTAAGGCATCAGTTCTACCAGGTGAGCCACTGTACCAGCTCTCAGGTCAGATCTAGTCTGCATCTCTTGCCTTTTCACCGCATACAAGGCACAACTCCAAGATGGGATGCAAAATACTTTCCACCTCCCTGAATGGAAAGTGGAATGAGTGCAGCTCCAGCAAATCTCAAGGGAGGCTTAGCACCATCTAGGACAAAGCAGCCTGTTTGAATGGTGCCCCATCCATCACCTTAAAGAATCATAGCTGTATCACTGCCAGAGTGTGGCTGCATTCTGTGTCATCTAATTAGATCTAGTAATAATTTCCAAAGGTTTATTCAGCGTCACTTCAGAAACTTCTGACTTCTCAAGGTGGGGCATGTGAACCAGCACCTCCTCATCTCCTTAGTGATGCTAAGTGTACAAGCCACCATGCTCCAAGCCAGCCTACAGTTACTAAGTTTGACGACATGGAAGCAGGATGTTTGGTCCATTGTGTCCATGCTAGCTCCCAGCAAGGTTGTTCCATCGGTCTCATTCCCATCTCCCTGCACTTTGTTTTCCTTCACAAGGATAGTTTAGGTGAGATGTTAGAGGAGGAATTTTTTGCAGAGAGCGGTGTGTGCCTGGAGTGTGCTGCTGGGGGTGGTGGTCGAGGCAGATACATTAGGGACATTTACATAGGCACATAGATGTAAGAAAAACAGAGGATTATGGGTCATGTAGGAGGAAACACTTAGGTTGAGTGTGGAGTAAATTTATATTGGTTAGCACAATATTGTGGGCCAAAAGGTCCGTGCTGATGTATTGTTCTATGTTCATGTACTTCTTCAATGATACTTTTGCCACTTATTTACACTATCCATGCTAAGAGATAATATACAGCAGGCAATTAGCAAAAGTATGTCATTGGGATATAGGAGGAAACTGCAGTTCCCAGAAGAAGCCCATCCACTTCTGAAGAGAATATGTAAACTTTGTGCAGGCAAGACCTGAGGTCGGGATTGAACACATTTCACTGGATCTGTGAGACAGCAGCACTAAATCTATGAGATTATGGCTGTTCCTCTGTGCCAACAACCCCACCCCACCCCCACCATGCCTTCCTGCCAGATTCCACATCTTTCTGATCCAAAAGTCTGACGGTTCTGAAAAAAAACTATCAGTCTCTGCAATGACTAGATTCAATGCCTGGAGGTACACTACGGTTTGTTCATTGTCATTAATTCCAAATCACACAACACTCCGATCTGACAGCACTGTAAGATGGTATTCAATCACACATGGCTTAAAGAAGTTGGCTCACCCTCACCTTTTCAAGGATAATAGGGAATGGGCAGTAAATGTCAACCCTGCCTGCAATGCCCACATAACACGAATTACCACATTGTTAAATGAGGGCCTCTGCAATTTGGTTTGAGTTTTGATGAGAATATGACAGATCTGCACTCAAGTTCCACTTACATGCCATGACTCCTTATCCCTTTATAGCTTTAGTTGCCAAAAATCTATTGATCTTCATTTAAAAATTGATAACTGAGCTTGCATCTGCTGCCTTTTATTTGGAAAGAGTCCCACACATACGCCGCCCTTTCCATGAAAATATGTTTTCTATCCCCTTTGCTGCTTGGCTTGGTTTGCTGTTCTGCTTGGGTCTCTTTTGCCAAGACAGGTCACAAGCAGTAAATATTCCCCTTAGTCTGCATTTCAATACTTTTCAAAAAAATAATGTCCTTAATCAAATCAATCGTTAACCTTCTTCACTGTATAGAAACCCAACCATAGTTTACGTACTCACCCCACATAAACTAACCTTTGGAGAAAATACAGAATCACCGCATCACTGGATGATTTTATACATGTGAACGCACACATGAAGACTAAAATTTTAGGAACAGAAGACCATTTGGTCCCTTAACCCTGCTATCCCCTTTGAAAACATCATGGCTGATCTGACTGGTAACTTGAAATGCACATTTCTACCTGCACAAGTAACCTTTCACCCTTTCAATTTCCAGGTATCCATCTCCTTCTGCTTTCACGATACATTGAGGTAGGTAGTTCCAGAGACTTGTAATATTTTAAGAGAAAAATAAATATTTCTGTCTTGAATTGGTAATCCTTGTTTTTAAGCAGTGATCCCCAAATTTCAGATTCTCCCACATTAGGAAAACACTCTTTCCATATCCATCCTCTCTAATCCTCTCAGCATTTTATGTTTCTGTCATCCTTTCACACACTGCTAAACTCCATTAGATATAGACCTGGTTTATCCAACCTTTCCTCATAAGACAAACAGCCCATTACTGAATTAGTTTAGTAAACCTTCTCTGATCTAGTTCCAATGTATTAACATCCAGCATGGAATGAGGCCATTTGGCCCACTGAGTCGGTACTAGATCTGTTTATTAGTAATCCAGCTAGCCCCACTCCATTACAGAAGGCCCTACAATGTCTTGCCTTTCAGATACTTATTCCCTCTGTTTTAAATAGGAAATTGTATCTGCCTCACTGCTCCATCTGCAATTGCTCTGTAGACCCTAACCCATCTATGCATAAAGATGGTTCTCCTCAGGTTACTTCTGGTTCTTCACCAATAGCCTTCATTCTAAGTCCCTGATCCCACTGCCACTGGGAAAGGTTTCCTCTACGTCTTTGACCTTCATGCTTTCAGATAGCTCTCTCTGATCCTGCAGCATCCCCTGTATCTCAAGGAGAGAATCCCAGAATATGATGTCTATAATTTAGTAATCTAAATCTGTAAGCCCCAATATCTGCAGACTCTGTTGTTCTTAAGCGACAGAAGTGTCTTCTGACTTCCACAATTACCAGATTTTTGCCATTGAAATCACATTTGGGTCAATCTGTTTGCTCCAAATTGGATGACATTAGACGTTAGTACATTGAAAGAATTTGGCAAGAGCTTGGATATTTATTTACCACAGAGCCATGGAGTTATATAGCATGGATACAGGTCCTTTGGCCTATCTGGTCCATACTAACCAAGATGCCCCATCCCAGCTAGCCCTTTTTGCTATATTTTGGCCCATAACTTTCTAAACCTTTTCATTCCATGTAATTGTCCAAATGTTACTTTAAGAAGCTGCAATTATATCTGCCTCAACCAATTCCTTTGGCAGCTCGTTCCACATACTCACTACCTTTTATGTAAAATAATGCTCTTTGGGCTCCTATTAAATATTTCTCCTCTCACCTTAAACATATACCCTTTGGTTCTTGATTCCCTAACCCTGAAGAGAAGTGTATTCACTCTGTTTATAACCCTCATGATTTTAAACACCACTGTTAGATCACCTATTAGTCTCCTATGCTAAACAGTAAAGTCCTAGCCTGTCCAACCTCTTATAATTCACTCATGGATGGCGAGCGAGAGTACAGCACCCACTGCTTTCCTTTTGATTGCTGCCGAGGAGTCTGCGAGCAGCCTTTCGCTATGTGGCTTCTTGTGGCAGGTGGTTAGGTCACTGTGCTAGTGTGGCGTCCCTCTCTTTCTATCAATGTCGGTGATATCGGAGGATGGTATCGTGGTTCTGCCTTTATGGATTAGACTATTGCATTTATGGACTGCGGACTTTTTCTGACTTATAGTTTACGTATTCTGTGTTTTGATCGCCCTTTTCCATTTTGTCGAGCGAGAGAAGGGTGTTTAGGGGTTGATGTTTTGTCAGTTTTTTTGTGCAGGGGAGGGGTTTGAAGTTTGAAGTTTGAAGTTTAGAAAATTACAGCACAGACCAGGCCCTTCGGCCCATCTAGTCCATGCCAAGCCACTTAAACTGACTGCTTCCATTGATCTGCACCAGGACCATAGCCCTCCTTACCCCAACCATCCCATGTACCTATCCAAACTTCTTAGGATGCTGTTCTTTTTAGTTTGGGGCGGGGTATGCATTTGATGTTTATTTCTGAACAGCTTTCATGTTCTTTCTTTGTCGCATGGCTATCTGGAGAAGACGAATTTCAGAGTTGTATATGGATACATGCTTTGATAATAAATGAATCTTTGAATCGCATTTGAACTTTTGAATCTGTCAAGTGCTGGCAACATCCTTGCAAATCTCTTCTGCAATCTTTCCAGTTTAATAGCATCATTATATAGCAGGGCGACCAAAACTGAACACAATCCTTCAAGTGAGACCTTATGCCTCTGAATTCTATGTGTCAGTTTATATTTCTTCCTTTACCATTTATATTTGTATGATAAGCAGATTTGAACAGATATGTCAACATTGCTCTATCATTGGGAAAGTATAATAAATAATTAAAGCTCCATCACAAATGGACACCAATAGGCTTTTTCATTTTGACTATATATCTATTTTACCTCATATGCTACTGTAGTTACAAACCATAAATAAACCACGGATTAAGCACAGCTCTTTGGACTGATAGAATGATTCTGCAAGGACTCTTGGGACGACTCACTAGCTTAAAAGTAGAACAGCAGTGGGCATAGTTGAAAGGGTCAATGGATATAATCCAAGGAAAGAATGGTAAGGATGGGTTCTTTGAAATACGGAAGGTAAAATGTTGCATTCAAAGCATCCATCACAATTTCAGGGTGTTACGATGCTTTAACATTCAATTAGTCATTATAACATGGGAGGTAAGTATCAGAATCAGGGTTAATATCACTGGCATATGTCATGAAATGTGTTAACTTTGCGGCAGTAGTACAATGCAATACATGATAAATATAGAGAAGAAAGAAAACTGAATTACAGTAAGCAGATACAGTTACAGTATATAAAGTAGTTAAGTTCAGGTAGCATTCAGTACTGCAAAGTCCCAGAAACAAATAATAAGGTAAGCAAATTAATGACACAATTATAAATGAGTAGATATGGCTAATAGCTGTTACAAGGTGACCGCATTAGGAATCACTTCTTCCACTTTTGGAAGAATAAGTAAGATGGACATGGAGGAAGAGTGGCCTTCATAATAAATAAATGCAGTGAAGGGAAAGGGCATTAGCTCAGAAAATTTAGAAGGAGAGCACGTTTGAGGACAGAAACGTTCGTGGAAACTGTCATTAGACCACACCCACCTCCAAACAGCCAAACAGCAAGACAGTGAAGGAAATTAGAGGTGTATGTAATGAGGGTAAAGTAATAATTCTGAGCTAGTCAGTTAGTTTGTAATGGACTTTGAGGAAAACTGGAATCGTGGCTGGTGCTTTTCATGCAGAACGCGGGTTCAGTGCCAGAGTAATTAAAGTGAAATTCACGGCTACGCAGCAATGAGTGCCAATGTTTATGTGCACATTATAGACTGGTTTAACTGTAATGGGATCTTTTTCTGTTAACTGTTTGTAATAGTTGAAACGTTTGTAAATATTCTTCCACGTTACGTTTATGCTGGTGTAAGTTCTGTTATTTCCTGGCGAAAGAGAACTTTTGCATGGGGCGGTATTTATACAGCATTCACCATCATTTTCGTAACGGAACATTGTAGCTTTCCTGTTTGTGTTGAACCTGAATCATACCGGCCCTAGACATATGTTGCTTATTGGAAATGGCCATCTCACCGTCACCCATGCATCGCTGAGTCACGTGGCTGTTAGTCAGAGATAGCTAACGAGCCTAATTTGTTATGAGCCATGGTGAGAAGGTTACATATAGATCGTGCAAACCAGATTTAAAGCAAATTTAATTCAAAGTGTGGAGGATGAATTCAGGGACTGTGTAAGAGATGCTTTCTCCGAATCCATCAGGGAACAGGCTATTTTAGACCTTGCATTGTTCAATTAGCCAGGGTTAATTGCTGATCATTTAGTTAAGGGCCTCGAGGGAAGAATGATCACAATATCATAAAATTTTACACTATGATTACAAATATTTCAATTCAACCCAAAACTTGGGAATTAAATCTAAACAAAGCAAACTCTAAAGTCATGAGGCATGAGATGGCCTCTGTATAATGGGAAACTGTATTAAAATGTATGACAGTAGACAAACAGTGGCTAATACTTAAAACATTAATGCATTGTTCATAACTATATTCTGTAAATATATACAGTCTACTGTCATACATTTTAATGCAACAGGGACAGTGATCTGACCAGGCATAACAATGGAACCTCAGAGCTGTATTAGATCAGTGAAAAAGGAACTCATAAGGTTGTCATAAGAGCAGTAACTATGAGGATTGGGAACCAAAACATTGATAAGGACAGGAAAAATAGAACATGAAGAAGTCTGGCAAAAATAATTAAAAGTCTGTTAAAGTTGAAATAGACTTTCAAAAAGGACAAAAATGTTGAAGTTTATGATTGCTCCTTATAGAGGGAGTCAGAAAGTATATTGAGAAAGAAGGAAGTGACAACAAGTTTAGATAAGTATATTGTTTCTGTCTTTAATTAAGACAACACAAGCTGCACTCAATGATGACTTTATTAGGTACATCTGTACACCTGCTTACTAATGAAAGTATCTCATCAGCTAATCATGAGGTAGCAGCTCAATGCATACAGTAAATGCATGCAGACATGGTCAGAGGTTTAGTTGTTACCCAGACCAAACATCAGAATGCGAAAGAAATGTGATGTAAGTGACTTTGACCATGGAATAAGAGTTTGTGCCAGTTGGGGTGGTTTGAGTATCTCAGAAACTGCTGATCTCCTGGAATTTTCATGCATACCAGTCTCTCAAGTTTACAGAGAATGGTGCAAAAAAACAAAATAAAAAATATCTAGTGAGCGGCAGTTGTGTGGACAAAACACACTTTGTTAACAAGAGAGGTCAGAGGAGAATGGCCAGACTGGTTCAAGCTGACAGGAAGGTGACAGTAACTTAAATAACCACGTGTTACAACAGTGGTGTGCAGAAGAGCATCTCTGAATGCACAACACATCGAACCTTGAACTGGATGGGCTAAAGCAGCAGAAGACCACAAATGTACACTCAATGGCCACATTTTTAGGTACATGAGGTACCCAATAAAATAGCCACTGAGGGTATATTCCTAGAAACAATGCAGGACTAGAAAAAATGAGGAACTGAAAGAAAGTTCAAAGTAAATTTTCAAAGTACATACATGTCACCATATACAACCCTGAGATTCATTTTCTTGCAAGCATACTCAATAAATCCATAATAGAATCAATGAAAGTTTAGAAGTATTGTATATGTCCCGCAGAACGTCGCCATGGTTCACCGCGCCATCTTGGTCGATAAGAAAATAGCTTTGGTGAAAAATATTAATAGGAAGAAAAGTCGTTCAATTTCCAGGAGCTGATGACCTGCTTTCTTGATGGCTGTAAAGATAATGGATGCACTGGTCTCAGGGGCTTTTGAACAGTTCCTAGAGATTCAACTGATGTAAAGGGGAAGCAGAGAACTGCAGGTCATTTAGTCAGGCATCAACAGGAGGGAAAATATCAGAAAATATTCTTAACAAATTCCCAACAGGGTATTTAGAAAATAATAACAGAATTGAGTGAGTCAAAAATGTAATTATTATAGGAAAATCACGTTTGACTAATCTGTTATTTCTTGAGATTTTGCCTAGCACAATAGATAAAAAGAGTGAACAGATGCAGTGTATTTAGACTTCTAGAAGGCCTTTGTAATGTGCCACACAAGAAGTTATTAAGCAGAATAAGAGGACACAGTACCTGAGGTAAAAGTACTGGGATGGACTGAGGCTTCACTAGCATTCAGAGAACAAGGAAGAGGAATAAACAGGTGATTCTTGGGTTGGGAAGATGTGCTCACTGAGTTAAACATAGAAACACAGAAAACCTACAGCACAATACAGGCCTTTCGGCCCACAATGCTGTGCCAAACATGTACTTACTTTAAAAATTACCTAAGGTTATCCATACCCCTCTATTTTTCTAAGTTGCATGTACCTGTCCAGGAGTCTCTTAAAAGACCCTATCGTATCCACCTCCACCACCGTCGCCAGCAGCCCATTCCACGCACTCACCACCTCTGTGTAAAAAACTTACCCCTGACATCTCCTCTGTACCTACTTCCAAGCAACTTAAAACTGTGCCCTCTCGTGCTAGCCATTTCAGCCCTGGGAAAAAGCCTCAGACTATCCACACGATCAATGCCTCTCATCATTGCTGCAGGAATTGGTGCTGTTCACAATATCAATGAATTGGATGAGGAGGATAATATATAAACAATGGTTGGTGATGGTACAAAGCTTTGTAGCAGTGTATATTGCAAGCAGATGAAGAAGATTCAAGGAGATATAAAGAGGACCTGCCTTTGGATGAGACCATTAGAAGATGGGATACAATATGGAAATCTGCAAATTAATCCACTGTGGTATTAAAAAGAGGAAAAGAAGTGTACTTTATAAATGGTGAGAGATCAAAAGATGCTGGCAATCAAAGGAAATTGCATGTTCTTGTGGTAGACAGCAATAGCTCCATAGCCTGATTGACCCATTTTCATCCTTGAATCTTTCCACTGAGAGTAGAATTTGTTCAACTAAACTGATGAGATGTGTTCAGTCCCTGCTAGAATGTTGTGTCAGATTCTAGACACCACATTAAGGATTTTGTAAAGGCATTATGCAAAACTGCAGAAGTGATTACTGTAATTATTGCAAAACAAAACATTATAGTCAGATGGATAGACCTGAAGATCTGGGTTATTTTTATTGAAATAGGGAGGACTGAGCAAATTTGATGGAGGCTTTTAATTTCATAATAGGTTACGTAGAGCAAATAAAGACAAACTTTTTTGAACAATCAAAGGGTTGAAAAACAAAAGGTAACAATTTGCATGACTGAAAAATATTCATAGGTGATATGAGGAAAGAATTGTTTATGAATTATTTGAACAAAGTGGTGATAATGTTAGGAGAAAAAGTTTAACAAAGCCCTTCAGAGGAGAGATAAATGCTAAAAAAAAGAAACATATTGCATGGATATGAGTGGGCATGGGGGAAGGAAAGTTGTCTGTAATTTTCTGATCTCAGAAGGTAGTTTTAGATGTGGAGTCTCCCGTTTAGGAAGGTGCACTAAGATTTGTATGAGGGGAGGTTGTAGCACAGTATACCTAATCGAAAGTTTGAAGCTTTAACTAGAGCATTGATTTAAACTTCAGCAGAGATCGTTAATATTTCCATTCTGTTGAGCTGTTCTTTTTCCCTTTCCAGGCCTGATCCCTGGTTGATGTGATTTGACCATTCATCAGACCCCCTACTATTGCAAATGAGCTACTAGTAACTAAAGTAGGTTGAATTAAAATATATAACTGTGATTCAACATGCAGAAGCCTCCTACTTCAAAGTAAAAGAGCAGTGTTTGTTTCCCACTGGGCCTGGAGCTCTGGAGGAGGCAAGGTAAATTGATGCTGAGGAAATCATCAAATGTTCGCTGTTCCTCATCCCACACAAAGGCTCCACAAGTGAATGTGTGCTCCATAACCTGCAGCTGGTTCTGGACAGCTGTGTCAGCTGGAATAGCAATAGTGTTGTGCACTTGTGTGCTGCAGCTGTAGAATCTGTTCGCACATAGAACATTTGCAGCAAGTCTCTATTTTCCAGCCGTCGTTCTTCAGCTCCAGAGATGCAATATTGCTGTTACTCTGAGAGCTGCTCTACTGTAATCAGCTCCAAAGTTGCAATGCTGTACCCAAAGAATACAGACCATAGAACTGTACAGTACAGTAACAGGCCTTTCAGCCCACAATGCCTGTGCTAAACATGATGGCATAACAGACAAAATCTCTTCTACCTGTACATGACCCATATCCCTCTATTCCCTGCATATTCATGTGTCTATCTAAAATCCTTTTAAATGCCACTGCTGTATTTGCTGCCACCCTGGCAGTCCATTCCAGTCATCTACCACTATTTGATAAAAAAAATAAATCTTGCCCCACACATCTCCTTTAATCTTTCCCCCTCTCACCTTAAAGCTACAGTATGTCCTCTAGTATTTGACACTTCTAACCTGGGGAAAAAAATTCTGACTGTCCACCCTCTTACAATCTTATGTACTTCTACCAGGACTCCCCTCAATCTCTGACACTCCAGATTAAATATCCTAAATTTGTCCAACCTGTCCTTATAACTTAAAAATCTAGATAGATAAAGCTCTTCTGTACCTTCTCCAAAGCCTCCACATCCTTCTTGTAACAGGGAGACCAGAATACTCCAAATGCAGCTTAAACTGAAAAGTCCCTAAAAAATGAATTGCAATTTTATGAACAGTAACTGACAGAATAACTAAGGAATAATCAGGAAATGTAATAAATTTGAACCTTCATAATGTGCCACACAAGAGGTTATTGAATTAAATTAGAGGACATATTACTGGGGGCAACACAGTGCACTGATTAAGGATTCTCTGACAGTTAAAAGATACAGTGGAGAAATGAATCTGAAATTCATGCTCGAAAGAATGTGGCTTTTGGTGCTGCAGGGATTGATGGTTGGCCCCAGCTTTTAACAATCCGCATAATAGACCTGGATGAGTTGATCAACACTTATATATCCAGGTCTGCTGATAAAACAAAGCTCACTGGCACTGTGGGCTGTGAGGAGGAAGCAGAGAAGTTTAAGTGAATATAATAAAGCTACATGAGAGCAAGGTCATGACTGATGGAACATAACACAGACAGATATGAAGTCATTCACCTCAGTAGACAAAAATTGAAAAAAATAGTGTATTATTTATATGGCAAGAGACTGGAAAGCAATTAGGAAGATAATTGAAATAGTGTCCTTTATCAGAAGAGGTTTTAAGTATATGGGTAAATACATTTTAATGCAATTTCCTGGTGAGACTGTACCTGGAACATTGCCCTGAGAAAGAACATACCAGTGATAGAAGTAGGGAAAGCAGGACTGAGGAAAAAGATTAGCTATCCCTTTGCTGAATGGTAGAACATGTTTAAGGAGTTAAATGTCATACCTTTCTTTCTGCTTGGCCAGATATATCAATGTTACTTGAGGGATACGTGATGGCCAGGACCTAGACACTGGAAGCTCATTTCTCTTCCTGTATGGATTGTGTTGTATGACATTATCCATTCAAAAGTACAGGCTGTCTTCGATTTAGCATCCTCTTAGAAAAATGGTGCTATGGCATTACAGCAGATCCACAGTGTACATAAAAGCTTCAGCCCACAACCTGTGCATTTGGAATTTGAGCTCATTACCTCCTGACTGTCAATAGCTTTGCAGCCATTCAACTTGAGAACGTACAAAAACAAAATGGCTCTGGGGCTGAAAGCAATGCAGCCAACGCAGGATTAACATCAATCTACAAATTTGCTGTGTACTGCAACATGTGCGTGCTCAGTCCCAGTTACAATGTGGCCATCGGCCCCAGAGTTGCGGCATTTTCAGCAGTCCAAGCGTTGCCACGTTGAATGAGAATCAGGTTTATTTTCACTGACATACTGTATATTGTGAAATTTGTTGCTTTGTGGCAGCAGTTCATCTCATCAAGCATTCGAGTGAACCAATTCTCACCCCCTCCATCTATTACCTCAGATACTGCACTGCACTGTAAACACTTTAAACCACTTTTTCATAATATATTCTACCTTGTAAATATATGATGGTATTTATGCACATTTCATTCCATATCCGTACTTTAACCTTTAAGTTTATTTTTTTACGTAATTCTTTATCCTTATAATTATTGGAAGTTTTGTTACATGTCGTGCCAACACACCACAGCAAATTCCAAATACATGTAAATGTATGTGGTGAATAACATTGATCCATTGAAGTTGATCCATTTTTAAATGCAATGATTCATCTTCCAGAATAAGAGCTCCTTAGCTCTCCTTTATCATCCTATTATTTTAAGCCTGTATTATAATTATTTATCTTCCTATTAAGAGAAATAAATCCTTCCCACTCATCCAATCTCTTGTGTCTCATTGTCCCCGTCATGTTTGTACCTCTAACAAGTTGAGGTCAGCACTCAGGAATTATGGCACAGCTTTGGGGATACTGACAGCAACAAAGGCATCACAGCCTTGGAACTCAGGAGCTAGGGACCTTGTCCCACCGATTACTTCACAATCCCTGTCAAGTGGTGGCTGCATGGAAAGGTGCCTTGAATGAACTGGGTCCCAGAAAACCAGCAAATGTCACAATCAAATGCCACTAGGAAGATGTGCCTGGGGAAGTTGATGCCACAGGACCTCCAGGACCTTGCATTATCTGGTCACGCTCAGCTGACGTAACAACAAATCCCGTCAATCAACACACACAGACACACGGAGACAGACATACACATATGCACACACACACACACACACACACACACACACACACATACACATACACACACAGACGAACATACACAGACACAGACATACAGACACACACACAGACACAGACACACACACACACACACACATACACACACACACACACACACACACATACACATACTCACACACACGAACATACACAGACACACAAACATACACAGACACAGACACACACACACACACACACACACATACACATACACACACACACAAACATACACAGACACAGACATACAGACACACACAGACAAACACACAGACACACACAAACACAAAGATACACTCACACACACACAGACATACACACAGACACAGATACACAAACACAGACATATACATACACACACACAGATACACACATAAGCATACACACAGAAACAGACATACACATACACACACACACACACACACACAGACACAGACACAGAAACAGATACAGACACACACACATGCACCTACATACACACACACACACACACACACACACACAGACATACACATACACACACACACACGAACATACACAGACACAGACACAGACACACACACACACACACACACACACACACAGACACACAAAATATCTCATACCTATGTAACCCTTACAGCCATGCATACATATCAAACATACCCACTGCAGCAAGTCCACTAACACACTTCCAGCCCCTGCAGGAGAAAGTTTTTCACCGTTGAAGTGTGCAATAGTGGATCGCAGAGTGTGTGAGAGGTGGCTACCATATCCAGAGACATTTAAAGGACAGGCTGCTGGTGACCATGGGGTTAGCTGCTACAGTCCCAGTATCCATGGCTCTGGATCTCCCAGATGCAGATTCAGATTAGTTTATTGTCAAATACACCAGAATGCAGTGAAATTCCTTGCTAATGTAATGTTCACAGAGTAAATAGTGTACGTGGTAATTAAAAATACAACAATGAATGCAGCAAGAACACAAAACAACAGATTGGTGCAAGAATAGGAGTGGCAGTGCAAGCTAAAGTAGAACTAAGAGACATGGCAAAGTGACACAAACAGAATACCCAAGAGGACGTAGTGGCATCACTGGCATGGGGCTGTGAGAGAGGTGGTAGGTTCGGGAGTCTTATAGCAGTGTGGAAGAAGCTGTTCTTCAGTCTGGTCATCAGGGCTTTCAAGCTCCTGTATCTTCTCCTTGAAGGGAGAAGGGGGGAAGGAAATGGCCAGGGTGACAAGCGTCCTTGCCGATACTGTTAGCCTTTCTGATGCAATGCACCATGAAGATGGGCTGGGCAGAAGGAAGTGATGAGCCTGTTGTGGACTGGGTCGTGTTCACACTCTCTGCAGGTTCTGTCATTTCAGAGCCCAGCCATTACCACAGCAAGCTGAGCTGCAACCCTCAGGATACTTTCTGTAATTCATTCGTACAAGATTCAAGAATCAAGTTTGTTTAATGTCATTTCCTGTACACACGTGTAAGGAGAACAAAATGGTTGTTACTCCAATCTGTTGCAACAAAAAAACCCACAAAAGATAAAGAACACAATAATAATACTAAAAAAAACAGAATAAATGTAGACATAAAAAGATACAATAAATACATAAAAAGACATAATAAAGACGTAAAAAGACATAATATACCTTATATACATAGATTATTGTATGTCCATAAAGTGACGCTGGGCTGTACATAAGGTGACTGACAAGGAAATAATAAAGTAGTGGTGGAGTTAGTGGATGGAGGCGTTGATCAGCCTTACTGCTTGGAGAGTCTGGTGGTCCTGGCGTGGATGCTACATAGCCTCTTTCCTGATGGGAGTGGGACAAACTGTCCATGAGCAGGGTGGGTGGGATCCTTCATGATGTTATTGGCCCTTTCCCAGCACCTTTCTGTATACAAGTCCTTGATGGTGGCTAGGCTGGTGCTAGCGATGCTCTGGGCTGCTTCGACTACCTGTTGTAGACCATCCTTGTCCACCGCAGCAGAGCTTTTGTACCACACAGCGATGCAGTTTGCTAGGATTTTGGGTAAAATTCCAAGGAGACATTTTGTTTTTTACCTCTGCAACACCTTGTCAAGTATCAACATCTTCCAAGTTTGCATCTTGACTTCAATGAATTCCAGAGAAAAGCCACATGCATTTACTGTTCCCATTAAATATTGCAGGTGCAGGCCTAGACCTACTGTTCAAATGTCCTCTGTGTGTGGCTCCCACTGTGAACTAATTGCTTAACCAGGAATCACATCACAGCAGAGGGCTCACATGCATTGTCTGAGGACTGGAGCTGAAGGCGCTGAACACTTTCTGCTGTGTACTGCTCATGTGGGACCGTGACTAAAATTTGCATCCTGCGCTCTAGACCCGATCAGATCGAGATTGAGTTTTGCAATAGGCATTGCAGTGGAATTCAATCATGTAGCACATCAGAAGAAGAGCTGCTGAGCTAGCAAATAGTTCCATTCCCCTCAACAGCATCTCAGCTGCCAAACGTAGACCATCTGAAGTTTTTGATATATTGTCTTGAGTCTTTTAAGGAACAAATAGTGTCCCATCTCAATTTATTTTGCCCCATGTCAGTTGCAGGTGGCCAATATTTGGGCTCTGATATGAGTCTGTGTCCTTGAAGTGACAGCATGCAAATTCAGTGAATGCATACCCTCTGTCATTTCTCTGTGCCAACAAAATATTTTATTTACTGTTCAATTGGCTTTCTTCCACAGAAATGACATTACTGATTCGTTCTGTCTGGGAGATAAACCTGATGGGGCAGCACTGTGATGCAGCAGTTAGTGCAACTGCCATAGAGCTCCAGTGGGCCAGGATGAATCCTGATCTCAGGTGTTGTCTGTGTGATGTTTGCATGTACTTTCTGTGACCACTTGGGTTTACCCTGAAGTACACTGCTTCCCGCCCCCAGGCTAAAGACACGTGGATAGGATCATTGGCCATTATAAATTACCCGTAGTACAGGTAGCTGGGAGGGTGGAGTGGTGAACGATACAAGAGAATAGGTTGCAATAGATAGCAGAGAGCTGGGGAAATGTGACTGGCAGAAGGGTTCTGAGATCCAGCATACATCTGACCAGCTGAAGGGACTTATTCAGTCTGAGCAGGAAATATGAAAAGGAAAAAATGTTATAAGTAAGGCCCTTTCTGACATTTGAACAATTTTCATGTGTTTAATGTTTCAGTGCCAGTTGAGTAAACAGGGTACTGAATTTGCAAAATAACCCTGGATAGTCAGCCCACAAGTGCCAGTGTTGGGGCTAATAGACAGATATCGCAGTGCTTGATATAGTGAGCACTGACTGTGATTTCTTCCATAGCTTTAACTGATCATGAGGTCCGGAAGTTTTCAAAAGGCTATTTTAATAGGTCACTCACAATCTGCCTCGGAATATTTCACAGCAGTTGACACTGAGGTCCCTTTGGGTCTAATTAGACTCTTCCTCAACCTCAATAAACCAATGTCCCTGGATTTGACTTTTGCATGACCAGTTCAGCTGAAATGGCAACAAAACCTTCAGCCCAACTGGGAGTCCGGTTAGGCTGGAATTTTTTGCTTCATTAAATTCCCTTTTTGAAGGGAATGAAGGTTTTCCTTCATTTTCTCCCTGTTTGATTTTCTCTGATCTTGTGAGCTCTGTGCTCTGGCTTAACCCTGATAGTACACAGTTTCATCCTGCTTTAGACTAGCCAGAAACCTGACTATGTATTTTGGCTGAGGATGGAACTAGAAAGTCTTGTATGTTTTTCTTTTGGCATTACAATATCATTGTGTGTCTCTCTAAGCGAAAGGTCAAGAAGCTCTAACTAGCTTGGGAGTTTGCACATATGCTGTGTTATTGGACTCCCTCACACCATGTCCTGCTGTCTTCTAACCAGTAGTCACTACTAAATTTCCCACAGTTGTGACATCTGGACGTGTAGCTAAGATCAAATCAGCCGACCCTTAAATATACCTTTCATAACACCACATACATTCTCCCAGCTGTTGGAGACTGCTTTATGTCACAATGTTCTACCAGTGATTCTTCAGAACAGAGAACTCACTTCCAGCTTCAGTAGAAAGGACTATCTTTGTTCAATGTGGCCACAGGCTTCCTGCAGAAGGAGATTCTCCATTAAAAATATCATTGTCCACAACTGGTGATGATCTCACAACATTGGTCAAGGTGAGTCTTCTTTGATCCAACAGCAGCTCTTCAATGGCATGACAGAAACCAGGCAGATAGATTAGAGAGAAGCTGACGTTGAAGGATTTAAAGCAGAATTTTGGAAGAGAAAGTGGAAGACAGCAGTGGAAAACAAGGATGTAGAAGAGCAAAAGGAAACTTTTAAAATCACATCAACAGTTTCCAGGAAAAATCTTCTCTGCTATACAGAAAGAACCAAGTAAATAGTCTGGGAATCAATGCTTGAATAATGACACAAAGCGACAGCTGAGGTTGGGAAAAGAGGCAGACCTCGTGCACATGTAGCAACACGCTGCTTCCTGCATGGATCTCATTCATTTAGAGAAAGAGTGGTTCTGATTTTTGCTATTGAGGTGGAAGCTAGGGAGAAGTGCCATCATAGATTTGATGTTATAAAAACCTTAGGCCTTGTTATTCAAAAAGGACTGTAAAACATCCTTCTGAATATTAGTTAAATCAGAGAATTATGTCCATTCTACCTCTGATACATGACGATGTGCAGCTGTGATCTGAACCGATGTGTCCGAGACATACCCAAGCCAAGTGCAGAATTGTACTGAGCAAGACTGAGTCATTGGCGCATCACCTAGCTCGGATTTTCTTGGGGCAGTGTTATAGCTCACCTCCGACTAACCTTTTATTGGAGTGAATCAGAATCACGTTTATTATCACTGATATACACTGGCATTCAAAAGTTTGGGCACCCCTGATCAAAATTTATGTTACTGTGAATAGCTAAGTGAATAAATGATGAACTGATTTCCAAAAGGCATAAGGTTAAAGACGACACATTCCTTTAATATTTTAAGCAAGAAAACTTTTTTTATTTCCATCTTTTAGAGTTTCAAAATAACAAAAAAGGAAAAGGGCCTGAAGCAAAAGTTTGGGCCCTTGCATGGCAGTACTTAGTAACACCCCCTTTGGCATGTATCACAGCTTGTAAACGCTTTCTGTAGCCAGCTAAGAGTCTTTCAATTCTTGTTTGAGGGATTTTCGCCCATTCTTCCTTGCAAAAGGCTTCTAATTCTGTGAGATTCTTAGGTCGTCTTGCATGCACTGCTCTTTTGAGGTCTGTTGACGTCTGTTTTGAGGTCTGTTTAGGTCAGGGGACTGTGAGGGCCATGGCAAAACCTTCAGCTTGCACCTCTTGAGGTAGTCCATTGTGGATTTTGAGGTGTGTTTAGGTTCATTATCCTGTTGTAGAAGCCATCCTCTTTTCATCTTCAGCTTTTTTACAGATGGTGTGATGTTTGCTTCCAGAATTTGCTGGTATTTAATTGAATTCATTCTTCCCTCTACCAGTGAAATGTTCTCCGTGCCACTGGCTGAAACACAAGCCCAAAGCATGATTGATCCAGCCCCGTGCTTAACAGTTGGAGAGGGGTTCTTTTCATGAAATTCTCCACCCTTTTTTCTCCAAACATACCTTTGCTCATTGTGGCCAAAAAGTTCTATTTTAACTTCATCAGTCCACAGGACTTGTTTCCAAAATGCATCAGGCTTGTTTAGATGTTCCTTTGAACCTTTTAAATAGAACTTTCTGGCCGTCATGCAGGGTACTTCCACACAGGGTGCCCAAACTTTTGCTTCGGGCCCTTTTCCTTTTTTGTTATTTTGAAACTGTAAAAGGTGGAAATTAAAAAAAAAGTTTTCTTGCTTAAAATATTAAAGAAATGTGTCATCTTTAACTTGATGCCTTTTGGAAATCAGTTCATCATTTACTAGCTTAGCTATTCAGGGTAACAGAAATTTTGACCAGGGGTGCCCAAGCTTTTGAATGCCACTGTATATACCCTGAAATTTGTTGTTTCATGGCAGCAGTGTTGTGCAATACTTTGAAAAATTACTATGTTACAGTAAGAAATATATCAGTATCAGAATCAGATCTAATATCACTGGCACATGTCATGAAATGTGTTAATTTTACGGCAGAAGTACAATGAAATACATGATAAATAAATATAGAGATAACAAACTGAGTTACATTAAGATAATAAGTAGAGCAAAAAGAGAGCAAAAGATGAGGTACTGTTCATGGGTTCATGGTCCACTTAGAAATCTAATACTGGAGGGGAAGAAGCTGCTCCTAAAATGTTGAGGATGTGCCTTCAGGCTCCTGTATCTCCACCCTGATGGTAGTAATGAGAAGAGGGCATGTCCTACAAAGTGAGGGTCCTTAATGATGGATGCGGCCTTCTTCAGGCATCACCTACTGAAGATGTCCTCAATACTGGGAAGGCCAGTGTCCATGATGGAGCTGGCTGAGTTTACAACCCTCTGATCCTGTGCAGTGGCCCCTCCGTAACAGATGGTGATGCAAGCAGTTAGAAAGCTGTCCATTGTACATCTGTAGAAATTTGCAAGTGTCTTTGGTGACATACAAAATATCCTCAAACTCCCAGTGAAGTATAGCTGCTGAAATATCTTCTTTGTAACTGCGTTAATATGTTGGGCTCAGGATAAATCTTCAGAGGTGTTGATACCCAGGAACTTGAAATAGCTCACCCTTTTCAAAGCTAACCCTCCAATGGGAACTGGTGAGTCACCCTTGACCTCAAAGGACCAGCTAAGATGAGGTGAGTTGAAGAGGTAGATGCACTTAAGGGAAGGTTGGCAATGAGGAAGAAAGGAATGGAATGTTATGTTGATAGAATTAGATGAGGGCAGATAGTAGGAGGCATGACTGAAGAAGAAACATGGCTGCAAACTACTTGGGCTGACGCACCAGTTTTTTTCTGCCATTGATCCAATAAAATCGATATGGTTCCTTAATATGATTTCTAATCATAACCTGCAACATGTTCCTCACAGCTCTCAGTCTCTCACACATGGTCTCTCCAACACAAAAGACTGCGATCTCCCTTTCTTCCTTATCGCTCCCTCTGCCTTCCTTGTTGCTCTGTACTTACCCCACCTTCCTGCCCCCCTCTCTCTCTGCCCCATCCCCCTTCTCCTTCTCTCTGTCTCTTTTTCTCTCTGGCCCTCAATGGATGAGCAACATCTCATATTTCTCCTGGGTAGTCTACAACCTGACGGCATAAATATTGATCTTCAATTTCAGATGAACTGCTCCCACTCTGTCTCCTTTCTCTCTCTTTCCATATATCCTGAGTTCAGAGAGAAAACTATAATATTCTTACAGAGTTTGATTGTCTAGATCATGAATCCCAACCTGAGGACCATGGAACTCTTGCTTAATGATACTGGTCCATGGCACAAAAAAGGTTTGGAACCCCTGGTCCAGATGACGTTTCCACTGGCAATGCATTGCCTGTTCCAGGAGCCACTGCCTCTAAAGGTGAGCTGGGAGTGCAGAAGCTTTAGAATTCACCAGCACATCTGACTCAGGAGACTTGGCTGTGAGCGCATTCAATTTACTCAATACAGATATTAATAGGCTTTTAGTGAAGGATGTTAAGGAATATCGAGTTCAGGAAAGTGATGCTGAGGGAAAATAGCAGCAGTGATCTCATTGAATGGCGGAGCAGTCTGGTGGTCTAATATCCCACTCCTAATCAATGCACCTCCACCACTCTGATCCTTTGCATTTCTGCATTTACTCTCCTCCAATTCTCACAGGCCATGCCCTCACGGCCACAGCAATATGTCACTAGAATAAAACCAACCTTTCCACTAGACGACCTGCCTGCCTGCTCCAGTGGAGACAAAACTCAGCCCAAAGGAGCAGTACTAATGTCTGCAGTGTGTGGAAATGGAGGGAGGGAAAGATATTTTTTTCATGCAGCTCTCTTGCATCTAGATATTCTTGGACTCTTCTGTAGGAAACTGGCCCATTGTTTGAACTCCTTAAGTCCCTTTTATCCTACCTCTCATGTTTTCAGCTGCGGTGCCACTGTCCACAGTGGTCATTTGTGGCTGTTACTGGTGGTGATTGTTTTGGGAACACCATGAGAGTATTATGACCCGGATCAAAGTGAATTGGCCCAGGCCAGATCCATGGCAGGATCAGGTCTTTAGAAGGTAACTAGTCTCTTTATTGCATGGGTTGGGAAAAGGAAAGCCTGTTGCATAGTGTACACTTATGCAGAGGGGAGAAGGAAGGTTCATTTATGCAAAAAAATAATAATATAAGTGAGTCAAAATGGAATAAACTGTATTCTTCTTGTTATTTTTCTGCAGTTGATGTATATCCGTATTCCTAGATGTGGAGGTTGTGGTATGTAGTTTTGTTTCTTAGCAGTACCACCAACCTTATCCATATGGAACAGAGCAAACAACAGCTAAAATAAATAGTAAAATGTTTAAACACATGCATCCATTTAATGTGTTCCTGATGTGTTTTCGTGCTTTCATATTGATGCTGTAATGGGACAGTGTTGTAAACATTGTAAACTTTAAGGTAAAGACTGCAAAGCAAATACAGCCCAGTTTTAAGATAAAGGTCAAGAAACAATGTACTTTTTTGGTGAGTTAAAAATGTCAGCTGCAAAGGATGGACTGAAACAAAACCATGTTTAACACTTGTAGAGTGTGAATGTTCAGGACAGTGACTTAGACAGCTTTGGGAGTCTGATGTCATATGTGAAGCACAGACAGTCTGGGACAGAACAAGTACATCAAATCTACCAGGAATGTGCTGGTGAAGTATGGCACTCCAACAGAGTAAACTGATCAGGACAGAGAGAGACCAGAGGAGGATTTGAAATATCCAATGGGCTAGGGCACTGGAACAAATGAAATAGATAAATCCAGATGATTAATATGTTAGACTGTTAGGGATTCAGGACTTATAGAATATTGTGAACATTGCAGATCCTTTTGGTGTTGTGGTGTTTGCTGAGCTTGGCAATTAGTTTCATCACCAGTTCAGGTGACATCCTCTGTGTGCAGTTGTTGGTGTTTCTCACTGAGAGTGCTAGCATTCATATAGGTCCCCATTCACTTGCCCCGGTCCTGATTGGCTACCCCTTCAGTTGATTGCTGAATTCTATTGGCTCATGTTTCTTTGGCTCTGCACGGATCATAGATGGAGTCTATTTCGATATGTTTGTTTACAGAGTTATCAAAAGAGAACCATGTTTCTAAAAATTTTCATACCTGCTTCGTGTTTCCCCTCGCCAGAACCTCCGTAGTGTCCCAGTTAAAATGATGTCCTTCTCAGTCTTCATGTACTGAGATCAGCGACAATGGAACATGTCTCTATACCGCCAGTTTATGTTACCGTAAGCAAATTGAAAGTTTACGTCCTGTCTGGCCGGCATAGTTCATGTTGCAGTCTCCACAGGTGATCCTGTACATCACACTGGTTTTGTCGGTTGTCTTTACTGGTGCCTTGGTTCTTGAGACAAGCATCCTTAAAGTTGCCACTTTAACTGGGACTCAGCGAAGGTTTTCTTGCAGGCAAACACGAAGCAGGCACAAGGATTTTCAGAAGCACAGTTCTCTTCTGATAACCCTGTGAACAAGCATATCAAAATAGACATCATCTACGAATCCCTGAGAGCCAAAGAAACATGAGCCAATAGAATTCAAAGGTCAACCGAAGGGGTAGCCAATCAGGACCAGGGCAAACGAATGGGGACCTATATAAGCGTTAGCACTCCCAGAAAGAAACACCAATGACTGCGATTTGAGGATATCACCTTTACTGGTAACATTTGTAAGCTAATTGCCAAGCTCGGCAAACACCACGACATCAATCACCTCAACCCAAGCTACCAATATTCACCACCATGCTAAGTAGCAGATATTATATGCTAGGATCATTCATGATGTAAATTAATAACGATTTACATGAAGATAATACAATGTAAATTGTAAGCAATAATTGGTTTGAAGTTAAAAGGGCAGCTTGGTAAACAAACAGTATTGTCTATACAGAGCACAAGATGCTAGACCACAGCTTGGAGCTGGCTACTCAAGAGATGGTTTACAAAGTGATGTGACCGTGAGAGGTTCTTGTATGCATCAGGCAAACATAAGACAATCGACTTATGTCAATTAACCTGCACTAAACCTGCCAACACAGGCTACATTGTGAATAAGAGAGTTTAAAGAAAATTTGTTATCAAAGTATAGTATGTATACACTATGTTACCATACACTACCTTGTGATTCATTTTCTTGCCGGCGTTCACAGGGGAAAAAGAAATACAGTGGAGTTTTATGAAAAATTATGCATAAACAGACAAAAATACCAATGTGTCAAAAGAAGGCAAATTATGGGAATTAAAATTATACTGAGAACATGAGTTGTAAAGATTCTTTGAAAGTGAGTTGGTAGGTTGCAGAATCAGTTCAGAGTAGTGGTGAATGAAATTATCTTCATTGGTTCAGGAGCCTGGTGGTTGTAGGATAATAAATATTTGTGAACTCGGTGGTGTGGGACCTTATGCGCCTGTACATCCCACCTGATGGTAATATTGAGAAAAGGGAATGGCCTGAACGGTCGGTGATTTTGGTGATAGATGCTGCTTTTTTGCAATGGTGCTCCATTTAAAGGTCCTCAATGGTGGGGCAGGCTTTGTGTGTGAGAAAATGGACTGTATCCATCGCTGTGGCTTTTCAAGATACCACCACACGACCAATGGTGACACCCTGCAGACAGCTCACAAAACTACTTCTAATCTTTCTTTTTCTTTTAAATATGTTTCTTCTCATGAATTGCAATCGACTGAAGCCTGTAATTTCCACTTTGTTGATGTGTTTTTGGGCTGCCTGAGCAATCTGGTGTGTTTGCTATCACCTGTGCAATTCGGTGAGTTTGGGAGCAGAGTTTGTGGCCATTGTTTCTTAATAGTGGGACATGAACCCTTGGTCAGCTTCATTACTGCTTAATGTGTCTAGCAAGATTGAAATTGACGAGGAGAGCGAAAGACGAGTGGGCATTCAGCACTGTCTGCCTGCGTTTGACTGGTCTCCCTCTCGCTGCTGCCAGAGAAGGGTGCAGGTTTGACAGCCGTGGGACTCTTTCTCAGGTGATTTTGCAGTTTGAGTCTCAGGGTTTGTACACTGTATGCATACTTTGATAATAAATGTTCTTTGAAACTTTGAAACTTTCTGTAGCTTTTTCCATTCCTGGGCATTGATATTTCTATACCAGTTTGGATACTCTCCTCTGATGCAACCAAGTAGTATATAAAATCAATAACTTTTTTGTTGCTTTTGATTTCCAGATAGATTAAAATTAGTTCTAAAAAATAAAATCCACATCTTGTTCATTTGGAAGGTGGGGAATTTCCATTACATTGAAAACAACACATCGCCCTCTCCCCTCTCAGTACACAAACAAACACACACGCACAAAAGAAATTATCTTACAAAATGTCTGGATTCACAGTATGTCAAATTTTTTGGTGTCATGCCGAATCTACAGAAATGTCTAAGAAAGTAGAGGCGCTGTCGTGCCTTCTTTGCAATAACACTTACCGTCTGGTTCCAGGACGGTTCCTCTGATACATTGATGCCAAGGAATTTAAAGCTACTGGCCTTCTTCACCTCTATTCCCCTAATGAAGACTGGTTCATGGACCTCTGGTTTCTTCCTCCTGTGGTCACTAATACAATCTTTTGCTTTGTTGACATTGAGTGAGAGGCTGTTGTTGTAGCAACACTCAACCAGATTTTCAGTCACCACCTTTGATTTGGCCCACAACAGTGGTGTTATCAGCAAATGTAAATACGCCATTGGAGCTGTACTTAGCCACACGATCATAACTCTGAAGTGAGTAGAACAGAGGGCTAAACAACCAGCCATATGGTGTACCTGCGCGGATAGTGAGTGCGAAGGAGATGTTGTTGCCAATTCGCACTAACTGTGGTCTGCCAGTGAGGAAATCAAGGATCCTGTTACACCAAGGGAGGTACCAAGGCCTAGTGATGGAACTTAGTGATGAGTTTCAAGGGGATGATAGTGTTGAATGCCGAGCTGAAATCAAGCTTGCAGACCAGACAAATTCTGTCACTTAGCCCATCAAATGTGGTCACTGGCAGATTTTCTCTATCAATATTTGGGATATTTGTGTATTCAGACCTCATAACATTATTTTGGATGTCTGGGAACTCTGTCCTCAGAAGCTTTAAGACCATCTGTGTGAATTACTTTGTCCCAGCAAAGGTGTTTGAGCATTCAGAGGTGTTTCCCATTGTAGATATACACTCAGTGGCCATTTTACTATGTACCTCTGCTCGTTAATTTAAATATCTAATCAGCCAATCATGTGGCAGAAATGCATAGAAGTAGTGTGCATAAGAGCATCTCCGAACACACAACACTTCAAACCTTGAAATGGATGGGCTGCAGCAGTAGAAGACCACAATGGGTCCACTCCTTTGTCCACTTTTTAGGTACATTCCTGTACATAACAAAGCTCAAAGTAAGCATCCTTAGATTCAAAATATTGATGTAAACAACTTCATTGTAGCATTTGGACTTGTATTGAGCCACCTGTTGTTAACTTTGATCTTAAGGATATAAAAATGTAACGTACTTCCAGTTTGAGAGACTCTACTGAGAGAGTCTTCAGGAGAATGTCTGCATGTGGTGTTGAATAACGACTAGCCTCAGTAACTCTCTGGTAAGTAAGATCATGGTCACAACAGGGACTCCCCTAGGAAAAGCTCAGTCTATGAGGCAGGTAACCAATGGCTCAATTTGTAAAAGGAGAGACAGAGTGAACAATAACTGAAGTATCAGATTACTCTGGAAACTGGTATTTAGTAGGTAAGATCAAAGAGAAAACATGCATGAGATGTGAGGGATGGAGAGAGCGAGAGAGTGTGTAGGGGTGGGAGGTGCAAAAGAGCAAACGCAACTAGAGAACTTGTGGTCAACAGAACACAACAGTGTTGGTTCTTTATACAGGATGCAACTTATTCAATACATCCATTGCATTTATAACTAACACACCAGTACACATAACGGTTTGTTATGGCCACAGACAATTCTCCTTGGTTAGTTTAGATTAATGTTTGAAAGTACAACAGCCACAAACTGGTAAATCTTATTTTGGAAGGAAGACAGATTGTCTCAACTGTGTAGTTTCTTCTCAACTCTTGTCCTTGCAGTGTAAGGGAAAAATCTCTTCCTGGGCATGTTATTAATTCATCTGTCACTGTCTGGACATTTACCCAGTCTTTGACAGTGATTGACCATCCAAACTTTATAGTTCCTACCAAAGTTACCTATGTGTTTATGCAGTTTCCTCTCAAGTTACAATACACCCAATGTCCCCAGCACTCTTTTCCTCTCCCACTCTGGACCAAATTGTGCCCATTGGTCCTCTAACATCAGCCAATTTCTGGTAAAACCGTCAAATTTCTCCAGAACACGGCCTCCGAATTTATAACCTTTATTCCTTTCATGGCACACTACCGGAATCATTAATCTCAATCTTCCATCTGCAGTTCAACAAAAAGAAACCAGTGCAGCCGTTTTTTTTAATGATGCAGAAACTTTAATGAAGGTACTTCATAGAGGAGTGAAAGAAGGAAACAGGAACTGAGCAAGAACAGATTTCAAGCTGTGTATGATAGAAGCAAATTATTTTCTCTGTGGAAAGAGTTCAAATTCATGGAGGCACAAAACTAATAATTAGAGCTTAAGAACTTCATGATGATGGTAGTCAGGGGTTTCCACACAGGTTTGGCAGAAATCGAATAATCTCTTTCCCTCTCTCTCTGTGCTTTTAGAAAAGTAGTATGGGTTTGATGTAGCATTTAAACAGGGGAAAGTAGATATTGTCTTTTTTAAAATTTCATGATAAGGGCTAGACAGTTTGTCTGTGATTCAATAATGAAGCAAACTTTATTATCTTCAGAGATATCTAATGAACCAATTGTTGTTAACAACCCAATAGTGTGTGAACGTTTATTTAGTAACAACCATAATATGAATGAATTTGATACTGTGCTTGAACGGGAGAAATATTAGATAGGTATGAATATTTTGAAACAAATAAGAAAGTTAAGATGATGAAATCTAAACTAAAACCAGAAAATGCTGGAGATATTCAATGGGCCAGAGAGCAACCGCAGAAGGGAAAAACAAAGTTAACATTTCAGGCTAGTGACCTTTCTTCAGAGCGGATTCGTTCTGGTGAAAGATCATCAACTTGAAATGAGTGCTTTGTTCTTGTCTGCACAGATATTCTATGACCTGCAGACTACAGTGGTTATATGAAGACATTAGATTTAGAAAAGGCTGGTCACCATGTGATCAGACTGAGGATCTGTGAATAGGTAAACAAGAAGACGAATTTAATGAGTGAGTCATGCCATTTATACCCATAAAGAAGAAAACACAAAATGCATTAAATGCCAAGAAAATAATTGTAAACCATTAAAGAGGCAAAGTACAAAAAGGTGGCTGGTGAGGATCCTAACAACTGGGAGAGATACAAAAAAACAAAAAGAGACATAATTGAAAAAGGGGAATCATTAAAATAAAACTTACAAACGGTTTTAAAATCCACACTATTTTCATGCTACAAGGTAGTCAAAGCAATGTGGGACCTTCAAAGTTGAGAGTGGTGATTTTATGAATAAAATTTAGTATATAAAAGGCCACTTGTGTTGCTTACAAAAAAGGATACCTAACATATTGGATAAGCTAATATTGAATAAGAATATGGACTCATCAAAAAAGTAAGCAAAAAACAGTAAGAAAGAATATAATGTAAGTGGCAAATTCCCAGCTCATGGTAGTTTCCATTTCAGCGAATAAAGGGAGAAGATTAAAAGAATGCATATGGATGTTTGAACAATAACCTTTCAAAGCTTTCAATTGAGGGAATGTTGCTGCAGGTAGAAAAGCTTTACATCATTTTATTATTTATGACATTTGAGAAATTATAGATCTATTATCTTAAAATCCATCATGAGGAAATTAGTAGAGTGTCTAAGTACAGGCAGAACAATGGAATCTATTGAATGTTATTATGGATCAGAGAATGGGATTTTTCAAACTGTGGTAAACTGTGAACAGTTCTGGCACCACATCAGAATATAATGCACAGCACAGATGTACCAGTATGAATCAGGACTCCCACAGTTAAATTACAAAGGACGGGTACATAATCCAGGACTGTGTTTCCTGGAAATTAACAGTTAGAACGGTAATTTGATTGAAGTTGTCAAGATATGAAAAAGAACTGATTGAATAGATGGAATAAGACTATTGCTGTTGCTTAAGAAATCAGGACCATGGGCACATTCACAAAGTTAGAATCAGGCTTTTTAAAACAAAGATTTTGGAGCATCTCTGTGGTGTATGTGTTTGGAACTCGCCACTACAGATGATATCAAGTATACAGAGCAAAGAATATTCAGAGAGTACTCCAAAAGACATAATAGTCTTAGGTCAATTACAATCTGACTATGCTCACGAAGCTAAAAGGTAGCTGGGCCAATTGGTGTTTAGTTTGCAGGGGTGTGAAAACAGAGAACAGAAATATACTGATTGATCACAATCTAACAATTAACCTTCAGTTTTTTTTGTGATTGCATGTAGTAAATTGAAGTTAAAAGCACAGGCTGCTCCGCAGACACAGATGTAATGGCTAAAGGTTAAGACAATGGGATGGTGTTAATTGGGGCAGCATCAAATTAGGCAACATAAGTTAGTTGCACCAGCAGACCAGATGGATGTTGTCACTTAGCCTATCAAACCTGGTCACGGGTATAGACAACCAATAGTTTTGAGTACTTGTGATATTTGTGTACTTAGAGACAGCCCTGACAACATTAATTATAAGACCATAAGACAGGATCAGAATTAGGCCATATGGCTCATCAAGTCTGCTCTTCCATTTCATCATGGCTGATCTATTTTTTTCTCTCAGCCCCAATCTCCTGCCTTCTCCACATATCCCTTTATGTCCTGACCAATCAAGAATCTATCAACCATTGACTTATACATAAAGACTTTGCCTCCACAGCTGCTTGTGGCAATGAATTCCAGAGATTCACCACTCTTTGGCTAAATTATGGGTGTCTGGGATTTCTGTCCCCAGAACCTTTTAGAATACTTGTGTGAATTACTTTGTGACAAAGGTGTTTGAACATTCAGAGATATGAAATTCAAAGGAAGCATTGTCAACCTAAAATATTAAAGTGAATAATGTCATTGTACCAATTGAAATTGTATTGAATCATAGACTGTTATCTTAGATCTTAAGGGTATAAAAATGTGTTGTACTTTTGGGTTTGTGAGCCTCTACTGAGAGAGACTCCGGAATGATGCCTGCCTGTTGTGGTGCCAGCTTCAGTGTCTCTCCAGTGACCTCGATCACAGTCAGAACATTCGGGAGCTCATCTGGGATACGTTCATGACCCACTGTGTGGCCAGTGACTTCAGCAATCTAAGGGGGTGAGTATTTTTAAGAGTAGCACCCCATGCTTAAATCTGCTCAGGTCAACGACCATGAGATCACAAAGTATCAAAGAATGTGGTCAGGAGCAGAACTGGTAGATCTAAAAGTGTGTGGCGTGTGTGGTGCGTGTGTGTTTGTGTAAAGGACCAGCTATCTGACAGTTTTGAGTAGCTCAGTGAAACGGCGACCAGTTGCAGAACACGGTTACTGACTGTTCGGGACACAAGTGGGGTGCACCTATACTCATTCGGGGAACTGTATAGTGGCAGACGCGTTTGTGTGTTTTACAGTCAGTTTGAAACCTTGGTAACAAGAATTTTAAATGCAAGGAAATACAACAGGCACTGTGAGTTCAGCAGTACATGAGTGGAAGATTACAGAGGACATACCCTGTGATTTTATGTACACACTCTTTAATCTTTACCCATCCTTTATACTTTGCTTCACATGGGAATTAGGGTGGGGATATTTGAGGGAGAGGTTATATTCAAATACATGTTGGCACCAACTGAGGTCACACAACGTCACATCAAGAATCCTGGTGACCTGAGCCAGACCTCGACTCTGATTACTACTATTCACAATCACTTCACCACCAGAGAGAAGCAAAGCATTTTGTCTGAGCTGCCTTCATTTAGTCACTTGTGGGAATTTTGAATTTTGGCACAAGCTCGAGGACATGATTGGACTTCATCAGATGCACCCCAAAGGTATCATCTGTTGGTTATATCGAAATGTCTGAGGAATATCTGGGACAATATGAGTTTAGGATTGTGGGCAACTACCAGGAAAGCCATAATGAAGAGATAGATCATTTCTTTAAGGGGAAAGTGAGGCAGCAACTAGGCGGAGGTGAGAGTAACTGGGGAACAATAATCTCAGTGGTTCAGAGAGCTGATGATTTTGCCATGGATTATGCAGAATGCAAATGTTAAGCGTATGACTATTCAGGGTTGGACTCTCCATGGAGGGATGATCCTGAAAATGTTCAAGGAAAGCTTGAGCTCAGTGCACCAGGTAGTTTTACATTTGGGGATAGCAGTGGGATCAACCTACTCAGAGATAGTATCATGGGCCAGGAAGACAGAACAGAGGAGGAAGAATAGAAGTCAGAAAGTGCCTGTAGTGGATGTAACTGCCATGAGTGCACAATGTAATGACGGAGCTATGGATGATGGTGAACCCCAGTGCAGAGTAAGGTCCAACCCAGACACAAAACAAAATCCAAAGCTAAAATCACAAACTGTAATACCAACAATGGAACTCCTATGACTGGGCACTGAGTGCTCAGCACAAGGCCTCTAAATACAGACTTCCCATGAAGGAAAGTCGTGGGCAATAATTGGCAGACTGAGTCTTAAAAGGAGAGTGGCAGCTAGCCATACTCTGGGGAATTGAAGTGCTGAAATGTGGATACCTGCCACTGTTCAGTCGGGACCATAACATGCAAAGAACTTGCTTTGTGTGCCAGCAACCAGGACACTTAGCAAGGGAATGCCAGAATAGTTGTAGAAAGGTGAAGGAGCTGATTTGTTACAGGTGTGACCTCTCAGGCCATAATTGAAGGCAATGTCCAAAAAAGGAGAAAGGTGTGAGAATCACTCACCAAAACAGGCAGAAACCACAGCAGTGCCCTCTCTGCCTGATCGGCACCATTGTGACTGAGTTCAAGCTGGCAGACCAGATGGATGTTGTCACTTAGCATATCAAACATGGTCACAGGTATAGGCAATCAATAGTTTTTGTGTACTCGGAGACGGTCCTGACAACTTTCATTTCGGGTGTCTGGAATTTCTGCCCCTAGAAGCTTATAGACTATTTGTGCAAATTACTTTGTGACAAAGGTGTTTGAGCATTCAGAGGCATCTGTCACTGTAGATATGTAATTCAAAGGAAGTACTGTCAACTCAAAATGTTGAGGGATATGATGTCATTTTAACTATTGAAATTGTATTTATCAGCTACTGTTACCATTGATCTTAAGGATATAAAAATGTGATGTATTTTTGAGTTTGTGAGCCTCTACTGAGAGTGGCTCCATAACAATGCCTGCTTGTTGTGCTGAATAAAGACTTCTGTATCACCAGCTTCAGTATCTCTCTAGTGACTTCGATCACAGACACAACATCCTCATAAAAACTAAGTCTATTCAAGAAAGGACCAAATCAACAGTTGGGAAATACTTCCAGCACCTTTCTCCTGCTGGCACACAGCGGTTATTATTTAACCTTTAATGATGCTGTGAACCCTCTTTCCCTCAGCTTGTCTCAAGAACTGTCTCGTCAAACTCTTTTCTCTAACTTTAAATGTGATATTCTACACATTGTTTTTCTCTGCACACATTACATTTGTAGTCCACCTTTAAACCATTGCTTTCCAGAAGCACATCAGATCTTGCCCAGCACAGCCTTTTCAACTTAATTTTAATCTCTCCTTGGAAATTGTCTTTTGATTTCCTTCATCTTCTCCTCTAGTTAACAACGTGTATTGTGGATCTAGCTTCATGCATCTCAATTAAAATGGAACTTTTCTTGTATATATTTTCCTTGCCTTCTTCAAATATGACCCAAACGGCAATGAGTTGCTGTGCAAAGCATGACTCTGGAAATATCAAATACATCACTATTTGCATTGGAACCTTGTGAGTACCTTGAAACTTGTATGTGTGGGAAACCTTCGGGGAATAATCTCCATCAAAGCAAAATTCAATTTGAACACAGTTCAGTGTGAACAATAATTTACATATGTACAGTATGTAATGGATAGCCCATAAACCCTAGTCTCATAGCCCAAAGGCATTGAGCTGGAGAGAAACATACTTCAAAGAGCTTTGAATGGAAAGCAGCACTGAAGAAATTAAGACACAATGATTAATAACAGTCCTAGCATCCAAGTGTTAGCAATTTGACAAACAGATGAGAGATTCCAAAATGATTGCCATAAGCAACACACTGCTAAATTAAAAGGTTTTCTATTGTCCTGTCTGAATCAATGGCCTCTTGAGATTTCAGTAACCTGTGGCTTTACACATTGATTTCTCTCATTTATCCGAAGAATTAACAGAGCTCAAAATAGCTGAAATGACAAAGCGTTCTTAAATGAAATATACCAGTGCATCAGCAGAACCAAAAAACTGTTAGATTGTCCTGATGGACAGGTTATGGATAAAATTAGCCAGAGCAAACAGAAGCTTTTCAAATATTGGTTACTAAAGTGTGTTTGCATTCTTAGCAAGCGATTAGAATAATCAATACTACGTTCATTTAATTCCAGTAACAAACTCTGAATATTTGTTGCAGTTTTATGATAAGGATATAGGTTTTATTCCCACAACCTAGCTTTTCTGTTCTTTCTAAACGCAGGAGATTCTGCAGATGCTGGAAATCCAGAGCAACACGCACAGTGCAGGAGACCCTGGGTCTCAGCCCAAAACAGTGACTGTTTATTTGTTTTCACAGATGCTGCCTGACCTGCAGAGTTCCTCCAGCATTTTGTGTGTGTTTTTCTGTTTTTCCCTCTGTTTTAACCCTCCCCATGTTGCATAACTTTTGTTACCCATTGGGATATATATACTATATATCCCCAGGGTTTTGCTCTTTCTTTCTACTGTCATTCTGTCACTTCCCTTCAGTCATAGGAACCAAAGCCAGCTCACCTATCACTCAGTTCTTCTTGACCTACACTCTCTCCTCATTTGATTTGATTTTAAAGCCTTCGTTAAAAAAATCTCCAGGTTCTTGTCCTACTATATCTTTGCAACTTCCTTCAGCCGTACAATCATTCTCCAATTCTGGTCTCTTGTGCATGCCTGATTTCTGTCACCTACTTGAAGCTATGCGTTCCACCGTCTCAACATTTACCACACCATGAATGTCCAGCACCCTGTTGTAGTAAGGCCAGTCTTTGCTCACAACAGCCTCATTCGTGCGTCTGAAATTGAGTGGGGAGGAGGAAATAAAGCTGGAGCCTCCCCATGGACAACAGAGGTCCTTATGATACTTCAAAGTAATCAGCATAATTGTAATGTCGCTTTCCATCTCTGTGACTGGCCAAATGCTAACATGAATAGCGAGCTAGCCAGACCTCAGCCAGTGGATATCCTCCCTGCTCTTATGCTTTGCCCTCCCTAAACTACCATGCTACTCTGAGCTCTGCCATGAGGAGAGATTACCAGGAGGACAGAGGAATTGATTCAGGATGTGTTCAAAACATCCTGGAAGGAATGAAGCACCCCACTGACTCATGGGAATCCCTGGCGCTTGACTGCTCAAATTGAGAAGGAGCCTTCAGGATGGGATTGGGAACCTCGAGGCCACACATTGGGAGTGAACATTGAGTGTAACTAGTGGAAGAAGTGCACCACCTCACAGACAATCTGCCTGTCCTATCAGGCACCTCCTGCCCCATCTGAGGCCCGTTCTGCAATTCCCACACTGAAGCTCATCAATCACCTCAGTACCCACAAATCCAGAGTGGAAGAAAGTCATGTTCAATCCTGAGGGATTGCCTAAAAAGAAAGTCCATAACGTCTAGTGGACGTCTTTCACTTGAGCATCTCTGAAACTGGCTGGTGGCGCAATGGCATCAGTGCTGGACTCCGGAGCAAAGGCTCCCGAGTTCGAATCCAAGCCGGGCCACCCCCCGAGCACACTTTCCATCCGTGCCAGGTTGAGTGTCGAGCTAGTCACTTGGCCTCATAAAAAAAAACAAGGGTCAAGACAGAAATGTTCATATCATGACCTGGTTAATCTGAAAGGAGACCAATCCTGATGCCACGCGTCAGACAAAAATGGCTGACTGTCTGGTGCGACACGCTAAAAAAAACCTCTGAAACCTGAAATAACTGATGAGAATTCCATTCTTGGCAAATATTTATCTTTTAGTCAATGCAAGTAAAAGGATTGTCAGATTAATTATCTCATTACAGTTGTAGATCCTACTTTGTGTTTCTTGTCATACAACTGTGACAACACTTCGGGGTACAGTACAATAGCATAGCGCCAGTGACCCAGGATCAATGCAGCTGCTGTTTGCAAGGAGTTTGTACATTCTCCCCGTGACTGTGTGGGTTTCCTCTGGGTGCTCCAGTTTCCTCCAGCATTCCCAAAGATATACACGTTAGTAGGTTCATTTTTCAATTGGGTGGTATGGGTTTGTTAAGTTAGAAGGGCCTCTTATTGTGCTGTATCTCTAAAATAAAGGACTTCACTGCTCGTAAAGATCCTTGTACCAGCTTGGTCAACAAGAACACTACTAAACTGAACCACCTTTTTTTCTCTCACATTTAAGAAGCATGCTCCTGATTCATTAGAAGGCAGCAGAATGTGTAACTTGCAGTGACCACTGTTCTTTGTACTGAGGGTTTTTTCAGTCTTTCAACCATTTTCAAAATCTATACTAAACCAATAGAATAACAGGCAGTGGAGGTACTAAGATGTAGGCAGTCTTTTCCACCATTACATTGTTTCAAGAAACTTAACTTCTCACTGACATAATCTAAGATTCGTAAGACCACACAGAAGGAAATCATTGGCCCACTGACTCCATGCTACATCCCAAGGCAACAATCCAGTTAGATCCATCGCCCCCCCCCGCCCACTTTTATATTTTCATGCAACTTATTCTCTCTCATGTAGGCCAAGTAACTCCTTTTGATCCTTTTTGTTATTAGCATACACAAGGGAATCATTTATGCAAGCTAATTGATCTAGCAGCATATCGGAAGAAACCCAAGAGGCTGCACTTCTGGTGAAGCCGTAGCAGTAGAACGGAGAAAGGTCAGAGATCATCCTCGATCAAGTATTTGCTCCAATACAAACTTGTCCACTATGGCAAAACCTTGCATCCTGAGTCCCTGCTTCTGAATGAACACAAAGGCAAACAATTAGGAAGTTACATTAACCATTGATTTTTCAGATGAAATATAGTAGCATTAGAAAACTAAACGGGGTATTCAGGCAGGGTCTCGACCTCAATTACTAAGTGAGACTGCCAATTTAGTGTCAGTTTAAGACACACAATGGAATTGTGCCAACCAAGAACAAAATTAATGCAGCTCCTGTCTCATTTCATCTGGGTTCCTTATTGGCAAGGGAGAAACTGTCACCCCCTGCGCTCAGAAGTCCATAACCCAAAGGGGAAAGTCATGCCCAGAGTCCCCTGCCCTTTTTATTGCCCAGTGATGAGAGTCAGCTTGGTGTGGAATTTTGTAGATCAAAGCTACAGTGCTCAGCCAAGACAGTAGCAATAAACCCATGGATGAGTGTTAAGCTGGAAGTACTGGAGGAAGGTAAACACTTAATACTCTGCAGGTGCTGGGGTCAAAGCAACACTCACAACATGCTGGTCAGGCAGCATCCGTGGAAACGATCAGTCAACGTTTCGGGCCGCAACCCTTCGTCAGGACTGAAGAGGGAAGGGGCAGAGGCCCTATAAAGAAGGTGGGAGGAGGGTGGGAAAGAGAAGGCTGGTAGGTGCCAGGTGAAAAACCAGTAAGGGGAAAGATAAAGGTGTGGGGGAGGGGAAGCTGGGAGGTGATAGGCAGGAAAGGTGAAAAAGGAATAGGGGAAAACACAATGGGTAGTAGAAGGAGGCGGAACCATGAGGGAGGTGGTAGGCAGCTGGGGGAGTAGGAAGTATGGGAAATGGAGGAGATGCGGGTGAGGGCATCATTGATGATGGCAGAAGGGAAAGGGTCACAACAGGGACAGAGTTCCCCTTGTCCTCACCTACCACCCCACCAGCCTCTGGATCCAGCACATTATCCTCTGCGACTTCCGCCACTTTCAACAGGACCCCACCACTAAGCACATCTTTCCCTCTCCACTCCTCTCCACTTTCCGCAGGGATCGGTCCCTCCGCGACTCCCTGGTCCACACGTCCCTCCCCACGGATCTCCCTCCCGGTACTTATCCCTGTAAGTGCAAGTGCTACACCTGTCCCTACACCTCCTCTCTTGCCACCATTCAGGACAACAAACAGTCACTTCCAGGAGAGGCAACACTTCACTTGTGAGTCTGTTGGGGTCATCTATTGCATCCGGTGCTCCCAGTACGGCCTCCTCTACATCGGTGAAACCCAACGCAGATTGGGGGACCGCTTCGTCGAGCATCTCCGCTCCGTCCGCCGCAACAGGCAGGATCTCTCGGTTGCCACCCACTTCAACTCTGCTTCCCACTCCCATTCAGATATGTCCATACATGGCCTCCTCTACTGCCATGGTGAGGCTAAACTCAGGTTGGTGGAGCAACACCTCATATACCGTCTAGGTAGTCTCCAGCCCCTTGGTATGAACATAGAATTCTCCAACTTCCGGTAATTCCCTCCCCCTCCCTTCCCCTATCCCTATGTCACTCTGCCCCCTCCCCCAGCTGCCTATCACCTCCCTCATGGTTCCACCACCTTTTACTACCTATTGTGTTTTCCCCTATTCCATCTTCACCTTTCCAGCCTATCACCTCCCTGCTTCCCCTCCCCCACCCCTTTATCTTTCCCCTTACTGGTTTTTCACCTGGAACCTACCAGCCTTCTCCTTCCCACCCTCCCCCCACCTTCTTTATAGGGCCTCTGCCCCTTCTCTCTAAAGTCCTGATGAAGGGTTCCGGCCCAAAACGTCCACCGATCGTTTCCACGGATGCTGCCCGACCTGCTGAGTTCCTCCAGCGTGTTGTGACTGGAGGAAGGTGCCCTTTGACTTTTCATAATCCACCCATGATGAACGATACAGAATAGAGAACATTTGCTTAACACTCACAATGTGGCCTATACAATATAGAATATTGAATACATCCCCCCTAAAACAAGGATATCTTGGGAATTCCTTACAAAGGGCTCTCTTTTGTTGAGTACATTCTATATTGATTTCATTATTTGACTACCAGAGGAATCAAGGGATTAAGATGATGTGGATATTTGAGTTCAGCCAGGATTATGATGTGTGGCGTAGCTGACATGAGTCAAACCTACTCCTCTTTCTTAGCTTCCTAATATAAAAACATCTTTGTATGTGGTCATAAAATGAATTCCTAATCAATCATCTTTTTCATCACCAAGACCAGCCTTTCCAATCCCTCTGACATTGACTGCATTTCCTATCCCTCTGACATTGATCTGTCTTATGTTACTTTTATTTATTTTATTTATTTTATTTAGAGATACAATGTGGAACAGGTTCCTCCGGCCCAATGAGCAACACCAACCAGCAACCCACCTATTTAACACGAGCCTGATCACAGGACAACATACAATCACCAATTAACCTACTGTTGTGTATTTAATATTTCTATATTATTATTTGAGTAAGATTGTAAATATATTGCTTGATTAAGCATTGTTTGTTGTTTACATAAATCATTATGGGTTATACATACATAAATGGCATCATGTCACCGCGTCATGTATGCGCCTCGCTAAAGCGAGAACGAAGTATACAGACGTATCCCTGGCTCCATATTTTTCTCTCAATTGGTTTTATGTCTTGGAGTTACAAAAGAAAACAGTGGTGATGAGCAAATTTTAAAATGAACTAAGATGGCTATGCTGTGACATCCTATGTTACTGGAACTCACAACCAAGCTTAACGTATCATTAGGCGTAACTATGACAATGCTGTCCTTGTCAGTGTCCCAGCTACAATCCTATTGCAACCTATGCTCATGAAAATCTCTGCTGCTTCTGCTTTATACGAGCACTTGTCATTCATTACTTAATAACATAAGAAACCATCACTCCCTTCACCTAGGACCAGCTATCACCAGCTCTTGTTCCATCCCTTCTCACCATCTTTTTATAATAGTGATCAGCCCTCTAAATTTCAATCCGGATGAAGGAACATCTTGACCCGAAAGATCAGCTGTTGGTTTCCCTCCATAGATGCTGCCTGACATGCTGAGTTCCTCCAGTACTTTGTGTGTAAGGCCATTCCCCCCTTGCACCCAATCCACTGTTCAACAAGACCAAGGCTGATCTTTTATCATAGTGTCGCTTTCCTGCAGTAATTCCACAGCCTTGAATCTATTGACTTTTGCCATGAATCTGTTCAATGACTTGTGGGTAGAATATGCACTATATTAGCTCACTTTTTCTTTCCATGTGTGCTGCCTAACCTGCTGAGCACTTCTAGCATTTCTTGATTTTATTTAGTGCAAGGCATTTTAATGGCGAGGCCAAAAAATTCTGCTGAAATTGTACCAGATCCCGGGGACACAATAGTTGACTGGTTGTATCATGGTCTGGTATGGCAATTCAAATGCACAGGAACATGAGAGGCTGCAGAAAGTAATGAACCTAGCCCAATACGTTATGGGCACATCTCTCACCACCACTGGTAGTATCTACAGAAGACACGGGTCTTGAGAAGGCAACATCCATCATCAAAGATCACCACTGTCGCTCCACAGCTCCCATCAGGCAGGAGATACAGAAGCCTGAAGTCACACACCACCAGGGTCAAGGAAAGCTACTACCTCCCTTCAACTATCCCATTGTTAAACCAACTCACACAATGCTAATTACTACCTACTACCTTTGTGTAGTTACACAATGACCATTCTGTAGTAAATAGACCTTTTTTGTTCCATCTGTGATGTTCCTCGTAAAAATGGTGTATAATTTATGTAGATTTTATGTTTTCCTTGTGAATATTGCATATCTGATGCTATGTACCTCTGATACTGCTGGGAGCTTCTCATTGCATCTGTGCACACATGATCTTCTGCATAAGACAATAAACCTGACTTTGATTTGAATATTGTGTATAGGTCTGCTCTCCCTATCTAATAAACTTATCATTTCTTTCTTGAATGGCCTTCCTTTTACTTTGAGACTGTGACCTGTGCTCCGATACACTTCAATTGTGGGAAACATCATCCCTACAATTAACCATTCGGGCCTCGTTATAATTTTGTACATTTCAATAAGACAACCTCTTCTTCTTCTATATTCTAGAAAGAAAGGTACAAAGTGCCAAACACAAAATTAACCTGGTGAACCTTTATGCATGTGGCTTTTGGAAACAAATCCTTTCTCAAATTGGGAGGCCAGTTCTGCACATAGTATTGCAGGTGTCACCACATAACTTCAGCAAGACATCACTACACATACTGAAATTTTCTTGTACTAAATAAAAGAAGACCATGAGGGATATAGATCACGTGCAGGCAGATAGGATTGGTTTAGGTTGGTGTCATGATTAGCACAGACATAGTGAGCCAAAGGGTTTGACTACACAGTCATTGTGTGACTACACAGAGGTAGTGATTAGGGTTGTGTCAGTTGGTTGATCAATGAAATAGTTGAAGGGAGGTCGTAGCTTTTCTTGACCCTGGTGGAGTGAGACCTCAGGCTTCTGTTCTTCCTGCCTGATGGTAGCTATGGGGAGACAGTGAGGATCTTTGATGACAGATGTTGCTTTCTCAAACAGGGCCTCCTGTCTCATGCTTTCCATTTATGCTCCATATATTTGTCCTTGCTTTTTTATCTAGTCCGTCAATATCCCCTTGAAGCCTCTGGTCATCTTCTCTTCTGGGTCCCGTGGTAGCATAGCTTTTAGCACGATGCTGTTACAGCTCAGAGTGCTCCAAAGTTCAGGGTTCAATTCTGACACTATTTTGTAGGGAGTCTCTGTACGTCCTCCCTGTGGAATGCATGAGTTTTCTTTGGGTGCTCTGGTTTTCTCCCATAGTCCAAAGACGTACCGGGTGGGTTAATTGGTCTGTGATTAGGTCAGGGTTAATGGTGTTTGTCAGGAGTTGATGGGATAGCATGGCTTGAAGGGCTGGACGGGCCTACTCCATGCTGTATCACTAAATTAAAGAAAACACACTACCACTCAGCTTAGTATTATCATCAAGCTGGGATATATAATAATAGGCCTTTTCATACAAGTCAAGTGAATTGTGAGCAAATGGCCTCAGCATCAATTGCTGCAGTTAAAGACTACTAACAGCCTCTCACAATCTGAAAATTACTTGTTTAGTTGAACTGTAGGACTGTGCAAAAGTCTTAGGCACATTTATGTAGCTAGGGTGCCTAAGATTTTTGCACAATACTGTAGTAATTTTATGTATTGCAATGTACTGCTGCCACAAAAGAAAACAATTTTCATGGTATATGTGAGTGATGATCAACCTGATTCTGATATGTGTCAGTATTGTGGACTGAGAGTGGGAAGGGAGCAGGGCAAAGGGAACCACGGTTTGGGAAAAGGGGAAGTGAGAGGAAAGTGAGCGGGAAGCACCAGAGAGACATGTTGCAATGATCAATAAACCAATTGTTTGGAATCAATGTCCTGGTGTCTCAGAGCTGGGTAAGTCTGCACCCACACCGCTCCCCTACCCCTGCAACTCCCACATCCTTCCCGCACTGCTCCACCCTGGCCATTCCCAACATCCTTTGCTCCTGCCAGATTTACAATCTCGCTCTCTGCTCCGCATTGACAATAAGAGTACTGTGCATAAGTCTTAGGCATCCTAACAATATATACTTCCCTAAGACTTTAGTGCAGTACTGTATCTTGACATCTTCCAAATTTCAAAAACTGGATTAATTACAATCTTCTGTACTATTTTCTCCAAGACTAAATTGTTCCTTACTGTCCACCCTGCCAAATCCTTCCTCAAAGGCCTCATGTAGAACATACTCTGCTATACTCAAACAACTCCCAATGTATAATATGCTATTCAACATAGATTGAGTACTGAGTACTGAGTGTTTTTGCTCAGTACCATTTTGAAAAAATATCTAAAGTTAAACACCAGTATGACAATGTGACTAACTGCTACCTCTTCAGTCACTGACAGGAATAAACACATGAAAAGTTTAGTGAAACTTCATTGGCATGAAAGATACATTATTTGAGTATATTCTGGAAAATCCTCTGACAGACATGATGTGACATTCCTTCTAATGATCAAAATTGAAGCTGTCAGTCATAGAAACTGATGACTTTATCTTGGTTATGGAAAGATTGGATTACAGAGTTAATAAGGATCGGAAGAATGTATTCAGTCTAAGTGCTTTGCAACCATATCTAGGTAAGCTTTAAGTAGAAGGCATAATAGAAGTACTAAAGGGCAGAAGGCACATGCCTGTATTAAACCAGAGATGATGCCTGTTTACTGCAGACCTGGACTGCTACCACATGCATTGAAGTACGGGCAGTGCCTAGGTTTTTAACAGGGTTCCACTCCTGTAAAATGCTTATAACCTGAAGTTTTCATAAGTCATAAATGAACTACAATATGCAGGAGAGTGAGGAGACACAGGAAGAGTTGCCATGAGCCAGCCTTATTGAATCAGTAAGTGAGTGCGTGAATGAGTGCGTGAGCAAGTGAGCTCCCAACTCTGCTCAGCTTGCTACAGACCTTGCTTGTTGTGGTTCAGGGAGGGTGTGGGCAGAAGTGGCGAGAGAACACGCACGGAATTGCCCCATTCTCACACAGCAGAAAATGCCCTCAGCTCCACAACACTGGCAAATTCATCCCGCCAGTCTCCCAAATGTAGGTACGGGTATCTATAAGTCGGGGACTTGTAACCGGCAAGGGCCTGTAGAGCAAGAAATGGACAAACCTCAGCCACAAAACATTGGTAATACTTAAACTAAGGGGTTGGCAAACAATTCTCACCATTTCATCAAAAGTAGAAAGAATGCCCCACCCTTGGAGGTGGACACAAAATAAGCTTCTACAGAGCTGTAGATGATGAATAGTCTACCTGTCCATACTACATGACCTGCTGACTGAGTTGGTTTGAATGTTGACTAGGCTAAATGTTCCCATGTTCGTATGTAATTAAATAAGGTTGAATAATTCCAATCCTATCAAATCAGCACCATTATGAGCATTTTGTACATATATCAAACGTCTTATAGCATGAAGTTATTACACAGAATATTTAAGACAACTATGAAATCAACGACGTTGATACGAAAGAGGAACTTCCCCATGTAATTGATGCTTTCAGGCCTCCTAAACATACTACTAAGTTATGATATCTTTAAGTTATGATGTCTTTGTGAAGAAAGCATTAAAACAGAAAGTCCTAGAAATACTTTGAAGATCAAGCAGCATCCATGGAGAGAGAAACTTAATTAACATCAACTTTTATGAATAGTCCTAGGCCTAAAATTTCTACTTTATTTCTTTCTTCACACATATCGCTTTTCCTGAAGAACCTTTCTAGTATTCTCTGTTCTTTTTCTGTCAGATTTACTGTATTTACAATGTTTTTCCATAAAATTTATTAAGAATATAGGAATTTATTAAGGTGGATGAATGTGGTCAACAGCTAGTCAAGGAGAAGACTGTGAACACAGTCAAGGTCAGATGAGCAGGATATTATTGGGTTTGGATCCTTCCTATGCCTGGTCCAAAAATGAACTGGTTTTCTGCCCATCTTTGCACCAGAGTTCTTCACCACTGGGCCAATTACTCGAGAAGAAGTAAGCTAAAGATACTAAAGTTAAACAGACTGCAAGATTTGTGTGATACCTTCGGCTGAACAATAGCAGGGAAAACCCAAGGGTCTATCCTTTCCAGCTGTGACTGTGCAGGACATGGGAAGCTTCCCAGAGTTCCCATAAGGGACCAGATGTATATTCCATGGGTCTGTGGCGTCCTGCCATGCCTCTTTCTGAATTAGAAACAGATTTATTATTGCTGATATATCAGGTGAAATTTCCTACTTTTAGATTAACTCACTCATCAAAATCAAATGATGTCTAACTTCACCAATTCAGGCACCTCCTTTTCTTTCTTGTCACACTGATTTTCCAAAACACTTTTCTTTTCTTTTTTAAACTTTGCCCCTTAATCCCTGCTCCCATCTCTTTAGAAATTTTATTTTAATCAGAGCAGGACCCAATGGCTCCCCTCGCTTAGTGCTCAGGTTTAATATGTCCGGGTACAATACCGTATCCCTGTTTGAGAGTATAAATCCTCCCACATTTAAGTGAGCAGAAAGTCCAGAAGCCTAAACCAGCCCCTGCTGACTATAATTTCATGACTAACTGTGCACTTGCCTCCTTACCATTCACTTACACTGTGGTTTCTGCTTCAAGTCAAGATTAAGTTAAATGCTAACTGCAGAATTCTATTTAAACTTAAGAAAAAAATCAATCACTCTGGCCCATAAAATTTCCTCCTTCACCAAAATTATTTTTGGGCTCTGTAGATATGAACCATGCAAGCTGATCAAGTTCTCGACAATCTTATGTTCTGCCCACTTGCCTTGGTACAAGTGATGGTGTCTTCATTGCCCCTCTCAGTGCCCCTGAAGACTAGGTTACATTCAAACAGCAAGTCATGATAGACTTGTTTACTGAAACATACTGAATGGGTTTTATATTCAACATTCCCCAAACCAAATTCATCTACCAATCTGCTCCTGTGTATACACAAACCCTGGAAAATAAGGACTGGCCCTCATACTGCATATCAGAAGCAACCTCTCAGTGACGACAGACACCAATAATGAAATTTGCCATCACCTTCAATATAACCTGGGAGGCTGAAGGAAAGAATGTTTGATAACAGGGACCTCAAACCCAGCATAAAGCACACAAGTATCAGGAAGATGTGACCTTTGTCCTCTGATATGTTTCAGAGACATGAAGTACATGCAGTAGGCATCTCAGGCAGTGACTTACTAACAACATTGTCCTCCTAAAGTCCTTCCAGTCCACTGGCAGGATCAATGCACTTTAGTAGTGGCCTCTCCAAGTACATCCCCGGTATGAGATCCTAATTACACTTACTCAGCTCCAACGGGCAGTCAATTGTGTGCCTGAAACAGGCATCCTACTCCAAGTTGCTTCACAGCAAGAAGTTATCACTCTGAATAGGAAAGGGTTCAGAATCCGAATCAGGTTTATTATCACCGGCGTGTGTCATGAAATTTGTTAACTTATTCAAGGACTTTCTTGAAGTTTTCTTGAAAATATGTAACAATCCCACCAATTTACGGAAGTCTGTGGCCTATGACCACACAAAGCGGAGAAGGAGTATTTAGAGCCTCTGCACTGAGAACCTTAGATCCATGTGGTGAGAGCACACAGAATGCAAACGTAAATGATGGAAGGAGTGGGACTACCTCCCTAACCAAATAGCAGCCTATCCTATCACTCAGCCATCCCTCTGTGGAAGAGTCTGTGGGTCCCACAGTGGCCTCAGCGGCTACGTCAGAACTAGCGAAATGGTGTGGAAGCAAGTCATCCACGACTCTGAGGGACTGCCGAACAAGACCATGTTCACCTGTTCTGTAAAGCTTGTGCCAAGATATATGTTTAGAAGTTCATGACCCTGTTTGTTGTGATCTTAGCCCAAGCACTAGGAAACACATGAACATATAAATTGAAGCAGGAGTACACAACTTGGCCCACCAAACCTGCTCCCCCATTAGGAAGATCATGGCTTATCTGACTGTATTGTTAACTCCATATTCCCAGCTACTCCAGGTATCCTTTCACCTCCTTGCCTTTCAAGAGTCTATTAACCTTTGTCTTAAAAATACTGACTTTGCTTCCACTGAGAAGAAATTTGAAGTCACAAGCCTCTGAGGGAAAAAAATCTGCTCCATCCCAGTCTTAATTGGGTGACCTATTAACTTTAAACTATCACCAATAGTTCTAGGTTCTCCAACAGAGGAAATATCCTCCCTCCACATGCACACACACACTCTCCATTGAGCTGTCAGAATTTGCATATTCCAACCAACTCTCCTAACCCTTCCCTATCTGGACTGTCAGGCTACATTGTGGTTTGAGAGTCTCCAATGAAGGGAATATTTAAACCCCAGTTTAGAGCCTTACAAATGACAGGAATCAGTGAGATGGAGAGCCAATGCAATAATAAGTGTATTATTAAAGCATATTTTGTACGTCACAGTCAGACAAAATAAAATTAAATAAAAATCAATGGCTGAACAATTCAATTCTAACATCATCCATTCAGTGTAAGCTATGAGAGGTAGCAAAATAGGAAGTTTATGACTATAATTCACTCAAAACTTCATTCCACTTGAGTTAGTGATTCTGCCTCAATCGATGAATGCTCATATTTCACTCCTCCTCTCAGCCAAGCCACAACTTGTTAAAATACTGCATAATTTTTGAAAAGCCAACCATGCAGTAAGATTATATATTTAAAACAAATACCAAAAGGTAATTTGTTGCTCGATTGTTTAAAACCTATTACTCATGGTACAGTGTAAGAATAAATTAAGGGGCCTTACAGTTACATGTATCAAGTTATTCCTTTTTATTAATGATTTTAGATCTGGTCTTCTTTCTCACCATTGCTGCAGTTTAAGTATCCAATCAGCAAGTTGGCATTTCTTTTGCCTGCTAACTTGCATTGTGAGATATGACTTTAATTTAAATAGGCTAACCTCTCTGTTAAAAATGGAAATGGAGAAAGGAATTTAAAGCAAAAGCATTTAGTATTGACACACTGATATATCAGGGAAAATTATAGATTTTTAAATAATTACATTTATGAGTTTTTAATATCAGGACATGTTCTCATCCCTCTTTCGTTTCCATAGTTTACTTCCAGATCACCAAGCTGATGTTCTGGTTAGGATTAATAAACTTAGTACACCAGATCTGAGGATCATTAATGTGCAATCTGTCACCACTGTTGAGTTGGTGACACAAGAGATTGCAGATGTTGGAATCTGGAGCAACAAACCATCTATTGGGAAAACTCAGTGGGTTAAGCTTCACCTGCACGATAAAGGAATTGACAACATTTTGGGTTGAAGCCCGGCTTCAGGGAATGCACCAGGGTGGAGTTAGTTGAGTTTTCCCAGGAGTGAAAGTAGTGAGCTAATATTCGTAGTTGGTGACTCATAATTTTGATGGTTACTCAATATTGTTCCCACTCCCAAATGGCGTGGAGGATGACCCAGCATGGGGAATCAACCCATGGTAGCTGGAGAGCTTTGTCTGATAGACCATACACAGCATTAACCACCAGCAGTCGGTGAAAATTCATCCAGTATACTTCATGTGAGACTAATCTTATCCATTGGCAGTCAACGCGGAGGCTTAAATACTGGTACCCAGTGGAGCTTCGTCATATGGCAGTTACAGTGAAGTCCAAGCCACTGTATGTGGGGCTTCACATAATGGCAGACATAATGGTAGATCCTCACCCCACATACTGTGCAGCCAGTGCAATCTCTCACTCATTGGTAGGCAGGAGCCTCATCCACACAGCTATCATGGAGCCTTTAGCCCTGGATGCCAGTGTGGACTTTATCAGTTCCAGCCCTTCTACACTGGCAGCCAGTGCACTGGGTTGGTCCCTGGTAATCAGTGTGTAGTCTTACCCACTGGATATCAGCCAGGAACCTTGCAAGCTGGAAGCCAGTGTGCAACCTTACTGGCTAGTTGCCAGTACAGAGGTTTATCTACTGGCAGCCAGTATATAGCCTCACCCACTGGTTGACTGCATCCCCTGGAGCACCTGGTGTGGAGTCTCACACACTGGCAGGTAGTGTGAAACGTCAGCTGGTAGCAGCCAGTGGAGCATCATCCACTGGAGGTCAACATGGAGACTTGCCTGGTAGTATCCACTGGAGTGTCTTACTTGTATTCAGCTAAAAACTCTCACTGGCAGTTGATATGGACCTTCTTTGACTGTCATTCAGTGTAGAATGTCTTCCACTGGCATGCGGTGGAGGCTTTTTCATTGACAGCCAGAGCAGAGGCTCACAATTTCTATTCTATTGATTTGTATTCTGGAGACAGCCTCTGCTCTCGGCACCAGTGGAAATGGGTCAAACTGCAAGAATAATCAGTGCTTTTATGATGAGAAGGAGTGGGAGAAAAATCAATAGGGAAACGGAAGCCAAGCTGTATTCTGTGATAACATGTTATTTATGGAATGGATCGCACTAATAGAAAAATGTTCTGCAATCCTCTGCTGCCCCTTCCATGACATTCACCCAAGGAAAAGCATTGTTTCACAACATGAAAAGGAACACATCAAGGATTTTCCAAGTCTGCTGCAGTGAGATTTGTCCTTCATCCAAGGTTCACCTGTCAACAGGTCACTCATCAATGGATGATTTCACTTAAAGGTATATCTCAAAGTGTGCCGTTTGAAACTGCATATTACAGTTGTTACCTGTAGTAGCAACAACACTTTGCATTTAAAATCACTTTTAATTAAATAGATTGTAAACAATAGTATTAAGAAAAATCTATAACACTCAAGGAGGCCATTTAGCCCATCATGTCTGTGCCAGTCAAAAGAGGCTACCATCATATCCCACACTCCAGCTCTTGGCCTGTGACCATTCTGTGTCCGCTCTTCAAATGCACATCCAAGTATTATTTAAACATAATGAAGGCTTCTCCTTGTATCACAGTTTTAGGCAGTAGTTTTTAAATCCCTACCACCCCCACAGGTGAAAAAAATCTTCTTCAGTACCTGTCTAATCCGCCTGCCACTTACTTTAATTCCATAGTCCCTGGTTTCTGCGCTTTGGCAAGGGAAATTGGTCCTTCCTATTTAGTCTGTCCAAAGAGCTGATTAAAATATAGGCATTATTTAATCTGTGACTCAACTAGTGTGTATACAGTTTCAGCATCACTTCTCTGCCTTTATACCTTACGCTTCAGTCTCTGAAGAAAACAACTAGTATATATTTGTTGACCTGTTCTACTATCTTCACAGACTTGTTGATAAATACTATTTGAATAATATATTGAGATCCTTTCTCTTATCTTCTCTCCATAGCCCAAGCAAGAGTATCCTTTTGGATGCCATAGCAACATATTAACAGTAACAGGCAGGTAGATAGGATGAGGAAAGATACTGTACAGAACATTTGTCAGTCATAGAGATTATCATTGGTGTCTGATTTTGATGCTACAACTGAGGCAGAACCCTGACTGGAGGGATTCAGAAAGGTGCTGTAGGTTGGCATGGGTTTGGAAGGATAAAACATATTGAAGGAAGAGAGGAAAGTTGGAGTTGAGATGCCAGTCAGTTGGTTCGGTGGTTGGATTATAGGAATGGGGAAGAATTCCTGAGGAGAGAAAAATAGTGGATATATTGCAGAGACCTACATAAATGGAAGTACTTTCTTTTTTATTTTGGCGGGGGGCAAGGTCAGTTTCTGTTGCAAAAAAGAGAAGATGAAAATGAGAAATAAAATGTTACGCAGAGACTGGGGAGAATGTATGTTGCTTATCCATTGCACTTGCTCACAATGTTTGATGTACTGGCAGTTAAGTTTAAATAGTCTTATAGCTAGAGTTTTAATGAAGATGGAATCCTTTCAGTGTTACAAAACTAGACTTTATTTGTGTTTCACAAGAACATAAGGAATGGGAATGGAGAAGGGCATCAGTCTCCCAGCCTCCAGAGCTTGCTATACCACTTAATAAGGATTGACTTCTACTCTGTGTTCCTATCTGTGCCCAACTCGACTTTGAACATGATCAATGACTCAGTATCCCCAGCTCCCTGTGATGAAGAATTCCAAGGATTCATCATCCTTCAAGAGAAGAAGTTCTTCCTCTATTTGTGAACTTAGATTTGTCTAAATTCAACAGAAGCAGATGGAATGAAATACAACCATTTGATCCTGAATAATTCCATTCAGAACATGTTTGTGTGAGATCCATCAAAATACTATCTTTTAAGTTTGGTCAATTTGCCCTGTTAAGAATTCCCCAAATCATGACTAAAACAGTGGAGCTAAAGTACTCATTCCTGATGATGTGAATGTATCACTTCATTAGTTTACTTGAGAAATATCTTCATCACGCGATAGTTATAATTGTCAGAAAGTCCCTTGAATCTGAGCTATTTTCACTTGATATAACAGCATTCAGCCTTGCATCGTGACTGATTGGCAGCTCCATTTGAAGAGCGAATGAGGATATGAAATACGAGGCTGCCAGGTTTTTATTGCTTGATTTCCATCAACAATAGACCTATTTGCCCTTAGGAAGTGGCACAATAGTAATTCTCTTACTTCCCTTCTGTCACAAGCCATGAGGTCACACAGTGCAGAGCGCATAAAGCCGAGGAGGTTTCAAAGTGTGGAAGAGCGCCTGATGTTTTTGGAGATGAACTGCTCATCGCCAGCTTCCGGCTGTGTCAGAACCACTAGGTTAAGCTTAACTCTCAGGATAGATTGTGTCAGTCACACAGTGCCCATTCACTCTGCCCCCTTTAGCTACTCCACTCCCTCGCAGTGGAGGGAAAAATCAGAGCAGTGATGGAGAACTGGCAACCAATAAAGATTATAATATTCATTCTGTTACAAATTTACAGTTGCAAACCAAAACTCTGCTCCACTGCTTCCTAATGGTTGTAAGTGATCATGTGTAGCGCTGTCCCGGTGAACATATGCTGACCTCACCACAGTTCCTGACGTAGGAGAGTGACCTTTCATTTAATCATTTCACCCCCTTATAATTTTACTTTTGTTCCACCCATTGCCTCGGCAACCCTCTCTGCCACTTAGACTAACTTATTTTCTCTTTTTCCCCATTCTGATAAAGGGTCTCTTTCCACAGATGCTGCCTGACCTGCATTTTCTGTTCCTATTACAATTCCTGGGGCCACGCCATGTCGCTGTGATTAGATTAGATTATGAGGACACGCAGTCCTCTCTTATTGTCATTTAGTAATGCATGCATTAAGAAATGATACAATGTTTCTCCAGAATGATATCACAGAAGCACATGACAAACCGACTGAAAAACTGACAAAAACCACATAATTAAAACATATAGTTACAACAGAGCAAAGCAATACGGTAATTTGATAAGAACAGAACATGGGCACAGTAAAAAATCACAAAGTCTCTCGAAAGTCCCATCATCTCACGTAGACGGTGAACCTCCAGCGCCGCAAACTTGCTGATGCAGCACCCTGGAAGCATCCGACCACAGTCCGACTCCGAGTCCGTCCGAAAACTCCGAGCCTCCGACCAGCTCTCCAACACCGAGCACCGAGCACCATCTCTGCCGAGCGCTTCGACCCCGGCCCCGGCAACAGACAATAGGAAAAGCTGAGGATTTGGGGCCTTCCCCTCCGGAGATTCTCGATTGCACAGTAGCAGCAGCAGTGAAGCAGGCATTTCAGAAATTTCTCCAGGTGTTCCTCCGTGTTTCTCACGGCTGTCTCCATCAAATCGGGATTGTGCACGGCCTCCTAGTTAACACATACAATATTATTCGGAACGGCCGCGCGCACTGCATCGCGCCATCTTCTCCTCTCGCCAGAGATAGGTTTGTCTCTGTGCTGCAGTGGGAGTGGAAAGCCAGTAGAGGAAGATTAGAGTGGGGGAGTGCGATAGCATGGCGAGGATTCAGACTGCTCAAATGGCCATAGAAATTGAGAGAAGTCTTTCCTGTACAGCACTTCCACTACCCTATCTTCAGCCCAGATAGATACACAATTGCAGATGGACAGATTCAAGGAATTAGGGTTGGTTATTTTCTTCAGATCAGGCAATAGCTGCAGGGAGCAAACACAGAACCAGAATTGGAATTGGTTTATTATTTTCACATGTACTGAGGTACAGTGAAAAGCTTGTTTTGCATACTGTTCCTTTAGATCAAATCATTACACAGTGCATTGAGGTAGAACAAGGTTAAACAATTACAGAATTTTAAATAAAGTGTAACAGCTACAGAAAAAGTGCAGTGCAGGTAAATAATAATATGCAAGATCATATCAATGTAGATTGTGAGGCCAAGAGTTTATCTTATCATAGTTGGAAACCATTCAATAGTCTTAAATTGTAGAAGCTGTTCTTGAGCCTAGTAGTACATGCTTTCAAGCTTTTGTATCTTCTGCCCAATGGAAGAGGGGAGAAGAGAGAGTATCCAGGATGGATGAGGTCTTCATGCCATGAGACCACATACTGCCCTTGGACATATGGCTGGAATTGTTAGCTTTCACAAGCAACCCAACATTTTGTGAAGTGCACAGCTGATATTTGTAAAAGGTCCCAGCACCTACCAGGGGAGACTCTCAAGTATTTCAGGCAATTTTGATACTGTACTTCCCCCAGTACATTTCAGCTGCAAGAACCCTCTTGTGTGAGACAAGCTGGTCACACTATTTGTATGGGATTGCACAATACAGTAAAACCCCAGCTATCTAGCATGCTTGCGGCTTTGGTAACAGTGAACTAGCAGATGTTATGGATTATTGGGTGTCATTTTTAATACCATCCCAACACACTTAGAATTTGCTACTTTTAGATGTTGCACAGTCATGTCATAAGCTTTCCTGTGAACCCAGCAAGTTTAAAGGGAGCACAGGTGCCCCAGTGAGTGCAAAGGGAGTGGAGGAACTGGTGAGTTTACAAAGCATGCAGGAACTGCAACCCCAGTGTGTTTACAGGGAGCACAGCAAACATTGCCTGGCAAACTAAATGCCAACCATTGAATTTCTAATTCACTGCATACACAGGGAAAGTGTAATACAATACAAAACTAACAGCTGTCACTCATTCTCCATCAATATACACAGAGACCTTCAAATCACTGTCTCAGTTAGGTTCACCTCATGTCTTTGGTCAAAGGGCAACAGGCTTTGTAATTCGATAATTAAACCTTGTTTCATTAACAAATTAAATGCTGCCAAACTCAATTAGCACTTTGTGACTCAAATTGAATTTGAGGTGTTTCTGCATTAACCTTGCCAGGAGATTACTCAGATCGTTGTGCTGTCTGGAGCAGTTGAAGCAGCTGGAGCTACTAATCGGATGTTATTTATCAAACTCTGCCTACCCCAGCCCCTTTCTGCTGTCCCACACAGTGGCCTCAAAAGGAAGATCTACTCAGGGCAACTTCTAGATTTCTCTGTATAGAAAACGTAACATTTTTTCTCCAATTGCCACTCATTGCTGGATGTTATTATACACAAGCACTTCAGACTTTGTTCAAGAGATGCTGACCTACAATCTAATGCACGAGCTAGAGCTTGCTTCCTTTTAGATGCACCGTTACACTTGTTGAGGAGAGATGTTCTAATAAATAGAAAGATAGATACGTTATTGATGCTGAAGGAAATTACAGTGTCACTGTTGCATTACAAGTACACAGATATAAACATTAGAAGAGAAGTAGAAAGAATAAAAATAAATTACCACAAACAGCCAAACAGGAGGGAGTCATCACTTTCCTGGCTATAGGTTGAATCATTATAGAGCTTAATGGCTGAGGGTAACAATGACCTCATATGGTGCCCTTTGGAGCAGCGTAGTTGTCTTAGTCTATTACTAAAGTACTCCCCTGTTCAGCCAAAGTGGCATGCAGAGGGTGAGAAACATTGTCCAGAATTGCCAGGATTTTCTACAACTTCCAGTGTGTCCAGTTTGACTCCTATAACAGAGCCAGCCTTTCTAACCAGTTTATTGAGCCTGTTGGCATCACCTGTGTTGATGCCATTGCCCCAGCACACCACCACATAGAAGATTATACTGGCGACAACAAACCGGTAGAACGTGTAAAGGAGAGGCCTGCACACTCCAAAGGACCTCAGTCTCTTCAGGAAGTAGAGGTGACTCTGGCCCTTCTTGTACACAGCCTCTGTCTTGGTTCTCCACTCAAGTCTGTCATCCAGGTGCACCCCCAGGTACTTGTAGGTCCTCACCACATCCACGTCCTCAATATCAATAGTAACAGGGAGCAGTGCAGGCTTAGTCTTCCTAAAGTCGATCGCCATCTCCTTTCTAATGTTGAGCTGCAGAAGATTCAGCTTGCACTATTTGACAAGGTCCTCTACTAGGGCCCTGTATTCATCCTCCCATCCTCCCTTTATACACCCAACTATTGCTGAGTCATCGGAGGATTTCCGTAAATGACATGACTCAGTGTTGTATCTGAAGTATGAGGAATACATGGTGAACAGGAAGGGAGCCAATACAGTCCCCTGTGGGGCCCCAGTGCTGCTTCTTGCCATGTGTCACACAGAGCTCTGAAGTTGCACAGACTGTGGTCTGCCAATCAGGTAGTCCATTATGCAGGATACAATGGAAGTGCCAATCTGCATTGAATGAGCTTTTCTCTCAGCAATGAGAGCTGTGTGGTACTGAAGGCACTTGAAAAGTCAAAAAACATGATCCTCAGAGTGCTGCCCTGCTTATCCAATTGGGAGTAGGATCTGTTCAGCAGGTAAATGACAGCATCATTGACTCCAATGTGTTCCTGGTAGGCAAACTGCAGGGGATCGAGGGCTGATCTGACCAGGGGTCAGAGGTGAGCCAGGACCAGCCTCTCTCGGGCCTTCATGATGTGTGATGCCAGGGCCACTGGACGGTAGCCATTCAAAACTTTCGGTTGGCCCTTCTTGGGTACTGGGACAACACATGATGTTTTCCACACAGGCGGGACTCTTTCTACACCGAGACTCAGCTCAGAAATGCGCTGGAGAACTCCACACAGCTGCTCAGCACATTCCCTCAGATCCTTGGGGTTCACACCATCCGGTCCCAATGCTTTGCCGTGCCCGAGTTTCCCCAGGGGACTTCTCACCTGCTCAGTCGTGAAGGTGGGCCCATTATGACTGGGGAGTTGATGGAAGGTGGGAGCAGGGGGGGAGTGAAGGTCGGGATGGTAGCAGTTGGTATGTGGAGGTGTGGATGGCAGGTGTAGGGCAAGGGAGGGATGTAGACAGTGGAAATCTGTGTTGCTCATCCACGTGTTGAATTGGAAGGGGGAGGAGTTAGGAGGGGTGGCGTTGGTGCTGAGGAAGCGTTGGGTCCCTCTGCACCTGGATTGGTGTACTGAGGGGTGTGAACAGGAGGGCAATTGTCAAACCTATTGAAGAATTGGTTTAACTCATTAGCCCATTCACAGTTGCATTCCAAGGATCTACAGCGAGGCTGATTGAAGCCAGTGATGTTCTTCATACCTCTCCTCACCTCCCATGTGCTACTCTGCCCAAGTTTGTTCTCCAGCTCTCTCTTGTATTCCTCTTCAGCCACCTTGCTCTTCTCCTTCATCTCCCTCTGCACATGTTTCAGTTCCTCCCTGTCTCCAGATCTAAAGGCTCTCTTTTTGTGGTTGAGGAGAGCCTTTAGATCACTGGTGCAAATACTTAACATGCAAATATTACATGTGTTGGAATTGTAATCCCGTGTGATTGTGTGCAGAAACTGCATGCGAAGCAAGGACTCTATGACTTTGTAGAGCAATTGCCCACTTTGGCTGGAAATAGCCAACCTGCTCTGGAGCAAGTTGATCTTGAGGGAGATGGGTGATGGATGAGGTTGATGGGATGTTGTGTCTTCAGAGGTGGGAATTATTATAGACAGATTTCTCACAAAAAAAGACAAGAGTTGCAAGCCTAGGTTTACTCCCCAAGAACAGTTTGGGTAAGTTCGGACCGCTTACTTTCAATTGACACAGGCCTTCACTCTCCAGTCAAGCTTTGCAGCTGTAACCAAGGATTGTGCCATTTCCTCAGTACAGCTGTGGTACATGATTCACTTATGTGGAGAAATGAGTTGCACTTTCCCAAATCACTCCAGCAATACCATGGTAGTACACATAGATAGGATGTTCTGTGCAAAAGAATTTCCATTTTGTGGTCCCTCAACCTTAATTTTGATCCTCCTGAACCATGCCAATGTTTCCATCACAGGTCAGATGAGGGTGTTGTGGGATGGGCCAGTAGGCTGCAGAATATTTGTGTGGCTTTCAGAAATGGGGGTCGAGGCATGTCACGGGCTCATAGAGCCATGCAGTACAGAAACAGGCTGTTCGATTTACTGTGTCTGTGCTGACCAGCAAATACCCTTCTACACAAGTTCCTGTGTATGTTTTCTCCTGATTCTATCACCTTTAGACAGTGATGCTTGAAGGGCACAGTGGTCTTCTGAGAACCTCTGGTTGATTTACCCAATGCCAAGACAAAATATGCATTGGACTTTGGTTGCTAAAAATGCAATCCACTACTAAACTATAAGTTTCATTGTAAGGATGCTCATGTACTCAGGGAAGGCTTCTTTAAACATGTCTATGCTGGACCTTGTGACCATTTGTGTGACAATGATACAGATTTTCATAAAATCCAGATCTGTATGAAACAAAGAGTTCCAACAGTAGTGAGGTGATCTAGTTTGTATTTTCCGTAAGGCCATTAAGACATAGGAGCAGAATTAAGCTATTCGGCCTATCAAGTCTTCTCCACCATTTCATCATGGCTGATCCATTTCCCTCTCAATACCATTCTCTTGCCTTCTCTTCGTAACCTTTCACACCCTGACTGATCAAGAACCAATCAATCTCCACCTTAATTACACCAAATGACCTAGCCTCCATAGCTGCCTGTGGCAACGAATTTCACAAATTTTGCCACCCTTTAAAAGAAATTTTTCCTCATTTCTATTCTAAATAGATGCCCCTCTATTCTGAGGTTGTGCTCTCTGGTGCTAGACTCACCCACCATAGGGAACATCCTCTCCACATTCACTCTATCTTGGTCTTTCAACATTCGATAAGTTTCAATGAGATTCCCCTCCCCCCAACTTTCTTCTAAATTACAGTTAGTAAAGGCCCGGAGGCATCAATCTCTCCTCATACAATAAGCCTTTCATTCTCAGAATCATTCTTGTGAACCTCCTCTGAACCATCTCCAATGTCAGTACATCATTTCTTAAATAAGGGGCCCAAAGCTGCTCGCGATACTGCAATCCTTTTTCCCTTCAGTTACTCTTCCAACCCTGAGTCTGCTTTCATTCAAAGCAATTTCATGATCCAGGTGATTCATATTAGAACATTCTGAAATACATCAGAAGCCACTGAGGGAAATCATTTGTAAATAGGAACCTGCATTAGAGGCAGTGTCCCCATCCCACTGAGGAGAATCCACACAGCAACCAAATGGAATTTACCAGCAGTCAAAATGTAACTTTCTGTCAAGTGATTGATAGTGTTGTGGCTGCCTATGGACTTTTTCTTGCTACTGCTGTTGTTATTTTCCCTTACAGTTTAATTTAATACGATGTCATTGAATCGTGGATCTAACTGTTCTGTACCACAGAGCACATTCTGAGTGCTGCCAACCCTTGTGAGCTGGCTGAAGCCTTTGGGAATTGAGAGCTAATCTGTGAGCAACTGGGAGAAAGATCAAAAGGCGAGAGATGTTTCCACTTTGTTTGAACACTTCTGTTTAATAGTTATGAAGGAAGTTGGGGAATAAAAGGCTGTGGATTGACAACCAAGACTTACCAACAGGGATTTTCAAATTGAATCTGTATGTATTTAGAGGTGTTATGTTACCAAAGGTTGGGGGCGGGGAGAGGTGTAGGGAGGAGAGTGCTGGAGGAATATGGCAAGTCATATGACAGAGGCAGGGATGGTATCCTTCCCATAATAGGAGAATGGCCCTGTAATATTCCTTCCTGATATGGTTGAGTGGTCCTGTAATAGAGATGACATTCCTATCTATAATGGGTGGGTGCCTCCATAAATGAAACTCTGGATTTTCACACATACATGCCTACTGGGCTAGGCCATCAAACTCAACTGTATTTACTATATACGCTGTATATGTCTCTCAACTAGGCTAATGCACTGAGGAAGATATAAAGACCATAACTAGCCTCTGGACATAATCAAAGGCCTAGGGATATACATTGCCACACTTAGTGATTTAAATATACAGTAATATATACAATTACTAATTTATCTGAGGCTAATTTACTTTCCCTGGATCATTTTCTTTTATCTAATAGAGTGATCCTCTCATCACACCTCATTTCCACATCGTTCAAATCTTCAGTCACAACTTCACCCATGCAACGTTTAAACCTGCATCAACCACTCTGTCCGTATTTGCCTTTACAATCTCCGCAGCCAAGCTCTCTAATGTACTCATCCTTCTGTGTCTACAATTACTGACTCTCTGTCACTGAAAGAATGAACTCCAAAGTTTTGAGATGGAGATGCGAGGGGCTGGTTTATAAATTTAGGCTGATTAATGGCAGATGGTATCTAATATTGAGAATGTGAAATGATGAGTATGGGAATGAAAAGCAAAAAGATGAGAGTTTTATAAGAATTTAGGCAGACCTGCAGAAAGATTTGGGAAATACTCTACTAGGATATTCATTGAAATGTTCAACACTGTGTGAGTTGGTAGTTACCACAGCAATTCAATTCAGGACTGAGAATCAGAGGATAGAGTACATGTTCAAAACTCAGTATTTTTGAATTAAAAGACATAAAATTCAAAAGTTTTCAGCAAGTCAGCCAGCATATATGGGGTGAGAAACAAAGCTACTGCATTTGTCCAACAAGCTTTTCAAAAAAAGAATGAATGGAGGGCTGCTGGTCTGAAACACAAACCGTTTCTCATTGTACAGATATTCCCAGAGCTATTCACTGCACCGTGACCGTTCAATTAGTTCCTCACCTTGGTCTTTCTCCATAAATTTCCACCTTTTTCTTTTCAAGCCAGTGAGCTCCACTCCCATTGTCTGTTCAGACTAGGTGTTCTAGGTCACAACTCTCTGTAGGATCACATGCTCCTTGTTTCCCCTCTGGTAATGTCTTTGCTTCCTGAACTTATTTCCTGTGAGTTGTTTTCCCTCAGTTGCCCAAATCCAAACACTGAGAATTTTGAACTCCTCTGTTAATTCTCCTCCGAACCAAACTTGAATTACAGAAGGAAGCTTGATGGCTGTGGCAGGGATGGAATACTATTACCTCTTAGAAAGTGAAACCAAGCGACATTGGTGACAATAAAGTTTTGCTCCCAGATGAGCTCAATGCCCTTTATACTCACTTTGACCATCAAAACATAGTAGCACCTTCATGAACTCCCAAAACCCCCAGTGACCCTGTAATTTCATTCTTTGAGGCCAACATGACAGCTTCCTTCAGGAGGGTGAACCCATTGCAAGCATCTGGCCCAGATGGCATGCTTGGCCTCATACTAAAGACCTGTGCTGATCAACTGGCTGGAGTGTTCACTGAGATCTTTAACCTCTCGCTTCAGCAGTTTGAAGTACCCGTCTGCTTCAACCACGCTTCAATTATACTATTGCCTAAGAAAACGTGGTAACCTACCTCAATGACAATTGTCCAGTAGCACTTACATCCACTGTGATGAAGTGGTTTGAGAGGCTGGTGATGAAACGCATCAACTTCTGCCTGAGAAGTGACTTGGAACCGCTCCAATTTGCCTACCAGCACAACAGATGCCATTTCATTGGCTCTTTACTCAACCCTGGAACATCTGGACAGCAAAGATGCACACATCAGGAAGCTTCTTATTGACTACAGCTCAGTATTCAATACCATCGTCCCCTCAAAGCTAATCAATAAGCTTCAAGACTTTAGCCTCAATACATCCTTCTGCAATTGGATTCTCGATCATTTGCTGACCTCAGTCAGTTCAGATTGATAAGATCATCTCCTCCTCTCCTCCACAATCTCCATGAGCACAGGCACACGTCAAGGCTGCGTGCTTAGCCCCCTGCTCTACTCACTTTATACTTATGACAGTGAGGCTAAGTACCACTCCAATGCCATATTTAAGTTTGCTAAAAACACCACTGTCATTGGCTGAATCAAAGGTGGTAACGAATCAGCATAATAACAACAACCTCTTACTCAATGTCAACAAGACTAAGGAGATAATTGGTGGTGGAGTCCCAACTCTAGATGTGTGGTGGAGAGTATATTGACTGGCTGCATCAAAGCCTGGTATGGAAACACCAATGCCCTTGAATGGAAAATCCTACAAAAAGTAGTGGATATGACCCAGTCCATCACGGGTAAAACCCTCCCCACCACTGAGCACATCTACATGAAACACTGTTGCAGGAAAGAAACATCCATCATCATGGCACCCCTCCACCCAGGCCATGCATTCTTCTCACTGTTGCCATTAAGGGCGTGGTACAGGAGCCTCAGGACCCACACCACCAGGTTCAGGAACATTTGTTACCCCTCAGCTATTATTCTTGAAGCAGAGGGGATAACTTCACTCACCCCAACACTGAATTGTTCCCATAACCTACGGACTCACTTTCAACGGCTCTCCATCTCATATTCTTGATGTTTATTGTTTACTTATTTATTATTATTTTTTTTTAATTTTGTACTTGCACAGTTTGTTGCCTTTTGCACATTGGTTGCTTGTCCTGTTGGATGCAGGTCTTTCATTGGTTCTATTGTGGTTCTTGGAGTTATTGTGAATGCTCACAAGAAAACGAATCTCAGGGTTGTATATGGTGACATATATGTACTTTGAGAATAAATTTATTTCGAACTTTGAAATTTAACCTTCTGTGCTGTTGGTAAGAACAATTACAATTTTTCTAGGAATGCCCCCATTTCCAGGATTAATCTTCCCAAGATCTTGAAATACTCCCTGCAAAAACCTCTGTGTTCCTTTCAAATTTCCAGCACCTATTTTAATTCTTTCCATTCCTGGTCTGTTTTCCTTAGTGTGTGCATCCCAATCACTACCCTGCAGCTTAGACACAAAATAATAGTAGCTCTTCCTCCAATGAAAAGCAAACTGAACTTTCAGAAGGAGCTGTGGACACAAAGAACTTTTATCCTTGGACAAGGAAGGCTCCGGAGGATTGCTGCATCAAGGGGCATAAAGATACATGGTTACTTGGGCTCCAGGAAATGTCTGACTTTCAAGTAGATTACAGTTGATCTCTGTTGACCCTCCTTGGTTCTATATCCTTACCTCACCATGAACTTCCAGCATTGACATTTTTAATTAACCTCAACATCAATAGCTTTAAGCAGTAAGCTCCAGATTACCACATCCCTTGAATGATAAAGTACATCCCAGTAGCAAGTCAGAACGGATGAGCTCCGAATTCCAGCTTCTTACAGCTCTATCCCTATAATCACACTTCATCATTGGATGAAAGAATTTTTAATATAAGTTTATCAAATCCTTTAATCACCCTGAACACCTTAATTAGGTCACCACTTTATAGGACTCTCTCAGGAAGATTTAGAATTACAAGGGATAAAGGCCATGTAAACCACAGTGATGGCTGTACACAACTTCAGGCTCAACAACTGGGCCAATCAACTCATGCTCATTAACAGCCCAGTCTTCAGACAATTTTGATATAGTTACTTTATGCAGATAGTATAGACATGTCAAACAGGTGGAAACACTGCAGATGCTAGTACCAACATTTCAAGAGGACCCATAAGTTTGGGGTTAAGAGCGAAACATGTAAAACTAAATATCTTTGAAAACAGATGCCACAACCAGGTAGACACTGATGTATGTTTCCAAGTTTCTTACTTCCTAATTCTTACTTTTAGACTCCGCACCCTAACCCTAACCCAAACCCAAACTCTTTGCTTGTCCCTAAATGTATAAGACGACTGTCCATCATTGTACACTGCACTGTCACAGACCCTCACTTGGAACATGCATGTTTGTTCTTCAGAGGGAAATTTTCCAAAGCAACAGCAGCATCAACCAATCCAATGAACTAAGGTCAGATCATTGAGACCTGTGATTAAATACATTGGTAACTGAATGTCAAGGAGGCAGGGAGGGGCCAAAATACTTCATTGAAAACAGAAAGGGACCCGGTCTTGCCTGCATTCCAGCTGGGGAAGTGTGTCTCTGACCTGATATAAGGTTGGAAACCCTATTCATTTCCATGGGGCTTCTCGGCAACAGATTCATTAGTCAAGAGCTGCTAGGATGGGAAACAGTTTCTGAACAACTACTGAACTCCCAGGCACCACCCAGGTCTCATCACATATGAGGCACAAGTAGTGTTATACCAGTGATTCCCAACAAGGGTGGTTACCTATCCTAAGGGGGGTGTTAAGGGAAATAGAAGTCATCGCGGGGTGGGGGGGGGCGTTCAAGATTCTCGGTGGGGGTGATCGGTAAGCAGCACCCTAATTTTAGGTGTGAGACCTCACTGACCATGGCAACTCGCTGCCGTCGTTAACATCCGATAGGTATTCGTACTTTACGTTAATTTTTTATTTTAAATTATCCCCATTAATGATGGATAAATATGTACAGTATGATCTCTATGAGACTGAAGGCAGTGAAGCCTTGAATTCTAATCCTGCCAAGAAAAAGAAACTACAGGAAGTGCGTCAATACAATGTTACATGCCTGGAATATGGATTTATTCCATTCCCATCAGATCAGCAACACCCTCTGTATCTTACTTGTAATATTGTACTGTCAAATGAGCATGAAACTATCAAGATTGCAGGAACACTTCTGTAAAAGATATCTTGAAAAGGCTGCTTATGGTACCACTAGTTCCAAAAGATGAGAGAAGCATTTGAAAAGCATTGCACACTCAAGTCATTTGCTGAGAAAGCCAAAAATGACCTTAATAGTGGTCTCATTGCTTCTTATAACATTTTCAAAATGATAGCAAAGTGTGGAAAATCTCATACAATTGGTGAAAGATGAATAAAGCCTGCTGTATCAGAAGTGCTCACCACTGTTCTCAAAATGGATACTGGTATTTTAAAATCAATTCCCCTGAGTAATAACTGTAGTTTGTTGTATTGATGAAGTGAATGAAGACATTGAGTATCAATTATGTACAGGGCTACAAAAGACAGAATTTGGGATACAACTGGATGAGTCAACAATGCAAGACAATGAGGCATTGCTAATGGCATATGCATGGTTTATCAAAAATGGAAAACTTTATGAAGAGATTCTCTTTTGTAAAAAGTTAAAACAATTATCAACGGAGAATCTATCTACAGCGAGCTCAAAATGTATATTGAGGATAAAAGTATTCTGATTAGGAATATCATTTCTTGTGCACCATATGTGACAGTAACACATACAAAATGCTGGAGGAACTCAGCAGGCCAGGCAGCATCTATGGAAAAGAGTACAGTCAACATTTTGGACCGTGACCCTTCAGCAGGACGGGAGAAAAAACGATAAGGAGTCAGAGTTAGAAGTGATGTGGGTGGTACAGGGGAGGAAGAAACACAACATGGTAAGTGAAACCAGGAGGGGAGGAGGGGTGAAGTAAAGGGCTGGGAAATTGATTGGTGAAAGAGATACAAGGCTGGAGAAGGGAGTCTGATAGAAGAGGACAGAAGGCCATGGAAGAAAGAAAAGTGGGGAGCAGCACCAGAGGGAGGCGATGGGCGGACAAGGAGATAAGGTGAGAAGGAGAGAGAGGGAAAAGGGGATGGGGAATGATGATGAAGGGTGGGGGGGCATTACTGGAAGGTCGAGAAATTGATGTTCATGCCATCAGTTTGGAGGCTACCCAGATGAATATAAGGTGTTGTTCCTCCAACCTGAATGTGGCCTCATCACCACAGTAGAGGAGGCCATGGATAGACATATCAGAATGGGAATAGGAAGTGGAAATAAAATGGTGGTGGATGGAGTGTAGGTGCTCAGTGAAATGGTCTCCCAATCTATGTCGGGTCTCACCGAAATGCAGGGGGCCACACCAGGAGCACTGGTAGCAGTGGGGGAGGGGTGAGGTGAAGGGCTGTGAAGTTGATTGGTAAAAGGGATATAGGGCGGGAAAGGGGGGAATCTGATAGTAGAGGACAGAAGGCAATGGAAGAAAGAAAAGGGGGGGAAGAGCACTAAAGGGAGGAGATGGGCAGGTAAGGAGATAAGGTGAGAGAGGGAAAAGGGAATGGGGAATAGTGAAGCTTCCAACCTGATGGCATGAACATTGATTTCTCAAACTTTCGGCTCTGGCCCTCTCCCCTTCTCTTCGAAATTATTCTCTTCAAAATGAATGGTAAGATCATATTTGCCTTCCTCTCTGACACATCATGCAAATTTTGGTGGATAGAGTGGAAGCGCTTGACAAAGCGACCCCCAAATTTACACTGGGTCTCACGAATGTAGAGAAGGCCACATCAGGAGCACCAACTACAATGGATGACACCAACAGATTCGCAGGTGAAATGTCACCTCACCTGGAAGGATTGTTTGGGGTCCTGAATGGAGGTGAGGGAGGAGGTGAACGGGCAGCTGTCGTATTTCTGTTGCTTGCAGGGTTATGTGTCAGGAGAGAGATTAGTGGGGAAGGACGAATGAACAAGAGATCCCTGCAGAAAGTAGAGTATGGGAGGGATGTAAAGATGTGTTTGGTTGCAGGATCCAGTTGAAGATGGTGGAAGTTGTAGAGAATGATGTGTTGGAAACAGAGCCTCATGGGATGGTAGGTGAGTACAAGAGGAACTCTATCTGTTAAGGCGGTGAAGATAAAGTGAGAGTGGTTGTTCGGGAAATGTACCTCACCTACCACCACATGAGTCTCCACATCATTCTTCAAACACTTACACCCGCGAATCTGTTGGGGTTGTCTATTGTATCTGGTGCTCCTGATGCGACCTCTTCTATATTGGTGAGACCTGACATAAATTGGGGGAACCACTTTATCGAACATCTCTGTTCTATCCACCAAAAGCCGAATTTTGCGGAGGCCAACCACTTTAATTCTTCTCCCTGTTCCCATTCTGACACGTCAGTCCATGGCCTCCTCTTTTGCCGCAATGAGGCCACTCTCAGGGTGGAGCGGCAACACCTTATAGTCTATCTAAGTAGCCTGCTGATACCATGAACTTCGATTTCCCTTTCTGGTAATTGTTTTCTCCCTCTTCCTTCTCTCTTCTTCTATACCCTGTTCTGGCCTCTTACCTCTTCTCTTCACCTACCCATCACCTCCCCCGGTACTCCTCCTTCTTCCCTTTCTCCCATTGTCCACTCACCTCTCATAACAGATTCCTTCCTCTCCAGCACTTTACCTTTCCCACCCACCTGGCTTCACCTATCACCCTCTAGCTAGTCCTCCTCCCCCCACTACCTTTTTATTCTGGTGTCTTCCCCTTCCTTCCCAGTCCTGAAGAAGGGTCTCGGCCCGAAACGTTGACTGCTTATTCACTTCCGTAGATGCTGGCTGACTTGCTGGCTCCTCCAGCATTTTGTTTGTGTTGCTCTGGATTTCCAGCACCTGCAAAATCTCTTGTTCCATCACATCTGGAATAGATTGCAGCCACTGGACTTGAACTGGATATTTTCCTATTCAAACATAAAGCCTGTGGCGTTAATGCAGGCCACCTGATGGCTGAGCAGGATTTAAATTTCCTCCAAGCTCCACCTCACCACCCGAGCCACTTAATCCAAATAGCCTGAAAACAGCTGTGTGATCTGCTATGTACAGGATTTTACACCACATGTAGGTTACATTCTTGCATGGATACAAAGCCATGCAGCATAGTCATACGAAAAACACATCACAGCACAGCTGCAGCACCTGACAAGTGAGACGAGGGCGGATGCTGTCAGGTCTCAAGGCTGACGGACAGACTGAAGTCAACATTTGAAAACATATAATGCAATTTAACAAAAAAAAAAGCTGCAAATAAAATCTTCCAGTCTGCTTATCATGCCACTGTTCCTGGTTTGTTTTATTTCCGGTGGAATCTATCAGTAATTAGCACTACTTCAGGAAAACATAGGAAAAAGAAAGAATTGTGTGAATGTGATGAATTCCACTGTTTTTGACAAAGATTACAGTAAAAAGAAAGATTGCATTCATACATTTCATAACAAAGTTCACGACACAGGCTGGTGATAATAAACCTAATTCTGATTCTGTTACATTCTCACTACTTCTGATATTGTTTCATTTGAGTAGAAGTACTGAGCTTTTACGCAGGCAAAGGTTTTACACAGAACAGTATCCCCACAAACAGCAACAAGATGATTATATCCCATCATGTGATTTGTGGTATATTGATTGAAGGAGCAACATTGACCCATACTGAGAGAACTTCTGTCAAGATTGCAAACATTCTTGCACATAATCCATCTGCCCACAAGGTAACTCATCCACAATCTTCTAAGACAGGTCCTTCATATCATGAGAACGTGACACCTTTTGCATAGAAAATGCTTTTGAAGATAAAAAGAGCAGAACAATGCAGCCACTCTTACAATTATTTAATAAATCTTCAATGAGAATGCCTGCAAACATTACATGAAAGACAAGAGCCAAGTGATATAGCTTACGTTTCTACGGAAAACAGAGCCTAATGCATTTGGTTCCTCATATTTTTCATGAGTTTTTGTCATAGAAGGAAGTCATTTGATCCATTTGCCCAAATTTGTCTGTAATCCATCCTCTCTCACATGCCCATGAACAGCCCCGCTCTCTATTCTCCTGCTACCCAATGACATTAATGGCTAATTATAGTGGATATTCACTTCCTCGTCCGGGGCCTTATGGTTTGCCAAGCTTAGCATTCTAAACACAGTAAATGTCACTTGTAAGATCAAACAGTGTAAGTTAAACTTCCAACTATATGCTTTGTTTAGCGTCTGATTGTAAACGGGAGCCAGTCTTCAGTTTTTAAACTGTAAGTGGAAGGCAGCAATCAGTTTGAAGTTTAAAAACACAGCTTTTCAAACAAGCTCTGTCTATGGAGCAGGCTGGTCGGCCACAACAACTGGCTTATTACTGCTCAAGAGGTGCATTTTAAGATAAAAGGTTATTTAATTTGATGTGTTTCAAGACAGACAACACTTGCTGGGTTTCTTAATTCAAAGAAACTCAAAATTCAAACATCAAGGTAAATTTATTACCAAGGTACCTATATGTCACCATTATACAGCCCTGAGATTGCAGACCAGATGGTGACAAATGACCTAGCATACCAATAACCCGTCAATTAATAAGTTGGGAGCTTAGTGTACTCAGAGAAGTTAGCTTTACAACAATAATGGTGGGTAGCTAGGATTTGTGTTTCTTTTAGACTGTCTGTGTAAAAAGGGGGATCTGAGCAAATATCATTTACCAGTGATGTCACCCAAGTGGCAAAGAAACTGCATAAGTGAAGAGAGCAGTTCAGGCTTAATAGGAATGGTTAAAGAACATCAAGAAGAATTATAGAAAGACAGGGTGACAAGAATCCATTCCACTGACTTTGGTTTCTGCAATGGATGTTCATCTGCATTGTTGGTATGTCTTATTGGTTTATAGAAATTGTACTTGTGATTTGGAAATTCTTTGTGTTTTATAAATGGTTTATAATTTTAAAATGTTTTATAAGATAGAGTCATAGAGAAGTACAGCACAGAAACAGGCCCTTCAGCCCATCTAATTCTTGCTGAAACCATTTAAGCTGCCTTACTGCCATCGACCTGTACTGAGACCATAGCCCTCCATACCCCTACCATCCATGTACCTATGCAAACTTCTCTTAAACATTGTAATCAAGCTCACATGCACCAGTGTTCTGGCAGCTCATTCCAAACTCTCATGACCTTCTGAGCGAAGATGTTTGCCCTCATGTTTCCTTTAAACTTCTCACCTTTCACCCTTCACCCATGACCTCTGGTTGTAGTTCCACCCAAACTCAGTGGAAAAATTTGGTTTCCATTAACCTTATCTATACCCCTCATAATTTTGCATCAAATCTTCTCTCACCCTTCTATGTTCCAAGGAATACAGTCCTGTGTATCCTCTGTGAGTTTTAAATATGTTTTAAGAATGTTGCTTAGATTTAATTGTGTATCACTGAAAGTAAATGAACTGTGTTTAAACTACCTTGTAGCTGGAAGTATCTTCTCCTTGGTAGAGAGAGGAACCCAGTGCTCAAATAGTGGGTACTGGCAGCTAAACTCGGCATGGAGAATGAAGTGAACAAGAAAGCAAACTAGTCTTTGAAGATTGGGTAGCCCCACCTCCCCCTCGTACCCCATCTGTTACTCATTTTTATGCACACATTCTTTTTCTCACTCTCCTTTTTCTCCCTCTGTCCCTCTGAATATACCCCTTGCCCATCCTCTGGGTCCCCCCCCTTGTCTTTCTTCCCGGACCTCCTGTCCCATGATCCTCTCGTATCCCCTTTTGCCTATCACCTGTCCAGCTCTTGGCTCCATCCCTCCCCCTCCTGTCTTCTCCTATCATTTTGGATCTCCCCCTCCCCCTCCCACTTTCAAATCTCTTACTAATTCTTCCTTCAGTTAGTCCTGACGAAGGGTCTCGGCCTGAAACGTCGACTGCGCCTCTTCCTATAGATGCTGCTTGGCCTGCTGCGTTCACCAGCAACTTTGATGTATGTTGCTTGAATTTCCAGCATCTGCAGAATTCCTGTTGTTTGAGTCACACTATAATCTCCCTTTAGTGAAGGTACTTGTGGCTACTTATATCCGATAGGGCTTAAGATCTTTGTTTGAGTTGAGAGCTTTGCGATCAGCAAGCTCAATACCATCACACAATTACCCACCAGTATGTCTTTAGGAAGGAGGAAGAATCAAGAACATCTGAGGGCAACCTGTGAAGTAATGCTTCCCCTGAGAATTTGATACAGGAAGTGCATCATTGCAAGCCATTCCTCTTTGATACTGAATGTTACACAACCATAAAATTAGAGAACAAGCTGCATGCACAGAGGGAAAGGGACAGCTTAGTCTGCAGGATGGCTCAATGGTCCATTCAGTGCACTGGAGGTCTACTTGGCCAACATCCAGAAGGGAATGAATGCAGCAGGAAGAGCCAGTAACACAGAGGGAGAGGCAGCTCCATGGTCACCAACAGAGAACGTAACTGCACAGGTACATCTCTTCACAAGCACCCATCTTTTCCACTGCGAAAAAGATACTGGTCACCACTGACTGAGTAAGCTTGCATATTTGTTTCAATGGAGGCTGATAGATTCGAAGAAGTCATTGTGATGCTTTTGAAGCTGGAGGTGACTGGCTAAGTTCCTATCCGAATTGAGGGAACAGATTGAGAATTAAATAAAAATTGGTCAGGTTGACTTCATCAAATTACTGACAGGCACTGACATTCAATCTCCTGTGTCAGTGGCATTCGTTGTTTGGTTGTCTTTAATTCAGGAGGCTTGTATTTAGAGGCCGATTGTCATAGCTCTGCTATACTAGGGGCTGGGGTGTGAGGGGTGCAGAGAGGTACCAACATTTGTATAAGATATAAAACAGGGTTCTGTTTGATAAAATGTTCCACAGGTCAGGCAACTTCTGTGGGGACAAAAAGTACAATAAGCAATATAGTCCGTGGACTATTTGCATCTGATCTGATGAAAGGTTGTGACCTATAAAGGTTATTGACCTATAAAGTTAATAGCTTTCTCTCTCCACAGATGCTGCTGGACCCATTAGATATTTCTTTAACCCTGTTTGTTTATTGTAACCTAATAATATTTATGTCTTGCACTGTACTGCTGCCACAAAATAACAAATTTTGCAACATTTATTGATGATAATAAACCTGATTCAGATTCTGTTCTGGCATTCTCTCTTATTTCAGATTTACAGTAATTACTGTGATTGACAATTCACAGATGCTTATAATTTCTACTTTTTCACGCATCTGTTCTAATGCATTCTGTTCTGTTTCCATCCCTGCTGGACAGCTCAGCCTTCAGCACCCTCTCTCAGCCAGTGTCAGCTGCACCTGTAACTTCCAGTCTCCCTTGGTCTCCAGCTGATCACAGGCACCTACACCTCCTTCCCCTGAAACTTCAAACCTGCTTGATTTCTGCATCTTTGTGATTTTGATGAAGGATCATTGGCCTGAAATATAAGCACAGCTCCAATGCCATATTCAAGTCAGCTGATGACACCACTGCCGTAGGCCAAATCAAAGGTGGTGATGAATCAGGACGTAGGAGGGAGGTTGAAGATCTGGCTGAGTGGTTCCACAACAACAACCTTTTACTCAATGTCAGCAAGACTAAGAACCTGATTATTAACTGAACAAGTAGGAAATCAGAGGTCCATGAATTAGTCCTCATTGAAGCGTCAGAGGTGGAGAGGGTCAGCAACTATAAATTCCTTGGTGTTTTCATTTCGGTGGACCTGTCCGGGGCCCAGCATGTAAGTGTAATTATGAAGAAAGCAAGGCAGCACCTCTACTTCCATTGGAGTTTGTGAAGATTTGGCATGATGTCCAAAGCTTTGACAAACCTATAGATATGTAGTGGAGAATATATTGACTGACTGCATCACAGCCTGTTATGGAAACAACAATGCCCTTGAATGGAAAATCCTACAAAAAGTAGTGGATACGGCCCAGTCTATCACAGGTAAAGCCTTCTCCAGTACATGGAGTGTTGCTGCAGGAAAGCAGCATGCATCATCAGGGTCCCCCAACACTGACCTCTTTTCACTGCTGCCATCAGGAAGAAGGTATGGGGGCCTCAGGATTCACAGCACCAGGTTCAGGAACAGTTATTACCCCTCAACCATCAGGTTCCTGAACCAAAGAGGATAACCTCACTCAACTTCACGTGCCCCATCATCAAATTATTCCCCCAACTTGTGGACTCACTTTCAAGGACTCTTCATCTCGTGCTCTCAATATTTATTGTTTATTTATTTATTATTATTATTTCTTTCTTTTTCTGTTTGCACAGTTTGCTGTCTTTTGCACACTAGTAGAATGCCTAAGTTGGTGGGGTCTTCCATTGATTCTATTATGGCAGTGGTCCACGAGGAAACGATATGATTTGGCGATATGAAGCGATATGAGTCAGCTGCACCCTTCCTCATTCCCTGTCATGCCACTGTTGAACTTGAACACACGCGAGACGCAAATGACCCAAGACGTGAAAAGGAATGGGTCCGTGACCCATTTGTGAATGTCCCCGGTGAATCATCCATGTCAGCGCGGGAAGGAGATCAACTCCTCGAGCTTGCAAATGACGGTGGGCTGAAAAGTATGTTTGACATAACATCTCTGTCAGCATTCTGGATCAAAGTTAAGGCTGAATATCCTGAGATAGCCACGAAAGCACTGAAAACGTTGCTTCCATTTCCAACAACATATCGCTGTGAAGCGGAGTTTTCTGCAATGAATGCAATGAAAACTAAATTGCAGAATAGACTGGACATAAGGAACCTCCTTCGAGTATCACTGTCTCCCATCACCCCTCAATGGGACTGTCCTGTTGCAGGAAAACAAGCCCAGGGCTCCCACTGATTCAGCAATATTGGTGTGTTGCAATGATTTTATATGCTTATACGAGGAAAATATGCGCTGTGTGTTTAATATCCAAATGTTACTTAAAATGTTATGATGCTATTGACTTATAAGTGCTTATAATTCAGTGGTTCCCAACCTCCGGGCCACGGTCCGATACATGGCCGCGAAGAATGCAGCGGTACAGCGGTAGCTGGGACGCACCCAGCACATCTTTAAGAAAAAAGCCGAAATAAACAAGCTGATTAATTAGGTGCTGCCCGGCACGTAAGTGTCGGCCCAGATCAGAGGCGATTGCTGAGCAGGCGGCAACTAATTAATCAGCTTGTTTATTTCAGCTTTTTTCTTAAAGATGTGCTGGGTGGGTTCCGATCACCGCTGCACCGCTGCATTCTTTGCGGCAATGTATAGGTCCGCGGCCCAGAGGTTGGGGGCCACTGTTATAATTGACTTATCACTATATTCATGCAAGCATGCGAGGAAAATACGTGCTGTGTGTTTAGTATTAAATTTGTTAGACAAACCCTTTTAGAAACGAAATTGAGTGTATCAGCCACTTATAGTTGACTTATCACCTATATTCCGGTTGTGATTAACACCCCCCCCCACCCCCCTCCGGTCGGCCGGTCCGCAAGAATATTGTCAATATTAAAGCGGTCCACGGTGCAAAAAAGGTTGGGGACCCCTGGGTAAAACAACTAGTTCAGATCTGAACTCCCAGGATGCACCTTGCCCAGTACCATCTTCTCAATCTCTGCAATTACTGTAGATCCAGCATCTGGACCAGAACAAAGAGTAACCAGCTTCTGCTCCTTAAAGGATGAGAGAGAGTTTTGCCAGCCTGTGTTCTTCAACAACTCGTTTGTATTTATTTCGTCCTGATTCTTTATTTATAGGTGTGGGTTGGAAATATGTTTCGGCTTAGTTGGGATCTTTTTTAAAGATAACTAGCCAGCCTATGGGGAGCCACAGAGTTCTGTGCACCTGAAAATTGCTTTAACCTGGAAGAGGAATATATTGCCTCTGCTGGGAAATTTGACTCCTAACTTTTTGATGCGATATTTGTCTAGTGATGTTTTCTGATGTAAACCTCCCTGAAATGACATCAACAGCAAAATATTGACAGCCGGAAGAACTTGTAGATGAGTGGAGTGACCTGTACTAAATGTTTCCAGGGAAACCCAAATGTTGAAGATCACAACTGACATATCTTTTATCTTTAAAGGGCTTTCACAGACAAAGTCAGGATGGCACATTTAATTTCTAGGTCTCTTCTTTCTTCTTTAATGGCTGTATCAGGTGCAATAACTATCTGAGAGGCATGCTTTGGTGAAAGGCTTCAGATGGTGACCCGCTCTGAGGGTTGATCCACTCTCAAGCATACCCTCTCACTACTCCCATCTCCATGGAGGCCAGGCTCAGCTTTGTGTGGCTTCTGACAAACATTAGTAGGCCACATTTCTTCTCCTGCACAACCTGAATACTATCTTGATAACATGATGTGTCCTTTCACTGATTCTATAATGGTTATTATTCTATTATAGACTTATTGAGTATGCCAGCAAGAACATGAATCTCAGGGTTGTATATGGTTACATATTTGTATTTTGATAATAAATTTACTTAGACCACATAAGTTGAAAATCAGGCATTGTGTTATAGAGTCATAAAGCACACCAAATTTGCACTGACCACTAACCACCTATTTACACTAATCCCATTTAATTCTCCCTTTACTCCTATCAACTCCTCCCACATTCTGTTCACCTACTGTTAGGGAATTCCCTTTTCCACACTAGACTCAGACCCAGGTATTCGTTAGGAGACTCTTTATTTATGTGACAAGGAGAGCTGTCCCTCCGGTGAGCAGCAACTCCGCTTACAACCGGTACATGCACACCCCACATGGCTAATTCTAACGGGTATGGTTTCTTCAACATTTCCATATCTGGTATTGTTCTGAGCAAGCTAGAGGGAAAAACACCTTAGTCACGTCGCCTCGTAGTGTAGAGCTGTAGGCTAGGGATCAACATCACATAGTCTTATGTCTACAGCGGAAGGCTAAAGGGCAACATCAGGATCTTCTGCTGATTCAGGCATTAAGCAATACAGACACACAATTCTAAAGTCTTGCAAAGGTACTTACCCAATCTAGTTGGCCAAAATCCACCATACCTACACACTAGGAGCAATTCACAATGACTAATTAACCTGCTATAACCCGCACATGTTTGAGAATTGGGAGAAAACTAGAGCACTCGGAGGAAATCCACAGTCACAGGGCGAGTGCCCAAATTTCGCACAGGCAGCACCAGACACCAGAGTCAAACCCAGGTCCCTGACTCTACTAGATGTACAACAGTACCATCTCCCCACTTCGCATTACCACGTTCACAACATAGGCTGCTTTGCTCTGTCAGATTGTCAGCCAGCAGTTGCTGTAAATAAGTGACAGCAAGTTTCTTTCGTGGCCTTCCTGCCCATGAATTAGAATGTTAAGAGTTCAGATCTCGCTCAGCTGATAGGGTTGAATTTTTCATGTTCCTTTGTCACATACGAAGTGATTCCAAAGAGACATTGAATCCTGTCGCGTCTTCTCTCTGCAATGGACTTCAATTGCTGTACAGTCTGCTCACAGATGACTGCATAGCTAAATGCCCGAGTAATCACATTGTCAAGTTCACCGATGACGTGGCAGTTGTGGGGCTCATCACCAACAATGAGGAGGTGGGAGGTCTCAAGGCCCGGCGCCAGGCAAATAACCTCTTCCTCAATGTCAGCAAGACAAAGGAGATGGTTATCGACTTCACCACTCACATCCCTCTTCACATCTGCAGTACAGCAGTGAAAACTGCAAACAGTTTCAAACTCCTAGGAGTACACATCTCACTCAAACTCTCATGGTACCAGAACATAACCTCCATAGTCAAGAAAGCTGACCAACATCTATACTTTCTGAAGAGGCTGAAAACAGCTGGTCTATGTACGTCAGTACGATGCGCAGTAGAGAGCATCCTAACAGGCTGTATTACCGTATGGTACGGAAACTGCACTGTGGCGGACAGCAGAGCTCTACAACAGGCTGTTAAAACTATGCAGATGGATCAATGGCACCAGCCTACCAGTAATCAAGGGCATACAGTATATACAAAGATGTGGCAGAAAATAGATAGTAATATCAGGAAGGATCCCACCCACCCTGCTCGTGAACTGTTTTTCCCACTCCTATCAGGGAAGAGGCTACGTAGCATCCACGCCAGAATCACTAGACTCAAAAACAGCTACTTTCCCTAAGCAGTAAGGCTGATCAACACCTCCACCCACTAACCCACCCCTCCACACCCCCACCCCACTACATGCACATCACCTAGCGTCACTTTATGTACATACAGTCTATGCATGTAACTGTTATTTGTACATTGCGTTTATAGGATTGCTTTTATATTTACCGTACATTTATTGTTTTTTCTTGTTTTTTATTGTCTACTTTATGCTGAAAGTGTGTTTTTTATGCTGCATTAGATCCAGAGAAACAATCATTTTGTTCTCCTTTATTCTCGTGCACTGAAGAATGACAATAAGCAACCTTGAATGTCTCTGTAAGGTTGCTGACTGAGAGTGAAAGAGTTTATCATTGTCTTTTCCTCAAATGCCCTTTCTCAATCTGAGCTCCAGAGACTGACATCTACTCATTCCTAGATCTCCCCTTTAGAACAGGGTCACTATTTCCTGTTCCACATGCTCATATTAATCCGTTTCCTTCTGAACACGGAGCACTCTGCTCTAACCCAACATTGGCGTCACTTCTTCAGAAAACATGGCTCCTCCCCCCCCCCCCACCTTCTGTAGTAGATTGGGCCCACACATGCAATTACTCCATTTACCATACTTTTGTTCTCACCCTCTGTCTCCTCAAACAGGGCAGAATTAGAGGTCCCTTGGTCCACACTTTTCACCCCAGTAACTTCCTCATTTAGCACATTATCCTTTTGCTATTTCTGCCAGCTGTAATGTGATCCCACCACAAGCCACAACTTCCCCTCTCACCCTATTCCTGATTTCCAGGTGCATCTCTGTGCCTCTCATGTCTGCTCATCCTTTTTTCATCCATCCTCCCCATCACCTGCAACTTTAGGAGATGCAACCCTTGTCCCACTTCAAAGTAAAATCATTACTTATTAGCTCTTCTTTCAATTTAGTTACAATATTCACTGGTCATGATGCACTCTGCACTGGGGGAATCAAGTGTACATTCATAAGTTGCTTTGCTGAACCATTCCCACTCAGTCCACAAGTGAAATCCTGAGCCCCAGTAAACTTCCACCCCTTACTTATTAACATCTGCTTATATATTCCTCATCCCCAAAACTCTGCAACCTCAAGCAAAGTCCACAATCCTCTAAAAAACAAAAAAATAAATCCTTCATCCCTGTCATAAACGTGTAACACCCTGGTTAAGATTTACTGTTATGCTGCAGGTATTTCACTTTAGCAGTTCTGTAAGGGCAATCTGTTCTGCCTATTTGGGTTTGAGCTGAGATAAGGGGCTTTGTTGTTCAACTTAGGAACATGGTGTCAGCCAATCAGGATGGTGGAATCAGAAGAAGGTTCTAGGAAATGCTGGACAGAGCAGCTTTTGTGAAGGACACTAGTGTGGGTCGACGTCTTTTTTGGCAGGAACTGGGAGAAGACAGGAGGGAAGATGGCTGAAGGTGCCATCAAGGAGGAAGGACCAATACTTCTGTGGGAGAGTCCGTTTCGTCAAGATGGATTTCGAGCAACATTGAGAAGGTGGTGTGTGCTTTCACGTAGACTGAGGGTCCAGCACGCGAGTTCCAGACAATTTCAAGATGAGCTCCAACTTATGGGCACATATGACTATTTAATTATAATGGGCCTTTTTTTTGTTTTTTCTTTCTTTTCTTTAATAACTCTTTGACTGAGTTAGTATTCATAAATGGACTGTCTTTATAATTGTATGCAGTGTATGATCTGTTATTTCTTGCTGACGAGCAATTGCGGGGGGAAGGCAGTAAATCACACAAACTGTGGTTTGGGTGGTGAGACATCCCAACCTCACAGGTTTAGCGGGATCAAGGTTGTATACACCCTAGACATATGGAGCCTGAGAAAGGTGGGTTTCTCGCTACGGAGCCTAGTGGCTGTTAGCAAGGTGCTAACAAGCCGTATTTCCAGATATGCTCAGTAAAAAGTGGTTTCAAATGGATGACACTTTGCACAAGAACAATGACCCTTGGTTCTAGATTCTTCCAAAGAAGTAATAGGCTCTCCACATTCAACCTGCCAAGAGCCCTCAGGATCAAATTTGTCTCAGTCAGGTCCCCCTCTCACTTTTCAAAACTCCCATAGATATAAAGCATATCTCTTCAACCTTTCCTCACAACACAATAACCCCATTCAAAACATTCGTGGAGTAACCCTTTTCAGAACACCGTTCCTGCACCATTACTGTGTAGTCCAGATGTAGCTTCACAAGGCCTATTGATAAACCTCCTCACTTTTGTATTGAATTTCCTAAATTTCATACCTTACAACAATGTCCACACTTCAAAATAGACTCAGTGGCTACTTTATTAGGTGCAAGAGATATATGTTCATAGTCTGTAGCCCATCCATCTCAAGGTTTGATGTGTTGTGCACTCAGAGATGCTCTTCTGCACACCACTGTTGTAATGGGTAGTTACTTGGGTTACTGTCGCCTTCCAGCTTGAACCAGTCTGGCCATTCTCCGCTGACCTCTCTCATTAACAGGGCATTTTTGCCCACAAAACTGCCACTCACTGGATGCTTATTTGTTTTCCACACCATTTTCTGTAAACTCGAGAGACTATTGCATGTGAAAATCCCAGGAGATCAGCAGGTTCTGAGATACTCAAACCACCTCATCTGGCACTAACGATCGTTCCACGGCCAACCGCACTTAGATCACATCTCATTCCCATTCTGATGTTTGGTCTGAACAACAACTGAACCTCATGACCATTTCTGCATGCATTCAGTTGCTGCCATGTGAGTAGCTAATTAGATATTTTTATTAACGAGCAGATGTACCTAATAAAGTGGCCATAAGTGTATAATTCTGGCTCTAAGCTACTCTGGGACAATTAAGTTATGGAAGGAGCAATGTAAATTATACATTTGATTTTAATCAGTGAAAACAAATCAGCTCTGAACAAAGAGAACACTCTGTATAACCAGGTAAATGGTATCAGGAGGATGGACATGTTTGTTTCAGCCAGTTCAACTATCTGGATGGTTTCATGAAGTTGGAGAGCCTGTAGCTGTTTATTCTGGCTGTTATAGAGCAGAAAAGCCAAAAATTATCGAGGAAAATATTGTTAAAGAAAATTCCAATAGAAAGGATAGGACATTTGGAACATCCTCTGATAGATACTGGAAAAAAGTCGCAGTGGAGAGAGGCGACTATCTGCAGGCACTCTGCGGAAGAACACTTATATACTCATGTTTTGACCTTTTAAAACTGAAATCCGCAGCAGAGCTACAGCAGTAAGAAATGGGCTTTTAAGCAATTTGAATGCCTGACTGGATGCATCATGGTCTGGTAAAGCAATTCCAGCACACAGGAACATAAAGCAGTGGGCACAGCCCAGTCCATCCTTTTCTTTGGCAGCTCAGAAGAGAGTGTGAGTGTTGATGTCAGAGCCCTATGGAAGTCATCGAGAGAATAAAAGGAGCAGATTCAGGCAAAGCCGATCTTTTTAGTCTGCATAGGTGTGGGAAGTGTCAGCATCAGAGGCTTAACCTCAGCTTCAAACAGATGAAGGGTAGGCTCAGGTAGAGCAGCCATTGTTGGAGTGTGCCAGTGACAGAGCGTGAATGCTTTGGCTTAACAGGCTTCGGTGTGAACAGGCGAAGGCACAGTTAAGAAGAGGAAAGCCTTTTTTTCTTTTTTGGCATAGTGTAGGCAGGATAGAATGCTCCTCCTGTTAGATATGGAAATTCAGGACACCTGACGGTTTCCCTGAGGACTACATCTGTGGGATGCGCACCCAACTTCAGAAAGTAGATGTCAGGAAAAGTATGATGCGTCGGATAGTTTGAAGTGTGTATATTTTAACGCTAGGAGCATTAAGACAAAGGCAATGAACTTAGAGCATGGATCAGTACATAGAACTACGATGTTGTCGCCATTATTGAAATTTGGTTGAGGGGAGGAATGGGTGATTAATGTACCAGGTTTTTGAAGTTTTAGAAAATATAGAGGAGGAGGTAAAGGTGGGGGGCAGGGAGTTGCATGACTAATCATGGACAATATCGCAGCTACACTCAGGGGAGACGTAATGGAGGGGTCAGACAATGCGCTTATTTGGGTGCAACTCAGAAATAGGAAGTGTGTAATCACACTGATGGGATTGTACTACAGACCACCTAATAGCCTCGGGGACATTGAGTAATAGCTATGTAAAAATAATAGGGTTGTTGTCATGGGGGTTTTCAACTTCCCCAATATAAACTGGGACCTTCTTAGAGATTTAGATGGGGCAGAATTTGTTAAGTGTATCCAGGAAGATTTCTTAGATCAATAGCGGCAGACCAATCGATTCAAAAAAAGAGTGAGCTTCGCACAGGTCGGGGAGAAGAGTTTAAAAAAGGAGCATTTTTCGGGGCTCGGCGCATTAGTGGCGGACCAATCAATTTGAAGAGAGAGTGAGCTTCGCACAGGTCGGGGAGAAGTGCACAGACGCAGTGGCTCGTCATCGTGCAAGGACACTGAGAAAGCTCCGAAATAAAGGAGAGACACTGTCTAGCAGACTGTCATCAGAGTACTGTAAGTCAGAGTAGTAGGGCTTTGGCTCATCGGAGCTTCAGCAAGGACATGCCTAAGCGAGGTAGGTTACTTCCCCCTCCTCGCCATCAAGAATAGTGAGTCTGACTATGAGGCCAGTTTTCTGTTCTGGATATTAGGTGTGGGATGTCCGGGAGACTTCCAGCCTCCCTGATGGCCACAACTTCTCCAAGTGCTTTGAGCTGCAGCTCCTTAGAGACTGAGTTAAGGAGCTGGAGCCGCAGCTCGATGACCTTCAGCTTGTTAGGGAGAGTGAGGAGGTGATAGACGGGAGCTACATGCAGGTAGTCACCCCGGGGCCACAGGAAACAGATAAGTGGGTGACCGTCAGGAGAGGGAAGGGAGGGCGTCAGGTAGTAGAGAGTACCCCTGTAGCTGTCCCCCTTGACAATAAGTACTCCATTTTGAGTGCTGTTGGGGGGGAAGCTACTTGAAGGGAGCAACTGTGGCTGTGCCTCTGGCACAGAGTCTGGCCCTGTGGCTCAGAATCGTAGGGAAAGGAAGAGGATGGCAGCAGTGATAGGGGACTCTATAGTTAGGGGGTCAGACAGATGATTCTGTGGATGCAGGAAAGAAAGTTGGATGGTAGTTTGTCTCCCAGGTGCCAGGGTCCGGGATGTTTCTGATTCCGTCCACCTCAAAGGTAGTAATCTCGGGATTGCTGCCTGTGCCACATGACAGTGAGTATAGGAATAGAATGAGGTGGAGGATAAATGCGTGGCTGAGGGATTGGAGCAGGGGGCAGGGATTCAGATTTCTGGATCATTGGGACCTCTTTTGGGGCAGGTGTGACCTGTACAAAAAGGACGGGTTGCACTTGAATCCCAGGAGGACCAATCTCCTGGTGGGGAGGTTTGCAAAGGCTATTGGGAGGGTTTAAACTAGATTTGCAGGGGTGTGGGAATGGAAGTGAAGAGGCAGAAGATGGGGAGGTTGGAGCACAAGTAGAGACAGCTTATAGGGAGTTTTTGATGAAGGATAAGCAGATGTTAGAGCAAAGATGCACTCAGTCTGATGGTTTAAGATGTGTCTACTTTAATGCAAGGAGTATCATAAACAAGACAGATGAACTTAAGAGCGTGGATCAATACGTGGAACTGTGACGTTGTGGTCGTTACAGAGACTTGGATGTCTCAGGAGCAGGAATGGCTGCTGAGTGTACTAGGGTTTAGATGTTTCAAAAAGAACAGAGAGGGAGGCAGAAGAGGTGGGGGTGTGACATTGCTAATTAGGGATAGTGTCACAGCTGCAGAAAAGAAGGAAGTCATGGAGGGATTGTCTACTGAGTCAGTGTGGGTGGAAGTCAGAAACAGGAAAGGGGCAATAACGTACTGCAAACACGAGGAAATCTGCAGATGCTGGAATTTCAAGCAACACACATAGAAATTGCTGGTGAACGCAACAGGCCAGGCAGGATCTATAGGAAGAGGTACAGTCGACCTTTCGGGCCGAGACCCTTCGACAGGACTAACTGAAAGAAGAGATAGTAAGAGATTTGAAAGACTGGGTGTTTTTTATTGACCCCCACCCCTAATAGTAACAGGGATATCGAGGAGCAGATAGGAAGGCAGATTCTGGAACTGTGCAATAATAACAGGGTTGTTGTGATGGGAGATTTTAAACTTCCCTAATATTGATTGACATCTCCTTAACACAAGGGGTTTAGATGGGGTGGAGTTTGTTAGGTGTGTTCAGGAAGGTTTCCTGACACAATATGTAGATAAGCCAACTCAAGGAGAGGCTGTACTTGATCTGGTATTGGGAAATGAACCTGGTCAGGTGTCAGATCTCTCCGTGGGAGAGCATTTTGGAGGTGGTGACCACGACTCTATCTCCTTCACCATAGTGCTGGAGAGGGATAGGAGCAGACAATTTGGGAAAACATTTAATTGGGGTAGGGGGAAATATGGTGCGATTAGGCAGGAACTTGGGAGCATCAGTTGGGAGCAGATATTCTCAGAAATGCACAGCAGAAATGTGGCAACTGTTCAGGGAACATTTGCATGGAGTTCTGCATAGGTATGTTGCACTGAAACAGGGGAAGGATGGTAGGGTTGAAGAACCATGGTGTATGAAGGATGCAGAAAATCCTTTAAGAAGAAAAGAAAGAAAAGCATACGAAAGGTTCAAGAAACTAGGTACTATTAGAGTTCTAGAAAATTTCAAGATTGCTTGGAAAGAATTTAAGAGGAATTAGGAAAGCCAGGAGGGGCCATGAGAAGGTCTTTGTGAGCAGGATTAAGGAAAACCCCAAGGCGTTCTACAAGTATGTGAGGAGCAAGAGGATGAGCTGTGTGAGAATAAGACCAATCAGGTGCGATAGTGGAAATGTGTGGATGGAGTTGAAAGAGTTAGCGGAGGTACTTAATGAATACTTTGCTTCAGTATTCACCAGGGAAAAATACTTTGGCAATTGTGGGGATGACACAGCGGACTGAAATACGTGAGCATATAGACATTAAGAAAAAAGATGTGCTGGAGCTTTTGAAAAGCATTAAGTTAGCTAAGTCACCAGGACCAGATGAGATACACCTCAGGCTACTGTGGGAAGTGAGGGAGAAGATTGATGAGCCTCTTGTGATGATCTTTGCATCATCAGTAGAGACAGATGAAGTACTGGAGGATTGGAGGGTTGCAAGTGTTGTTCTCTAGTTCAAGAAAGAGAGTAGCAATAACCCAGGAAATTATAGACCATTGAGTCTTACTTCAGTGGTGGGCAAGTTGTTGGAGAAGATCCCAAGAGGCAGGATTTATGAGCATTTGGAGAGGCATAATCTGGTCAGGAATAGTCAGAATGGCTTTCTCAAGGGCAGGTCATGCCCCACGAGCCTGATTGAATTCTTTGAGGATGTAACAAAACACATTGATGAAGGTAGAGCAGTGGATGTAGTGTACATAGATTTCAGTAAGGCATTTGATAAGGTTCCCCATGCAAGACTCCTTCAGAAAGTAAGGAGGTATGGGATCCAAGGAGACCTTGCTTTGTGGATACAGAATTGGCTTGCCCATAGAAGGCAAAGGGTGGTTGTAGATGATTTGTATTCTGCATGGAGGTCAGTGACCTGAGGTGTTCTGCAGGGATCTGTTCTGGGACCCTTCCTCTTTGTATTTTTGTAAATAACCTGGATGAAGAAGTAGAAGGGTGGGTTAGTATGTTTGCTGGTGACACAAAAGTTGTGGGTGGTGTGGGTAGTCTGGAGGGTTGTCAGAGGTTACAGCGGAACGTCTATAGGATGCAGAATTGGGCTGAGAAGTGGCAGATGGACTTCAACCCAGACAAGTGTGAAGTGGTTCATTTTCGTAGGTCAAATTTGAAGACAGAATGTAATATTAATGGTAAAACTCTTGGCAGTGTGGAGGATCTGAGAGATCTTGGGACCCGTGTCTATAAGACACTCAAAGCTACTGCGCAGGTTGACAGTGTTGTTAAGAAGGCAGATGGTGTGCTGGCATTCATCATCTATGGGATTGAGTTCAAGTGCCATGAGGTAATGTTACAGCTATGTAAGACCTTGGTCAGATCCCCCTTGGAGTACTGTGTGAGTTCTGGTTACCTCACTACAGGAAGGATGTGGATACCATAGAGAGAGTGCAGAGGAGATTTACAAGAATGTTGCCTGGATTGGAGGGTGTACCTTATGAGAATAGGTTGAGTGAATTTGGCCTTTTCTCCTTGGAGCAATGGAGGATGAGAGGTGACCTCAAAGAGGTGAATAAAATGATGAGAGGCATTGATTGTGTGGTTAGCCAGAGGCTTTTTCCCAGGGCTGAAATGGCTAACATGAGGAGCATAGTTCTAAGGTGCTTGGAAATAGGTACCAAGGGGATATCAGGGGTATGTTTTTTTTTAATAAACACAGAAGTGGTGGATGCGTGGAATGCACTGCTGGTGGCAGTGGTGGAAGCGGATACAATAGGGTCTTTTAAGAGCCTCTTAGATAGGTACATGGAGCTTAGAAAAATAGAGGGTTATGTGCTGGGGAAATTCTAGGGAGTCTCTGGAGTAGGGTACATGGTCGGCACAACATTGTGGGCTGAATTGCCTGTAATGTGCTGTAGATTTCTATGTTCTATGTAATATGTGGACAGTCCAACAAGAGGAGGGGCTGTACTGGACCTGCTGTTGAGTAATGAGCCTGCCCAGGTGACAGACCTTTCAATGGGTGAAGAGTTAGGGAACAGTGACAACAACTCCTTAACTTTTAGGATAGCTATAGATAAGGGTAGGTATGGTCCTTGTGTGAGAGTTTCAAATTGGAGTAAGGCAAATTAAGAGGGTATTAGGCAGGAACTAAGAAGCATTAATTGGGAACACCTTTTCTCCGGCAAATCCACAATAGACATGTGGAGGCTGTTTAAAGATCAATTGCACAGAGTACAGGAAAGCTATGTTCCTGTCAGAAGGAAGGACGGAGATGGAAAGTTAAGAGAACCTTGGATGTCCAGAGAGGTGATAAATTTAGTCAAGAAGGAAAAGGAGAAGTATGTAAAGCTTCAGAAGTTAGGATCAAACGGAGCACATGAAGAGTATAAAGAATCCACAAAAGAACTAAAGAAGGGAACTTGGAATATCAGGAGGGGCCGTGAAAAGTCCTTGGCAAGTAGGAACAAGGTGATTCTATACATGCATCAAGAGTAAGAAGGTATCTCGAGAGATGGTGGAACCACTCAAGGATAAAGGGGGGAACATTTGCTTGGATGCAGAGAATGTGAGTGAGGAACTTAATGAGTAATTTGCTTCAGTATTTACCAAGGAAAAGGATATGGAGGACCAGGAGATCAGTGCTGAGTGTCTAAATACATTAGAGCATTTAGAGGTCAAGGTGGAGGAAGTGTTGGGGTTTCCTAATGAGTACTCAGGTGGATAAGTCCCCAGTGTCTGATAGGATTTACCCCTGGTTATTGAAGGAGGCAAGAGCTGAGATTGTTGGGCCCTTGACCAGTATTTTTGTGTCCCCTCTAGCCATAGGCCAGATCCCAGAGGACTGGCGAGTGGCTAATGGTGTACCTCTATTTAAGAAGAGAACAAGGGAAAATCCCGGGAACTATACACCAGTGAGTCTCATGTTAATTGTAGGGAAATTGCTGGAGAAAATTCTTAGGAATAGGATATATGACCATTTGGAAGCCCGTGGCCAAATTAGGGGAAGCCAGCATGGCTTTGTGTGTGGTAGGCCGTGCCTTAACAACTTGATTGAGTTTTTTTGACAAGGTGACAAGAGAGAGTGATGAGGGTAGGGCAGTGAATGTTGCCCACATGGATTTTAGCAAGGCATTTGACAAAGTCCCTCATGGGAGGCTAATCCAGAAGATTAAGATACATAGGATGCATAGCGGATTGGCTGTTGGGATTCAGAACTGACTTGCACATAGAAGACAGAGGGTAGTGATTGAAGAGACTTATTCTAGCTGGGAGTCTGTAATTAGTGGTGTTCCACAGGGATCTCCATTGGGACTTCTGCTGTCTGTGATGTTTATAAATGACCTGCATAAAAATGTGTATGGGTGGGTTCGTAAATATGCAGATGACACCAAGATTGATGGAGTCGTGGATAGTGTAGCAGTCTGGAAAAGAATACAGCACAATATTGATCAGTTGCAGAAATGGGCAGACAAATGGCAGATAGAGTTTAACCCAGATAAATGTGAGGTGCTGCACCTCAGTAGGGCAAATGTAAGGAGACAGTACACTGTTAAGGGCAAGGTCCTTAACAGTGATGCTGAGCAGAGAGATCTTGGGATTCAAGCTCATAACTCCTTGAAAGTGGCTACACATGTCGATAAGGTGTTTAAGGCGGCTCATGGAAATGCTTGCTTTTATTAGTCGAGGCATTGAGACCAAACATCAAGGAGGGTATGCTGCAACTTTATAAAACTCTAGTGAGGCCACATCTGGAGTATTGCATACGGTTCTGATCTCCCAATATAGGAAGGACGTTGAGGCTTTGGAAAAGGTGCAGAGAGGTTCGCCCAGATGTTCCATGATTTGGAGTGCATGTGCTATCATGAGAGACTGGATCAACATGGATTGTTTTCTTTGAAGTGGCGGAGGCTGAGGGGAGATCTGAAAGAGGTTTACAAGATTATGAGAGGCATAGATAGAGTGGACAGAGAGCATCTGTTTCCCAGGGTTGAAATGTCTAATACCAGAGGGCATGCATTGAAAGTGAGAGTAGGTAGGTTCAAAGGGGGATGTGAGGGGTAAGTTTTTCACTCAGAGAGTGGTGGATGCCTGGAATGCGCTGCCTGGTATGGTGGTAGAGGCAAATACATGAGAATCAGAATCAGAATCAGGTTTAATACCACTGGCATATGTTGTGAAATTTGTTAACTTAGTGCAGCGGTCCCCAACCACCGGGCCGCAGACCGGTACCGGGCCGCAAAGCATGTGCTACTGGGCCGCGAGGAAATGATACGGGTCAGCTGCACCTTTCCTCATTCCGTTCCCAGACCCAAAAAATAACATAACAAATCATACCAAATAACACATAGAACCTAAAATAACACTAACATATAGTAAAAGCAGGAATGATATGATAAATACACATCCTATATAAAGTAGAAATAATGTATGTACAGCGTAGTCATGAAGATTACGCCAAAATTGATTTGTGGAAAAAAAATTGGCACATACGCACATGTGCACATCACATATACGCACGTCACGCATGCGCACACAGGTGCCCGTGCAAGGCGTCATGGTCATGGTAGTCTTTCTCAGGGTAAATACAAGTGTCCCATCAACACACACAAAAAATGCTGGTGAACGCAGCAGGCCAGGCAGCATCTATAGGAAGAGGTACAGTTGACGTTTCGGGCTGGGACCCTTCGGCAGGATTTGACTGCTACTTTTTTCCTTTATTTGGGAGTGAGAAAGTTGGCAACCCTAACTGTAAAAGACACATTGAGTTGAGTTTAACCCTACTTGAACATCCCCCTCCCGGTCGGCCGGTCCGCAAGAATATTGTCAATATTAAACCGGTCCGCGGTGCAAAAACGGTTGGGAACCCCTGACTTAGTGGCAGCAGTACAATGCAGTACATGAAAAATATTTTAAAAACTGAATTACTGTAATTATATATATATATATATATATATATATATATATATATATATATATATAGTTAAGTTAAAATAAGAAGTGCAAAAACAGAAATTAAGAAAAAAGTTTTGAGGTAGTGTTCATAGGTTCAATGTCCATTTAGAAGTCGGATGGCAGAGGAGAAGTTGTTCCTCAGTCACTGAGTGTGTGCCTTTAGACTCCTGTACCCCTTTTTCAATGACAACAATGTGAAGAGGACATGTCCTGGGTGGTCGGGGTCCTTAACAATGGACACGGTCTTCCTGAGGCACCGCTCTTTGAAGCTGTCTTCGACACTATGGAGGCTAGTACTCATGATGGAGCTGACTAATTTTACAACTTGCTGCAACTTACTTCAATCCTGTGCAGTAGCTACCACCCCCCCCCCACACACCCCACTGCCCCCGATACCAGGCCATGATGCAGCCTGTCAGAATGCTCTCCATGGTGAACCTGTAGAAGTTTTCAAGTGTTTTAGGTGACCAACCAAGTCACCTCAAACTCCCAATGAAATACAGCTACTGCCTTGCCTTCTTTATAGCTGCATCAATATGCCGCATCCAGGTTAGGTTTTCAGAGATAGTGACACCCAGGAGCTTGAAATTGCTCACCCTCTACACTTCTGATGCCTCTGTGAGGATTGGTGTGTGTTCCCTCATCTTACCCTTCCTGAAGTCCACAATCAGCTCTTTGGTCTTACTGATGTTGAGTGCAAGGTTGTTGCTATGACACCACTCAACTAGCTGGTAGATCTCACTCCTGTACGCCCTCTCGTCACCATTTGAGATTCTGACAACAATGGCTGTATCGTCAGCAAACTTATAGATGATGTTTAAGCTATGTCTAGGCTCACAGTCACGGGTATAGAGAGAGTAGAGCAGTGGACTAAGCACAGTGTTGCACCAGTGTTGATCGTCAGCGAGGTGAGGATGCTATTTCCAATCTGCACAGATTGTTGTCTTCTGGTTAGGATGTCAAAGATTCAGTTGCAGAGGGAGGTACAATGGCCCAGGTTCTGTAACTTCTTAATCAGGACTGTAGGAATGATGGTGTTAAATGCTGAGCAATAGTCAATAAACAGCATCCTGACATAGGTATTTGTACTGTCCAGGTGATCCAAGGCTTTGTGGAGAGCCATTGAGATTGTGCCTGTTGTCAACCTATTGTGGCGATAGGCAAATTGCAGTGGGTCCAGGTCATTATTGAAACAGGAGTTAATTCTCACCATGACCAGCCTCTCAAAGCATTTCATCATTGTAGATGTGAGTGCTACTGGATGACACTCATTACAGCAGCTCACGCTGCTCTTCTTGGACACTGGTATAATTGTTTCCCTTTTGAAGCAGGTGGGAACTTCCGACCATAGCAGTGAGAGGTTGAAAATGTCCTTGAATACCCCTGCCAGCTGGTTGGCTCAAGTTTTCGGAGCCATACCAGGTAGTCCATTGGGCCTGCCGCCTTATAAGGCTTCCCCCTCCTGAAAGACAGCATGATGTCGGCCTCTGAGACAGAGGTCACAGGGTCACCAGATGCTGCAGGGATCCTCATAGCTGTAGCTTTATTCTCCCTTTCAAAGTGAACGAAAAAGACGTTGAGCTTGTCTGGTATGAAGTAGCACTGCCATTCATGATGTTGGGTTTTAAGAGACGTTTGGAGAGGTACATGGATGTAAGGAAGATAGAGGGATATGGACATGGTGTCAGTGAGAGGAATTAATGTTTGAGTGTTTTTGATTTGCTTTTTAGCTGGTTGTGGCTTGTTCCTGTGCTGTACTGTTCTATCACAAGCACATCCTACCTCACTGTTGGAAGAATCTATGTTAGACGTTGCCTCAAGAAGGCAGCGTCTATCATCAAGAACCCCCACGACCTGGGTCATATGACCTCTTCTCACTGCTACTGACATGCAGAAGGTACAAAAGCCTGAAGTCTCACACCACCAGGTTCGGAATCAATTCCTTTACTACAACCATCAGTTTCTTGAACCGATCTGCAAAATCCTAACTCTCCCTCAGCAACAGAGCATTATAGACCACCACTTGAACTACCACAGACTTGCTTCAAATTGTGCTTTTCCACTTATTTTTTCCACTTATTTCTCTTCACAGTCTTGTATAATTTATGTGCAATTTATGTATAATTTATGCTCCGTGTTTTGTCTGAATGTGTATGCTTGTAATGCTGCTTCAAGAAAGTTTTCCATTGTACCTGTATTGCAACTTACTTGTGCATTTGACAATAAATCTCACGGAGTTGAATCAACAACTTGGAACTCTCGAATTAAACAGTACTCAATGCAGACTGCAAAAAGCCACCCAGAAAGCTTGGTATGGAGCTGGGAGAGATGGGGGAGCGATAGATGGGGGAGAGATGGGGGGGAGAGATGGGGGGAGGGGGGGAGAGGGGGAGAGGGGGGAGGGGAAGGGGAGAGAGAGGGGAGGGGGAGAGAGGGGGAGAGAGAGGGGGAGGGGAGAGGAGGAGAAAAATAAGAGGGTGTAAGTTTCAAGATGCCATCAGCGACCAACACGACAAACGGTGACATCTTGCAGGCAGCTCCCGAAACTACTTCTAATCCTTCTTTTTCTTTTAAATATGTTTCTTTTCCTGAATTGAGATCAATTGCAGCCTGTAATTTCCACTTTGTTGATGTGCTTTTGGGCTGATTAAATGCTCTCGCACTTTTGCTACTTCCCGGGCAAATCGACGAGTTTGGGAGGAGAGTTTGTGGCCATCATTTCTTAATGGCAGGACACGAACCCTTGGTCAGCTTCATTACTGCTCACTACTTAATGTGTCTAGCAAGATTGAAATTGACGAGGATGAGAGCGGAAGACGAGTGGGCATTCAGTGCCATCGGCCTGTGTTTGACTGGTTTCCCTCTCGCTGCTGCCTGAGGAGGATGCAGGTTTGACGGCCATGGGACTTGTAGCTGTGGGACTCTTTTTCGGGTGACTTTTCAGTTTGATTGTTTAATATCAAAGTATACATTTATTATCAAACTATGTATACTAGTATGTATAAAGTATTCTTAAGATTTGTATCCTTACAGGCAACCACAAAACAAAGAAACCCAACAGAGCCCATTAAAAAAGACTGTCATACACCCAATGTTCAGAAAAACAAAACAAATCGTGCAACCAATGAAAGTAAACAAATAACATTCAGAACTGACAGTGAGACCACAGCTACAAAGCCAGTCACAGCGAATCTGTGAGCTTGCTAGATGGAGGCCACAGCCTCAGTTCAGTACAAAGATGACTAAGCCTCACTATACAGTGGCCTGTCCCTCTCCTCCAGCACCGACACCCTGACCTTTTCAATCTGGCCTGGTGCTTAAATCAGCGAAACAGTGGTTGTTCCTCACTTTTGGATCCTGGCTTTGCCACTTTGATACGCTTTCAGGCCCAGGACGCGCTGCCTTGATTCGCCCCATATTTAGCCTTTCCAAACTGGCCCAGTGCTGAAATTGGTCAGTCATCGGCTTGTTCCTTGGTCTCGGGCCCAAGCCCTACTGCTTCGACTCTGCTTCGCCGCATTTCTCTCTGTTTTGAATCACCTCCAAGTCCAAGTATTGGCCCATTTTCCACTTTTGGGCCTGGGCCTCATCACCTCAATTCAGCCCGTACTCACCATGCCACAACCGTTCCGCACCTTCAAGACTTCAGTTCACACCACAAAAACGCTAGGTCGTACAGGCAGTTCAAAAGCTCAGCTCCGAAAGGGAAGTTACAGGCTATTGATCGCAGTGATCGTTTCTGAGAAAGTGTGATGAATAAAGTAGTTAGTAGTTGGGTTTGCTGCCAGCAAGTCGTTGCTGTGTTTCACCAGAGCCATCTTAAATTTTGTAATATTACATGGAATAATTGACAGTTCAGATTTCCAGAACACACCTGTGACAACAAAGGCTGCTCTTCATTACAATGACAATAGCATGATATTTACACAGACTACAGCCACCTGCCATAATCAATTGAAATTGAAGCTGGAGAAATCCTGATCTTCATTATGTTTTCAGACAAATATTTGTTTTAATATTAGGACAGACATAAAAAGTGACAGTGCCATGAGGCATTCGGGGACATGACCATCTGTCCATGGAAAACAGCATCCATTTTAATACAGAGTAGACAAAATGCTGAGTGTACAGGAATCTACACTAACAGTTTGACGGATGCATCAGATCTGAACTAGGAAACTCTGATGAGAAGAAGACAAAGGGGACAACTTTGTGGAACTCGGTCTGAGATGTAATACATAGTAAGAAACCAGTGATGGACCAGCAGTCAAGGTGTGAATGGGCCAGAATGGTTTCTGAGTGGTTCCTCTCCCACAACGTCACCAGCTTTTCTGAGCAGCTGGCACATGCAGCAAGAGCCACTCATGAAGCTAACCCTCTCAGCCTCAAGGTGCATCAGATGATTATAAAGGTTCACCTTCTTTCTTCAAAGTGCAGTGTTTCTAACTGTTGCGTCTTACATCAAGGGAACCAAAAATTGTGTAGCTCTCATACGGACAATATCACTGCACAAGGTTTTTTTCGTACTTTTATGTATTTACTAATAGATCTTGTAGTGTCTTCAGAGTGTTTTAATAATTTACAAGTTGAGGCTCTCAATTCCCACTGTTGGTGATTTTTTGTGACATTGTTCCTTTTCTAAGAAAAGTCCTGTCAGGATCGGCATATAAACACACGTAGACATGGATATAACAGTAGAGCCATGGTGGCAAAGCGGTTAGCGTGACACTATTACAGCTCGGGGCTTCAGAGCTCAGAGTTCAATTCCAGCGCCGTCTGTAAGAAATTTGTACATTCTTCCAGTGACTGCGCAGGTTTCCTCTGGGTGGACCCAGCATCCAAAGATGTACCAGTTAGTAGGTGTAAATTGCCCTGTGATTAGGCTAAGGTTCAATAGGTGAGTTGTTGGGTGGTGCAACTCTTTGGGCCGGATGGGTTTGCTCTGTGCTGTGTCTCTAAATAAATAAATAAATGTATTCCTGCTGAAAAATACACAACAGAACCTGAAGTGATAAATTCTAAAAATATTAATTATTTCCTGCTTATGGCAAAGACCTACTGAATGCTGAACTTGCATACATGTAATTACTGCACTTCACTTCCTCAGAAGCTCAGGAAAATTGGCTTGTCTCCGATGATTCTCACCAGCGTTTATTGAAATACCATGGAAAGCATCCTACTCAGACACATCACATCCTGGTATGTCAACTGCTCTGCCTAAGACTGCCGGAATTTACGGAGATTTGTGAACACAGCCCAGTTTGTTACAAACAAAAACAGCCTCTCCTCCATTAACACTGTCTATCCTTCCCACTGCCTTGGGAAAGCAGCCAACATAATCAAGGGCCCCTCAATCCCCTGAGTCTCTTCTCCCTAATTCCATGAGGCAGAAAGTACAAAATCTAGAGAACACATACCATCAGGCTCAAGAACAGCTTCTAACCCACGAAGACTTCAGAACAGACTTCTATACGATAAAAGTGAATGTTTGATCTCACAGTCCGTCTTGTCATTGCCCTGACACCTTATTAGTTGACCTGAACAACATTTTGTCTGTAACTGTAACATTATATTCTACATTCTGTTATTATTTTCCTTTTGCAGTTCCTCAGTTACTTATGTAAGGAATGATCTGCCTGGATGGCATGCAGCCAATAGCTTTTCACCGTTTCTCAGTACACAAGAGAATAACATACCAATGATCAATGATCCCTCTGGGGGAACTTTTGCCACCTGGTCTGCAGCTGTTCAAGAAAGCAGCTCCTTCACCACAGTCTACTGGCACCCTCAGGACTGGCAGATATTGAAGGTTTTGATCCAAGTGTCCACTTTATGAGAGCAAAGGGTTTTTGGCAATCAGGAAGATCTCTGAATATTGGAGGGCCATAGAAGAAAGGTTAGAGATTACAGGAGGGCCAGAAGATTTTGAGGGAAAAAAATTAGAAGATTATTGTTCAGGGCCACAGAGACCATCATCAACCTGGTGCTTACTGGGAGGTGCAATTACATAGAACGTGGTGGGAAAAAGTTTGATGTGCACACCACCAGGCTGGCAATCACTACTATACCTCTGTATTTTTGCACATCCGATTCAAACTAGTCTGCATAAGAAACTTCCTGACCAACAGACCACGATCAAACACCTCAACATGGTGATCCTTAAAACAGATGCCCTGGAAGACTTGTCCTCAGCCTCTTGCTTTACTCCCAGAAACTCATGACCATGTGGTCAGATTCTGCTCTAACTATTTTTGCTCAGACAGCACAAGAATCTTCCCACTGAAAACAGTTGTTCTGCTGCAGGACCCTGTTGCCAATGTTCTACTGCTGGATGGGCCAGGCATTCTGTAAGCCACAGTTACTGAGATAAAGAAGTGTGAACAGCCATGGTTTTGTGGTTGTGGACTTGGCTGCAGCACTGAGGGCACCAAATGATGGCACTATAAGTTCTGACAGACAACAGTGTTGAGCAGATAGACGAGGAGCACTGCCACAAGAAAACAGCATCCATCACCACGAACCCTCACCATATCCGCCATGCTCTCTCCAACGGCAGCAGCGAGAAGAGAGCACGGCCTAGATGGTGGGATCCTTGATAATGGATGCTGCTTTCCTGTGGCGGTGCCCCTTGTAGATTTGCTCAATGGTGTGGAGGGATTTTCCTGTGATGGACTGGACTGGGCTGTTTCCATCAGTTTCTGTGGGCTTTTCCTTTCTTGGGCAGTGGTGTTTCCAGAAAAGGCCACGATGCAAACAGTGAGGATACTCTATAGAACCCAATCAAAAGAGCTGAATAGCCTCCTATTGATGCTACTGTTTGTCTAAGTTCAAGTTTAATTGTGACTGTTGGTACTGTGTATTTCACCTTGGCTCCAGAGGAACGTTGTTTCACATAGCTGTAAACATGTGTATGGTTAAATGACAATTAAACAATGGCAAGAAAATGCATCTCGGGGTTGTCTACGTTGGTGTGTGTGTATATATACACACACATACATTGATAATAAATTTACTTTGAACTTTGTATTATTCAGTTGGACAGTGGCTGATAAACACCTCAACCCGCTGATGAGTGTCACCCCATGCCTTATCACTGTTACATAACAAAATATCCAGACAGCTTGGGCTACCTCTCAGTAGCCATGGTCTCTGAAGACATCAGTAATAATAACCTATGTGAAGCCGAGCTTTCATTATCCCTTTACACTCAAGCAATAAATAAGGGCATTCATCAACTGCAGACCTTCCACACCTGCAGGTCAACACAGCAAGAGTTTGAACATTTTATTTTATTTAATGAAACATCTGCCTGAGTTTCAGCTGAGCTGAAAGTTTAACAGAATTATATTTCTTGACTCTGAGACCAATGTTTCTGAAAAGATTCTGACAGGATAATAAGCACCTTCATATGAATCTTGATTAGTACTGCGTGTGCAAAGGTTACATCATTCCATTGTATAATGTGGAAAACCCAACACAGCTACCACATCCTCTTATCTGCAACTAAAATATGTTGTTTTCTTCTTTCAGCGACCAGAGAAATTGTCCTATTTATAACTTTATTTGCATAAGTATGATAAATATGTTGATTGATGCAAATGTATGTGCATAATTATATTTTGTGTTAACTATAATTTGACAATAGTTGGTCTCATTTGATTTCTTTTCTCTCTTGTTCTTCCTTCTGCCTTATGAAGTCCGATTCATCTTTCCTCTTACCTACCTTGGTGCTGCAACACACCAGGGACAAGGAATTATTTAAAACGCCTAGAGTTCAAGAATTGCAATACAACATTGTGGAGTGTTTGGTGCATGAACACATTGAATGTCAACACATGATCAGATCAATCATTTCTCAACTTCTCTGGCAGCAGTCTGGAGGCTTGGGCTAGGACAGGAGGTGGTCTCTTTCAATAAACAAGTGTAGATTAAGGAGAAGCTGAGAGGGCCTTCCAGGTTAAGTAAGATTATAGTAAGATAAGTTTGGGAGGCTTGCTGGTGGGAATTGTAGAGATGGTGGGATGAACCCATCCATAGCTATCCAGAATAAGTAAGAGTGAGATATGAAAATAGCAAAATTATAATACACTCAGGAAATCCACAGCAAAACACACAAGGTGCTGGAGGAACTCAGCGGGTCAGGCAGAAAGTCAACTTTTTGGGCTGAGATCCTTCGTAAGGACTTCAAAATTATAATACAGTCACAAAGAGGATTTGGAAAAATGTTGGAAAGAAAATTCGATGTAACAAAATCTGGAACCAGCACAGTTCTGGTTCCCAGATGTACGGAGTTGTCACATCACTATCTCTCTTAATTCTCCCAGACGTCCAAATTATCAGACCCTGTCACATAGGGCACTGGAAGAGCAGAAGTCCTCTTGATATATAATGGGGTGACCTTCCTTCAACCCTTCCTAATCCTCCCTGTCAGAAGTTGGAAGAGAGTGCCTGCTTACATAGAACACAGAATAGTACAGCACAGTACAGGCCCTTCGGCCCACAATGTTGTGCTGACCCTTAAACCCAGCCTCCCATATAACCCTCTCCCACCTTAAATTTTTCCATATACCTGTCTAGTAGTCTCTTAAATTTCACGAGTGTATCTGCCTCCACCACTGACTCAGGCAGTGCATTCCACACACCAACCACTCTGAGTAAAAAACCTTCCTCTAATATCCCCCTTGAACTTCCCACCCCTTACCTTAAAGCCATGTCCTCTTGTATTGGGCAGTGGTGCCCTAGGGAAGAGGCGCAGGCTATCCACTCTATCTATTCTCTTAATATCTTGTATTCCTCTATCATGTCTCCTCTCATCCTCCTTCTCTCCAAAGAGTAAAGCCCTAGCTCCCTTAATCTTTGATCATAATGCATACTCTCCAAACCAGGCAGCATCCTGGTAAATCTCTTCTGACCCTTTCCAATGCTTCCACATCCTTCCTATAGTGAAGCGACTAGAACTGGACACAGTACTCCAAGTGTGGCCTAACCAGAGTTTTATAGAGCTGCATCATCACCTCGCAGCTCTTAAACTTATAAAAGCTAACACCCCATAAGCTTTCTTAACTACCCTATCTACCTATGAGGCAACATTCAGGGATCTGTGGACATGTACCTCCAGATCCCTCTGCTCCTCCACACTACCAAGTATCCTGCCATTTACTTTGTACTCTGCCTTAGAGTTTGTCCTTCTAAAGTGTACCACCTCACACTTCTCCAGGTTGAACTCTATCTGCCACTTCTCAGCCCACTTCTGCAACCTATCAATGTCTCTCTGCAATCTTCGACAATCCTCTACACTATCCACAACACCTCCAACTTTTATGTCATCTGCAAACTTGCCAACCCACCCTTCTACCCCAACATCCAGGTCATTAACAAAAATTACGAAAAGTAGAGGTCCCAGAACCGATCCTTGTGGGACACCACTAGTCACAACCCTCCAATCTGAATGTACTCCCTCCACCACGACTCTCTGCTCTCTGCAGGCAAGCCAATTCTGAACCCAACTGGCCAAACTTCCCTGGATCCCATGCCTTCTGACTTTCTGAATAAGCCTACCGTGTGGAACCTTGTCAGATGCCTTACTAAAATCCATGGAGATCACATCCACTAAGTGAAGGCATCCATTAGTCTTGCGAGACAATGGATCTGCACCTGGAAAGTCTTCACTCTCCAGGGCACAGGCCTGGGCAAGGTTGTATAGAAGACCAGCAGTTGCCCATGTTGCAAGTCTCCCCTCTCCACGACACCAATGTTGTCCAAGGGAAGGGCATTAGCTTGGCACTAGTGTTGTCGCAGAGCAATGTGTGATTAAGTGTCTTGCTCAAGGACACAACACACATTGCCACGGCTGGGGCTCGAACTCACGACCTTCAGGTCGCTAGTCCAATGCCTTAACCACCTGGCCACATGCCCACTCACATCCACTACACTACCCTCATCTATATGCCTGGTCACCTCCTCAAAGAACTCTATCAGGGCTTGATAGACACGATCTGCCCTTCACAAAGCCATGCTGACTGTCCCTGATCAGACCATGATTCTCTAAATGCCCATAGTTCCTATCTCTAAGAATCTTTTCCAACAGCTTTCCCACCACAGACGTAAGGCTCACTGGTCTATAATTACCCAGGCTATCCCTATTACCTTTTTTGAACAAGGGGACAATATTTGCCTCCCTCCAATCCTCCGGTACCATTCCCATGGACAACGAGGACATAAAGATCTTAGGCAGAGTCTCAGCAATCTCTTCCCTTGCCTCGTGGAGCAGCTTGGGGAATATTGCGTCAGGCCCCGGGGACTTATCCGTCCTAATGTATTTTAACAACTCCAACACCTCCTCCCCCTTAATATCAACATGCTCCAGAACATCAACCTTACTCATATTGTCCTCACCATCATCAAGTTCCCTCTCATTGGTGAATACCGAAGAAAGGTATTCATTGAGGACCTCACTCACTTCCACAGCCTCCAGGCACATCTTCCCACCTTTATCTCTAATCGGTCCTACCTTCACTCCTGTCATCCTTTTGTTCTTCACATAATTGAAGAATGCCTTGCGGTTTTCCTTTACCCTACTTGCCAAGGCCTTCTCATGCCCCCTTCTTGCTCTTCTCAGCCCCTTCTTAAGCTCCTTTCTTGCTTCCCTATATCCCTCAATACACCCATCTGATCCTTGCTTCCTAAACCTCATGTATGCTGCCTTCTTCCACCTGACTAGATTTTCCACCTCACTAGTCACCCATGGTTCCTTCACCCTACCATTCTTTACCTTCCTCACCGGGACAAATTTATCCCTAACATCCTGCAAGAGATACCTAAACATCCTTTAACTTGTTGCATTTGAGCTTGGGCTGACACTGAATCATATACACATGTGTTCTGCCAACGAGCACATCTTTTTATGCCTCTGTGAAATTACTCGACTCCATTCCACCTGAGCTCAACTCAGCCGAAGCCATCAGATGTGCCTTTGTGACCATGGGCCTTGAAAATACCAGTGACTGCTGGACCATCTCTCTAGTTCCATCCAAAGCTCAACTACAGCAGTCCTACCTCACATCCAGTCCTGTTCATCCTATATTTATGTGCCCACTGAGGTATATTGTCTCCTAATTAAACACCGACTTTTAAATCCTCACTCTTATGTCTGTGACCTTGCACAACTTTATTCCTAAAATGTCCAACTCTACAGCTCTCAGAGATATCAACATATGGATCTCCCCTAAGTAATCGATACAACCTCTATCAACAGACCCAAAGCTCTAGATTTCTCTCCCCAAACATTTTTGATTTTCTCTTTGAAGTGGTCTGTTCAACCTTGACCAAGCTTTCACTGGTCTGCCCTGCTTCCTCCTGTGGCTAAGGGTTGGACAATGCACCTGCAGAACACTCTGCTACATTACGCCCATTGTGCAATTTGTTGCCATTATATAAATCTCGAAAAGGAAGTGGCTTCTTGAACTCAAGCTGTTGAGACGAGGGTGGAATGAGAACGATAGCTCACAAAGAGAATTACCTGGCTAAGATATTTACTTCAGTGCCGTAAGAACAATCTTGTAAATCAATCTAAAAGTTTAAGATTGATTTACAAGATTGCAAGGTAACTGAATCTTCATGCTGGTGAAGCTTTACTTACTACAACATAGGAAGAGGCCACTTGGTCCATCCACTGGCTCCTACTAATCCAATTCCCTTCCTTTTGCCCCTATAGTCTCTTTTACATGTGTTTATTAACTTCACCAGATTTCCATCCACGGTTAACATACACTAAGGGGTAATTTACAGAAGTGCTTTGAGCTACTAGCACACCTTTGGGATTTGGAAGACAAACTGAGCACCCAGGGGAAACCCACACAGACATAAAACTCTACACAGAGGGTACCCAAGGTCACAATTGAACTGGGGTCACTGAAGCTGTGAGGGAGCAGCATTAGTGTTGACGAACAGAGGGATCTTGGCATTATTGTTCATAGCTCCCTAAAAGGGACTACACAGGTAGAGAGGTTGGTTAAGAAGGCGTAAGGCATGCTTGCTTTTATTAATCGAGGCATTGAATTCAAAAGTCCAGAAGTTATGTTGCAACTTTATTAAACTCTAGTGAAGACACATCTGGAATATTGCATGCAGTTTTGGTCACCCTACTATTGGAAGGATGTTGAGGCTTAGTGGCGGGTGCAGAAGAGGTTTACCAGGATGCTGCCTGAATTAGAGGGCCTGCGCTATCATGAGAGCTTGAACAAACTTGGGTTGTTTTTTTCTGGAGCGGTGGTGGCTGACGGGAGATCTGATAGAGGTTTATAAGATTATGAGGAGCTAGATATAGCAGACAGAATCTTTCTCCCATAGTTGAAAAGTCCAATACCAAAGGGCATACTTTGAAGGTGAGAGGGGGTAGTTTCAAAGGAGATGTGAGAGAAAGTTTATTACACAGAGAGTGGTGGGTGCTTGGTTTGCACTGCCTGGAGTGGTGATAGGAACAAATACATTAGAGACTTTTAGATAGGCACATGAATGGAAGGATACGGACATTGTGAAGGCAAAGAGATTAGTTTAGTTGTCTGTTTGATTACTAATTTAATTTGTCTGGTACATCATTGTGGGCTGAAGGGCCTATTCTACTGTTCTATGTTCTATGTTGACTAACTGCTACACCACTATCATAGCTGGAAACTTCTCTGCAGCTCAAATTATTCTGTGTTTGATTTTGTGGAAACTCATGGGTTTGCGAAAGATTCACCTTGCCACTTTCCAGTTCATGGTAATGGACAGTAAAGGCAACTGGGTTTAATGTGGGGGACTGCACATACCCTGCCACCAGATATAGATTTAAGTCGCCCCTATTGTCTAAAAAATGTATGGCTGCCTTCCTTGAGAGGTTTTGAGAAGAGGTGAGGTGGTTCCAGACATGAGTCGAATTACACAGACGTGAGCTTGTTTTCTGTGGAGGTTAGCAGACTGAAAGAAAGGAAGTGGATATAAGTAGGGTATTTATCCTAGTCAGGAAGTGCTACATCAGGGAACACTGAGATGATTAGACTGGAGAGCCACAGACAGGAATAAAGTAATGAACATTTGTATAACAGGTAGATACAAAATGAGCTTCAGAGAGAGGCTTGTAATTCTAATGAAAGCCTTTCCAATAATTCTGAAAAATGTTAGTCACAGATATTACAAAGGAGCTTTACAAAAGAGAAACAATGAAGCAGGTTTTTAAGAAGAGGGAGGGAGAGGGGAGGGACAGAGGGAGTAAAACAGGGAGTGCGGGGCAGCAGAAAGACGCAAAGAGATTGAAATAATTTGAAACTTAAACCTTGAGCCCTGGGTTCATCTCTGAGCAAATATGATTCCTATCGCAAAATATACAACCTACACACACGAGCACATAAGCACGTGCACACAGACGTTTATATTTCCACACACATATATGGATATTCTAGTACAAGTACATTTATCATGCACAGATGCACGTGCACACACCTAAATGTGCTCACTCTCTTTCTCTCTCTCTCTATTCCTCCCTCCCTACCAGCAATGAGATAATACATATCGTCCTCCAAGCGTCCTTTCAAAGCTCCAGTGTGCATTAGCCAGGATCCAAGGCTGTTGAACTCCAGGATGCAGAGCAAGAAGCTGGAGCATTGCCTGAAATTACCTGCTACTGATCACTCTTGTGTGTTAGCAACAGGAGATGATCACATGGAATTGTATGTCAAAGCCAGGGTAAAGCTACAGACACTGGAAATCTGAAATTAAAGCAAACCTCTTGGACATCCTCTGAAGAAGGGTCTTACAAATGAAATGTTTACTTTATTTCTCTCTCCATGGATGCTGCCCGACATGCTGAGTATCTCCTGTATTTTCTGCTTTTATTTCAGATTTTATGATGATGCTTAATTAGTTGACCAGCCTGGGTAAATTAGGAGGAGGAAACTTTGTGTGCTAATATATTGGCAACCCAGCCTGTGAGAGAGAACGGGGAGGAGGGCAATAAAAAAATCTCAGTAAAGGAGATTAAATCCACAGGAGCACACTAGCAAAATGGCTCATATCCAGAGGACACACAAAAAAAAGTTACAAGTAAGCCATCCAGTGAGCAGGTGAAGCATACCACTGGGATGACATGAGGTCTAAAAATGTACTATGTACAGATACAGATATATTCACATTATCATTAGGAAAACAGCAGGCAATGATTTGTGAAAACTTTAAATACAGTATTTGTGGTTCTACAAAAAGAGAAGTGTCTTTTAAAAAGGCTCCTTTTCAAAACTCTGAAGGCTCATCACAAAGCTCCAATGCATCTCGTATATATTTATCCAAACACTCCAGTAAAACATAATAGCAGGTTGTGGGTAAGTGGTGGAGAGCAAGCTTACTGGGCTGTCAGCGGAGGACTGAAATAGTGCTGCAAATAAGCAGGGAGCTGGAATTGGCGCTTTGGAGCTTCAGTTCTGAGCTGTCATTGTGTCGCAATCGAGCTCAGAGCTGCACTTCACAAAGAAGAATTTGCTGTTTCTTTCAGAGGGTTTTCATTTCCTAGAGACTTGTGATCGATTTTATTTAATGTGATTCCCTTTTCCTTCAAGGTTTCTTTTATCGTTTTCCTCCAATTTCCACTCCTATTCACTTGGGTCTAATTCCATTAACGCCAGTCATCCTCGCAAACATCCATTATTCATGACTGGTCTTTGTCAGTGAACGCTCACAAGCTATTCAACTGCATGGTACGGCCCTACCATCGGATTAGGCCTGCACCGGAGAGATGACGAGCTAGATGCATGATGGAAGACTAGGATTGTTTATTAGCAGTTTTATGGGCAGTTCTGAATGGTTCTGAAGTCCTGGAGATCAGACCAGGCTTGGACTTACACAGTGAATAGAAGAGCTCTAGAAAGTGCTGTGGACCAGAGAGACCGAGGAGTGCAAGTGTGTAGATTGCTGAAAGTCACGTCACAGATCGATCAGTTGGTGACAAATACACATGATACAATGGCCTTAATTAGTCACAGCATTGAGTAGAGGAATTGGAAAGTTATGTTACATATATACGATGCTGGTGATGACACATTTGCAGTAATAGAAAGGAACAGATGGACGTTATTTATTTGGATTTCCAGAAGGTGCTCAATAAGGTGCCACATAAAAGACCTATGCATAAGATAAGGATGCATAGAGTTGGGGCTGGTGTATTAGCATGGGTAGAGAATTGGTTAACCAATAGAAAGTAGAGAGTTGGGATACATGGGTGTTTCTCTGGTTGACAGTCAGTGGTGAGTGGTGTGCCACAGGGGTCATGCTGGACCCACAACTATTCACAATATACATTAATGATCTGGAAGAGGAGACTGAGTGTAGTGTATCTAAGTTTGCTGATGACACTAAACTGAGTGGAAAAGCAAATTGTGCAGAGGATACGGAGAGTCTGCAGAAAGATATAGATAGGTTAAGTGAATGGGCAAGGGTCTGGCAGATGGAGTACAACGTTGGTAAATGCGAGGTCATCCACTTTGGAAGGAAAGATGGAAGGTCAGTTTCTTATTTAAATGGTAAAAGATTGCAGCATGCTACTGTGCAGAAAGACTTGGGAGTGCTTGTGCATAAATCGCAAAAGGTTGGTGTGCAGGTACAGTAGATTATCAGGAAGACAAATGGAATGTTGGCCTTTATTGTTAGAGGGAATGAATTTCAGAGCAGGGAGGTTATGTTGCAACTGTACCGGGTACTGGTGAGGCTGCACCTGGAGTACTGTGTGCAGTTCTGGTCTCCTTACTTGAGGAAGAATATACTGGCTTTGGAGGTGGTGCAGAGGAGGTTCACCAGGTTGATTCCTGAGATGAGGGGGTTAGACTATGAGGAAAGATTGAGTCACCTGGGACTGTACTCACTGGAATTCAGAAGGATGAGGAGATCTTATAGAAACGTAAAATTATGAAAGGGATAGACAAGATAGAGGCAGGAAAGTTGTTTCCAACGGTGGGTGAGACTAGAACTAGCCTCAAGATTCAAGGGAGTAAATTTAGGATGAAGATGAGGGGGAACTGTTTTTCCTAAAGACCGGTGAGTCTGTGGAATTCTCTGCTCAATGAATCAGTGGAGGCTACCTCAGTAAATATATTTAAAACAAGGTTGTATAGATTTTTGCATAGTAGGGGAATTAAGGGTTATGGGGAAAAGGCAAGTAGGGGGAGATAAGTCCATGGTCAGGTCAGCCATGATCTTATTGAATGGCAGAGCAGGCTCGATGGGACAGATGGATGACTCCTGCTCCTATTTCTTATTTTCTTATGTAATGTGTGCAGTGTTGGTCCCCTCTTATAGAAAAGATTTTTCTAAACTAGAAAGAGTACTGAAAAGCTTCAAAGTAAATAAGGAAAAAGGTAGGTTTGGTCCGTGGATTGAGATTCTAAATTAGAAAAAGGCCAATTTTGATGGTATCAGAAATGAACTGGCAAGTGTGGATTGGGACAGGCTCGTTTCTAGCAAAGGTGTACTTGGCAAGTGGGAGCCCTTCAAAAGTGAAATTTGGGAGTACAAAGCTTGTATGTGCCTGTTAGAATAAAATATAAAGATAACAGATTTAGGGAATCTTGGTTTTCAAGATATTGAGGCCCTAGTTAAGAAAATAAAGGAGCTGCATAGCAGGTATAGGAAGGTAGGAACAAATGAGGTGCTTATGGAGTATAAGAAATGCAAGAGAACACTTAAAAAAGAAATCAGGAGGGCTAAAAGAAGGCATGAGGTTGCCCTAGCAGATAAGGTGAGGAGAATCCTAAGGGTTTCTTCAGATATGTTAAGAATAAAAGGATTACAAGGGACAAAATTGGTCCTCTGGAAGATCAGAATCCATGCATGGAGCCAAAAGAGATGGGAAGCATCTTAAATGGATTTTTTTGCATCTGTATTTATTCAGGAGATGGACACAGAGTCTATAGAAGTGAGGTAAAGCAGCATCGAGGTCATAGACCCTATACAGTTTACAGAGTAGGAGGTGTTTGCTGTCTTGAGGCAAATTAGGGCAGATAAATCCCCAGGGCCTGACAAGGTGCAGAAATTACAGAGCTCCTAGCAGAGATATTTAAATCATTCTCAGCGACAGGTGGGGTACTGGAGGATTGGAGGATAACTAATATTGTTCTGCTATTTAAGAAAGGCCCTAAAAATAAACCAGTAAATTATAGGCCGGTGAGCCTGACATCAATAGTGGGAAAGTTATTGGAAGGTATTCTAAGGGGCCAGATATATGTGTATTTGGATAGACAGGGCCTAACTAGGGATAGTCAGCATAGCTTTGTAAATCATAGGCCAATATTATAGAGCTTTTCAAGGAAGTTACCAGGAAAGCTGATGAAGGCAAGGTAGTGGATGTTGCCTACATGGACTTTATCAAGGCATTTGACAAGATCCTGCATGGGAGGTTGGTCAGGAAGGTTCTGTTGCTCGGTATTCAAGATGTGGTAGTAAATTGGATTAGATACTGGCTTTGTGGGAGAAGCCAGAGAGCAATTGTAGATGGTTACCTCTCTGGCTGGAGGCCGATGACTTGTAGAGTGCTGCTGGGATCGGTGCTGGGTCCATTGTTGTTTGCCATCTATATCAACAATCTGGATTATAACATGGTTAACTGGATCAGTCAATTTTCGAATCACACCAAGACTGGGGGTGTCATGGACCGCGACAAAGACCACCATGGCTTGCAGCGGGATCTGGACCAGTGGGAAAATGGGCTGAAAAATGCTAGATAGAGTATAATGCAGGCAAGTGCAAGGTGTTGCACTTCAGTAGGACCAACTAGGATAGTTCTTACACAGTGAATGGTTGGGCACTGAGGAGTGCTGTAGAACAAAGGGATCTGGGAATACAGGCCCATAATTCATTGAAAGTGGCATCACAGGTACATCGGGTCATAAAGAAAGCTTTTGGCACATGAGCCTTGATAAATCAATGTTCTGAGTACAGGACATGGGATGACATGTTGAAGTTGTATAACACGTTGGTGAGGCCCAATTTGGAGCAGTGAGTGCAGTTTTGGTCACCTACCTACAGGAAAGATGTAAATAAGGTTCAAAGAGTGCAGAGAAAATTTACAAGGATTTTGCCAGGACTGGAGGACTGAATTATGGGGAAAGATGGAATAGGTTAGGACTTTATTCCTTGGAACATAGAAGATTGAGGGGAGATTTGATAAGCATATACAAGATTATGAGGGGTATAGATAGTTTAAATAGAAGCAGGCATTTTTCACTGAGGGTGGGTGGGACTACAACTTGAGTCATGGGTTAAAGGTGAAAGGTGAAAAGTTTAAGGGGAACATGAGGGGAAACTTCTTCACTCAGAGGTTCATGAGAGTGATGAGTGAGCTGCCAGCTCAAGTGTGGCATGTGAGCTCGATTTCAACTTTCAAGAGAAGTTTGGATAGGTACATGGATAGCAAGGGTATGAGGCTATGGTTCAGGAGCAGGTTGATGGGACTGGCCAGATGAACTGGTTCAGCACAGAGTAGATGGGATGAAGGGCCTGTTTCTGTGCTGTACATTTCTATGACTCCAGGACTCCATTACTCTAAGAAGGAATGTAATAGGAGAGGACAGTGAACCGTGGGATATAGGGTTGGAGGAGGGGGTGATAGGCAGGTGAGGAGAAGAGAAGGGGTAGGAGGCGAGCAAAATTGGGAATGAAAAGAGACAGAAAGAGGGGTTTGAAATTACTGGAAGTTAGAGAAACTGATGTTCAAGCCATCAGGTTGAAGGCCACCCAGACAGAATATGAGGCATTGCTCCTCTAACCTGAGAGTGCCTTCATCGTGGTAGTAGTGGAGGCTATGGACACCTTGAACTCTGTGTTTCCCTATATACCAGGAGTATGTTGGAAAATTTGTTTAGAAGATGTCTGGTTTCATCCCTGGAGGTAGAGCCTTTCACAGCCTCAGCTGCCTGTGACTCTCTGACAGTGTCTGATACATTTTTATAATTCATTTCCTCCTTCTTCCCTGATTCATATGGAGCTGCGCTTCTTCAATTGCATCACAATAATTTGCTGAAATAATAAATTGCCTGAATGTCAGAACCATCAATTTAATACTTAAATTTGTCAGTGAAATGCTAGAGAGCATCAATAGGACTGGATGATGGAGGGTTTGTGTAGGGGCAGGGCAGAGACACATTACATTCCTTTTTGCACCAAATAAAAACTTCACATCATTTCAGACCTTAACCACTCAGGGTAACACTTTCATGATCAGCCTATATTTAAAGTAAATGCATGAAATGGCATGGATATAGACAGTGCCAGTCTCCCCATTGACTTTGTGTACACTTCCCACTACCGTAGGAAAGCAGTCAGCATAAGTAACAACCCCTCCCATCCCAATTATTCTCTCTTCTCCCTCCTTTCAAGAGAGAGAAGATCATCTTACAAAAGCTTGAAAGTATGTATCACCAGGCTAAAGGACAGCTTCTATCTCACTCTTATAAGATACTTGAACAGACTCTTATGTTAAAAATGAACTCTTGATCTCTTAATCTATCTCGTGGCCCTTTCACTTCATTTGTCTGCCTGCACTGCACTTTCTCTGTAATGGTTGCACTATATTCAACATTCTGTTTTGTTTTTCTTTTGTGCTGCCTTGATGTCCTTATGTATGGAATGATCAACAAATCTTTTCACTGTACCTCGGTACACCTCACAATAATAAATAATACCAATTACTAGTACCTTTCACTACTCCAGGTTGCCTCAGCCAATGACACAGTTCTGAATGTTGTCAATGTTGTAAGTACAAAACACACCAGTCAAAATGAGCAAACTGTGTTGCTGCAGAGTGTCAGGAAAGCTCCTCTCCCGGTTCCTCTTGAAGTGTGTGTGACTGGATCCTTGTCAAGAACCCAAGCAGTCAGATGTGGCGTCAGTTTCACACCAGTATCAGACCGTCTGTTGGCTTGACAGTGTTGCACTCCTTCAGTAGTGAATTAAATGATCAGTCAAGATTTCCTCTGAGTCCAAAAGAAGGATTTCGACCCAAAACATCGACTGTTTATTCATTTCCGTAGCTGCTGCCGGACAAGCTGAGTTCCTCCATCATTTTATGTGTGTGTTGCTCTGGATTTCCTGTTAAATTGGACTTCAGCACATAGTCCTGGAAACTCTATCCTGTAGCAAAGATCCTGTCTATGCTGTGCAAATGAACTTTTAACGGACATTTTGATGAATATTTAACATGTGGATTGAAATTTTCTTCTAGTACCCCTACACACTCTGACAACTGGAGGTTTTCAGATGTGCTCAAGATGTCCAACAGAATGTGGCTGCCACATCTGATTTTCGATCCGACATGTAGACTGATGAAAAGGTTCATGTCCATCTTAGCAAACCCAGTATAACGTGACAGAAACAACGAAAGTTGGAAATCTGAAGCACCAAAAGGAAATGCATCAAAATTCTGTCTAAATCAGAGAGAGAGAGATCCGTAGATGCTGTTTGACCTTTGGAGTTCACCCAGCAGCTTATTTGTATTTTCAGTATTCCCTGTCTTGATTTATTAACTTCCATACAATATCATCTTTCATTTGTTGAAACTTCAGACAATAAAAGGACCAATCTATTCATTCATTCCTCATAGGACAAACTTCTCATCTCAGGAATGAATAAAGGCAACCTTTGCTTACCCCTCAGGCAAGTACATCCTTTCTTAAATAAGGAGAACAAAGTAACACCATGTAGTCCAGATGTGCTCTCCACAATGACCATATACTCTCCTCTACACTTTGTGCCCACTTTCTTGGGTATAGGAGAGGAACCCAGTGTGGTCTTCTGTTGCTAAAGTCAAGGTTCAATGTATTGTGCATTCAGAGATGCTCTTCTGCCCATCACTTTTGTAATATGTGACTATTTGAGTTATTGTCACCTTGCTTAACCTAGTCCGGCCATTCTCCTCTGACCCCTCTCAATCACAAGACGTTTTCACCCACAGAACTGCCACTCACTTGTTTTTTTTTGTATTTTGCACCATTCTCTGCAAACTCTAGAGACTGTTGTGTGTGAAAATCCTTGAAGTTCAGCAGTTTCTGAGATACTCAAGCCTCTCCATCTGGCACCAACAATCATTTCATGGTCAAAGTCACTTAGATCACATTTTCATCTCCATTTTAATGCCTGGTGTGAACAATAACTGAACCTCATAACCAGATCTTTCACCTTTGCTCTCCAATTCTTCCTATCAAAAGAGACATTTCACTCTTCTCCACATGCTTTTATGCATTGAGTTGCTGCCACGTGATTGATTAGATATTTGCATTGATGAGTAAGTGTATAGGTATACCTAGAGTAGCCACTGAGTACATCTAATGAGTACATGTCTGCATCAGGTCTCTCTTACACTTGGAAAGCAACTTCCAATGATCAGTTATCTCCAACTGCCTGCACACTAACTTGTTACGGGTCAGGTTCAAGAACATCCAAACCACTCTGAACATTTCCAGATCTCTCACCTTTGCTCTTCAATTCTTCCTATCAAGAGAGACATTTCACTCTTCTCCACATTATTCTCATTCTGCCAACTTCCAACCCAATCACTTTCCCTCTGACTGTCTTCTTCACATTATTCTTTCCCAGCAGGCTTACATCAGCATTCAAATCTGCACCCTTGTACCTTCATCTAAGACATTGATATGAATTATAAGAACCTGACGCTCAATTCCTGATCTTTGCCAATCTGAAAATGATCTTTTCATTCCTCCTGGCTAGCTGCTCTCTGCAAGCCAGTGCACATTTCATTCAAATGCAGTGCCCCCACAACCATCGATCAAACCCTCAGAGCAAGGAAGAGAATTGTAAGGAGCAATAGTACAACCTGGAACTCAGTGGGTCAAGCAGCTTCTGTGGGGGAAGGAACTGTTGATGTTTCAGGATGAAACACTTTATCAGGATGCTGATGGAGAGTTTCAACCTGAAATGTCAACAATTCCTCCCCCCCACCCCCCCACTGATGGTGCTCAAGTCACTCTGTTCCTCCAGAGTACATGTTGCACCAGCTTCCACATCTGCAGTTTCCTGACATGTTTGTCAGGATTGGACCTTGTACTGCCATCAATGTAGCCTTCAGTCTGGGTCGTGTACTTACAAATACAACACAAGACCATACCTTAATGATACCAGTCTTACACATAGGACTGAGCTCTGTGTGGTAAGAATTCAAGATGTGGAATGAAGTCTGATACTGTAGAATCAACTGGAATTGGAACATGCACATTAACAACACAGCTTGCAAATCTAGTATACACATGGGCCTGGACTGTACACACTGCTCACTACAAGTTCTATTGTGTCCTTCACAAGATGTGTGACTGCATTCTACACAGAAACACTGCATATTTCCACCATTCCTTGTTTTCACTATAGTATATGAATTGGCATCTAGTCTGCAACGATTCACAGGTGCCTGGATACCACATAATACTAAACACTACGTTTCAAAGTTCAATATTCAAAGTAAATTTATTATCTAAGTGCTTATATGTAACCATGCACTGCCCTGAGATTCATTTTCGTGCAGGCATTCAAAGTGGAACAAAGAAATACAATAGAATCAATGAAAAGTGACAGACAAAGAAAGGCAAACAAACAAACAAATAAATAAACAAGCGAACAAACAAGCGAACAATACTGAGAACACATGTTGTAGAGTCATTGAAAGCGAGTCCATAGGTTGTGGAATCAATTCAGTGTTGAGGTGAGTGAAGTCATCCATGCTGGTTTAATAGTCCGATGATTGAAGGGTAATAACCGGTCCTAAATCTGGTTGTGTGGAACCTAAAGTTCCTGTACCTCCTTCCTGATGGCAGCAGCAGGGATGGTGGGGATCTTTGATGATTGATGCTACCTTCTTGTAGCATCGCTCCTTGTAGTTGTGTTCAATGGTGGGGAAGGCTTTTCTTGTGATGGACTGGGCTGTATCCACCACTTTTCATAGGCTTTTCTGTTCCTGTGCTTTGGTTTTTCTATACCAAGCCATGATGCAATCAAATAAGATACTCTCTACTGTGCATCTATAGAAGCTTGCCAAAGTTTTGGATGACGTGCAAATTCTGCACAATCTTTTAAGAAGGTAGATGTGTTGCCGTTCAGAGTTCAGCAGAGGAGGGCAAAGGGCTTAATTAGGAAGGGGAAAAAAGATTATGAGAGAAAACTGGCAGGGAACATAAAAACTGACTGTAAAAGCTTTTATAGATATGTAAAAAAGAAAAGACTGGTAAAGACAAATGTAGGTCCCCTGCAGACAGAAACAGGTGAATTGATTATGGGGAGCAATGACATGGCAGACCAATTGAATAATTACTTTGGTTCTGTCTTCACTAAGGAGGACATAAATAATCTTCCAGAAATAGTAGGGGACAGAGGGTCCAGTGAGATGGAGGAACTGAGCGAAATACATGTTAGTAGGGAAGTGGTGTTAGGTAAATTGAAGGGATTGAAGGCAGATAAATCCCCAGGGCCAGATGGTCTGCATCCTAGAGTGCTTAAGGAAGTAGCCCAAGAAATAGTGGATGCATTAGTGATAATTTTTCAAAACTCGTTAGATTCTGGACTAGTTCCTGAGGATTGGAGGGTGGCTAATGTAACTCCACTTTTTACAAAAGGAGGGAGAGAGAAACCGGGGAATTATAGACTGGTTAGCCTAACGTCGGTGGTGGGGAAACTGCTGGAGTCAGTTATCAAGGATGTGATAACAGCACATTTGGAAAGCGGTGAAATGATCGGACAAAGTCAGCATGGATTTGTGAAAGGAAAATCATGTCTGACGAATCTCATAGAATTTTTTGAGGATGTAACTAGTAGAGTGGATAGGGGAGAACCAGTGGATGTGGTATATTTGGATTTTCAAAAGGCTTTTGACAAGGTCCCACACAGGATATTAGTGTGCAAGCTTAAAGCACACGGTATTGGGGGTAAGGTATTGGTGTGGGTGGAGAATTGGTTAGCAGACAGGAAGCAAAGAGTGGGAATAACCGGGACCTTTTCAGAATGGCAGACGGTGACTAGTGGGGTACCGCAAGGCTCAGTGCTGGGACCCCAGTTGTTTACAATATATATTAATGACTTGGATGAGGGAATTAAATGCAGCATCTCCAAGTTTGCAGATGACACGAAGCTGGGTGGCAGTGTTAGCTGTGAGGAGGATGCTAAGAGGATGCAGGGTGACTTGGATAGGTTGGGTGAGTGGGCAAATTCATGGCAGATGCAATTTAATGTGGATAAATGTGAAGTTATCCACTTTGGTGGCAAAAATAGGAAAACAGATTATTATCTGAATGGTGGCCGATTAGGAAAAGGGGAGGTGCAACGAGACCTGGGTGTCATTATACACCAGTTATTGAAAGTGGGCATGCAGGTACAGCAGGCGGTGAAAAAGGCGAATGGTATGCTGGCATTTATAGCGAGAGGATTCGAGTACAGGAGCAGGGAGGTACTACTGCAGTTGTACAAGGCCTTGGTGAGACCACACCTGGAGTATTGTGTGCAGTTTTGGTCCCCTAATCTGAGGAAAGACATCCTTGCCATAGAGGGAGTACAAAGAAGGTTCACCAGATTGATTCCTGGGATGGCAGGACTTTCATATGAAGAAAGACTGGATGAACTGGGCTTATACTCGTTGGAATTTAGAAGATTGAGGGGGGATCTGATTGAAACGTATAAGATTCTAAAGGGATTGGACAGGCTAGATGCAGGAAGATTGTTCCCGATGTTGGGGAAGTCCAGAATGAGGGGCCACAGTTTGAGGATAGCGGGAAAGCCTTTTAGGACCGAGATTAGGAAAAACTTCTTCACACAGAGAGTGGTGAATCTGTGGAATTCTCTGCCACAGGATACAGTTGAGGCCAGTTCATTGGCTATATTTAAGAGGGAGTTAGATATGGCCCTTGTGGCTACGGGGGTCAGGGGGTATGGAGGGAAGGCTGGGGCGGGGTTCTGAGTTGGAGGATCAGCCATGATCATAATAAATGGCGGTGCAGGCTCAAAGGGCCGAATGGCCTACTCCTGCACCTATTTTCTATGTATGTTTCTATGTTTCTTTGAAATGGCACTTACATGCTGGTCCCATGACAAATCCTCTGATATGATTACACCCAGGAATTTAAAGTGACTGACCCTCTCCACCTGCAGTGTTCTAATGAGAACTGGCTTATGGACCCCTAGCTTCCTACTCCTGTAGTCCAGGGGTCCCCAACCTTTTTTACACTGAGGACCGGTTTAATATTGACAATATTCTTGCGGACCGGCCGACCCGGGGGGGGGGGGGGGTGGTGGTGGTGGTGGTAGGGTTGCCAACGGACAAGAGTAGCAGTCAAATACGTTGTGTTTACCCAAGAAAGACTACATGACCATGAAGCCTTGCGCGGGCACCAGTGCGCATGCATGTACCTGCCGATTTTTTTTTCTACGAATCGGTTCTGGCGATTCTGTTCGGGGGGGCGCGCAGTGGTGTTAATCACGGCCGGAATATAGGTGATAACTGGCTAATATGCTCAATTTCGTTTCTAAAAGGGTTTATCTAACAAATTTAATATTAAACACACAGTGCATATTTTCCTTGCATGAATATAATGATAAGTCAAATTATCAGGGGAGGACAGGGGAGCTTGAAGTAAGTATTGAACAAACTTCCAGTAGAAGTGGCAGAAGCAGGTTCAATATTATTATTTAAAGAAAACTTGGATAGGTATATGGACAGGAAAGGAATGGAGGGTTGTGGGCTGAGTGCAGGTCGGTGGGACTAAGTGAGAGTAGCGTTCGGCACGGACTAGAAGGGCCGAGATGGCCTGTTTCCGTGCTGTAATTGTTATATGGTTATATAAGTCACTTATAAGTGAATAGCATAACATTTTAGGTAACGTTTGGATATTAAACACACAGCACATATTTTTCCCGTATGAATATATAAAATCATTGCAACACACCAACATCGCTGAATCAGTGGGAGCCCTGGGCTTGTTTCCTTGCAACAAGACGGTGCCATCGAGGGGTGAGGGGAGACAGTGATACTCGAAGGGGGTTCCTTATGTCCAGTCTATTCTGCAATTTAGTTTTCTTTCCATTCATTGCAGAAAACTCCACTTTGCAGAAAAATGTTGGAAATGGAAACAACGTTTTCAGTGCTTCCGTGGCTATCTCAGGATATTTAGCCTTGACTTTGATCCAGAATGCCGGCAGAGATGTTATGTCAAACATACTTTTCAGCCCGCCGTCATTTGCAAGCTCGAGGAGTTGATCTCCTTCCTGCGCTGACATGGATGACGCGCGGGTAATGACCTCACATGTGTAATGACCTCGCGTACGTTCAAGCTTAACAGTGGGCATGACAGGGAATGAAGAAAGGTTTCCTCTCAGCCCGGTAGCACATGCTTTGCGGCCCGATGGTTGGGGACCACTGCTGTAGTCAATAATCATCTCTTTGGGTTTGCTGGCGTTGAGTGAGAGATTATCACTGTGGCGCCATTCAACCAGGTGTTCAATCTTCCTCTTATATGTCAATTTGTCACCACCTTTGATTTGGCCAGCAATGGTGGTATCATCAACAAATGTAAGTATGGCATTGGAGCTGTAGTTAGCCTCACAGTCATGAGTATAAAGCAAGCAGAGCAGGGGGCTAAGCACACAGCCTTGTTGTGCACCTGTGCTGATCATGATTGTGGAGGAGATATTGCTGCCAATCTGAACTGACTGGGGGTCAGCAAGTGGGGAAATCGAGGATCCAATTGCACAAGGGGGTATTGAGGCCTAGGTCTTGGAGCTTTTTGATTAGTTTTGAGGGGATGATAGTGCTCATTGCTGAGCTGTAGTCAATAAAGTACATCCTAATATATGGATCTTCATTAGTCATTGATCCCATTAGTCACCTGCAAACCCAAAGGAGCAGACGGGAAGCAAACTATCATCAATCACAAGGGACTGTGGTGAAAGAAGAATATAGCTGTATTGTCTGTTTCTGACATTGCAACCATGCAACAAAGACAACTTGCTCCTGTACTGCACCAATCTAAGACACATGACTAGGTCTTACACTTGAACAATAACACACACAAAGGTAATGTTGCCACATCAACATTAAACTTGACAACTCATATCGATATCTTGAACTGAGTGCAATCTTGAAAACTGCTGTCAATGTAACCTTACACTACACCAACATAACAGTCTTTTCTTCACCATGTGGGCATCATTGTCAAGATAACAGTTACCATCCATTTGAAACAGTCTTTAAAATTAAAATTTCCATCATCCACTTCAAAGGGATGTTCAGAACCGAGTATATTGTTGTACATGTGGAGTTTCATAAAAACCATATGGATCAGAATGGCAAATTTGCTTCCCTGAAGGAAATTCAGACAACCAGTACAATTGGGGAGATCAAGTGCTATACTACACCACCACCAATTTAGGAAATAAAACTGGAGAAGGGCTAATTGTGAGGTTTTCAATAGTGTGATATCAAGTGTCCAGGAGTAGCACACTGCAATTAGGGTGACAACTAAACCTGGCAATCTTGAGGATGCTTGGCTAACAAGAGATATTAAAGCTCTGGTCGAGAAGAAGAAGGAAGCATACATTGAGATTAGGAAACTAAGATTAAGTGAAGCTCCAGATGACAATTAAAATATTAATAAAACTTTTAAGAGGAAAATCAGGAGGGAAAGAGGGGGAATGGGATGGATTTATCAGGTAAGGTAAAGGAAAATCTCAAGAGGTTCCATAGCTATATTAAGAATAAAATGGTGGCTAAAAATAGAATAGGTTCATTTAGAGATGAACAGGGGGGTCTATGTCTTGAGCTAAAGGAGAAGGGTGGGACTTTTAACAAATATCTCTCCTCAGTACTGAGGCAAAAATCATAGTTGCTCAAGAGATAAATAAAACAAGTGGGGATAGAAACATAGAAACATAGAAAACAGGTGCAGGAGTAGGCCATTCGGCCCTTCGAGCCTGCACCACCATTCAGTATGATCATGGCTGATCATCCAACTCAGAACCCTGTACCAGCCTTCCCTCCATACCCCCTGATCCCTTTAGCCACAAGGGCCATATCTAACTCCCTCTTAAATATAGCCAATGAACTGGCCTCAACTGTTTCCTGTGGCAGAGAATTCCACAGATTCACCACTCTCTGTGTGTGAAGAAGTTTTTCCTAATCTCGGTCTTAAAAGGCTTCCCCTTTATCCTCAAACTGTGACCCCTCGTTCTGGACTTCCCCAACATCGGGAACAATCTTCCTGCATCTAGCCTGTCCAATCCCTTTAGGATTTTATACGTTTCAATCAGATCCCCCCTCAACCTTCTAAATTCCAATGAGTATAAGCCTAGTTCATCCAGTCTTCCATCATATGAAAGTCCTGCCATCCCAGGAATCGATCTGGTGATATTTTGGAAGACACTCATATTACTAGGAAGGAAGTATTTGCAGCCCAACTCTGGATGTAGTCTATTTAGACTTTAGTAAGGCCTTCAACAAGGTCTTGCATGTAGACAGGTCTGGAAGTTCTGGTCCCACAGAATCCAGGGAGAGCTCGTTAGGTGGATTCATAACTGGGGAGGTTGGAAGCAGACAGTAATATTAACGATCTGGATGATGGGGTGGTAAATTGGATTAGTAAGTATGCAGATGATACTAAGATAGGTGGAGTTGTGTATAATGAAGTAGGCTTTCAAAGCTTGCAGAGAGATTTAGGCCAGTTAGAAGAGTGGGCTGAAAGATGGCAGATGGAGTTTAATGCTGATAAATGTGAGGAGCTACATTTTGGTAGGACTAATCAAAATAGGACATACATGGTAAATGGTAGGGCATTGAAGAATGCAGTACAACAGAGGGATCTAGGAATAATGGTGCATAGTTCCCTGAAGGTGGAATCTCATGTGGATAGGGTGGTGAAGAAAGCTTTTGGTATGCTGGCCTTTATAAATCAGAGCATTGAGTATAGGAGCATTGTGTATTTCATGGACCAGCAAAGACTGGCTGGCTTAGCGAACAGAGTGGCGGACACCCCTGCTGAAATCCGGAGGAAAGCACACAGAGGGGGATCACAAAGCCGAGGAAAGAGGACCGGGTCGAGACAACAGAGACTTTTGGAGAAGAGGAGTTCGGTGGGTAATACCATTCCAGCTGACCGGAAGTGCACTGAGATCGGTAAGTGTAAAGGAGTTCGGTGCTTACTGTTCTGGGTAACAACGGATGGTGCAATCCGGGGTATATTACGATCGAGAAACGTGTTTGCAGACTGGATATTGAACTTTTTACTGTTGGACTTCGGCCACATTCCACCGTGATACAACACTTGGCGGCACGGGAGGTCGTTCCTGCCTGTGGCCATCCAACGTGCAGCTCCTCCCGTGGAGGGTCAGACACCCTGAGCCAATAGACTGGTCCTGGACTTATTTTCCATCTGGCATAATTTGCATTTTGGTGTTTGATTGTTGGGGTTTTTTGTATTGCTATATTTACGCTCTATTCTTGGTTGGTGCGGCTGTAATGAAACCAAATTTCCCTCGGGATTAATAAAGTATATCTATCTATCTATAGGAGTTGGAATGTAATGTTGAAATTGTACAAGGCCAAATTTGGAGTATTGTGTACGGTTCTGGTCACCGATTTAGAGGAAAGATATCAACAAAATTGAGAGAGTACAGAGAAGAGTTACTAGAATGTTACCTGGGTTTCATCTCCTCAGTTGCAGAGAAAGGTTGAACAAGTTGGGGGGAGTCCAAAACTAGGGACCATAGATTCAGTGTGAGAGGGGAAAGATTTAAAAGTGACCTAAGGTTCTACTACAGGACTTGGGGTGATATGGATTGATGCAGGAAAATGGGACCATTTGGGTGGACATTGTGGTCAACACGGACAAGTTGGGCCAAGGGGCCTTTATCTGTGCTGGATTGCTCTATGATTATATGATTCTATATAATGCCATCTGAGGACATGCAGTGCATCCAGGAAAGTGGCATTGAATTAGAAGATCAGTCATGGTCTAATTGACTGTTGAAGCAAACACGAGGGGTTGGGTAGCATATTCTGCTTCTTCTTCTTATGGCTTCAGGGTTGCACAATCTTCATTTGTGCATTGAAGGAGCAAAGGTGACCAGAGGAGCAACATACCAATCAACAGTCGAGGCTGGAATGTCGCTGTACCAATCAACAGCTGGGACTGTAATATACTGTACCAATCAATCATTGCTACTGTAACACACTATGCCAATGAACAGCTGGAGCTGCAGTACAATGTACTAATCAATAGTTTGTCTCTAGTACACTGTACCAATTAACAATTGGATCGTTAGTACACTGTTCCAGGCTGTAGTTGGGGCTGCAGCACACTGCATCAGTAAATAGTGAAAAAAATGTTTTTGATAAATCTGCACTGGCAGGAAACTTGAATTAATCCTATGTTCTGTCTAAATCAATTATGTACCAGGGATTAGAAAACAACTTATTTGATTTAACATGTTAAAGAAAGAACACACAATGCTCCCCCTTGTTTTAAGCAATGATCTCTTTAGTTTAGTGTCTTTTTTCTCTCATTCCTTTTGTTTATCAGATATTGTGTTTCATTTAGAACATAGAACAGGGCAGCACAGGAACAGAGCCTTTGGCCCACGATTTCTGTACTGATCATGATGTCAAACTGAACTAATCCCATCAGCCTGCAATGACCTCTGTCTCTCCATTCCCTGCACATTCACATGCCTCTCTCAATTGTTGCTATCATATCTGCTTCCACCACCACCCCTGGCAGCATGTTCCAGTCACCTGCCACTCTCTGTGTGTAATAAAAATACTTAGCATGCACACCTCCTCCAAACTTCCCCCTCTTATCCTAAAGTTATGTCCCCTAGAACTTGACATTTACACCCTTGGAAAAAGACTCCAACAATCTCCCCTTTCTATGTCTTTCATACCTTTATATATTTATATCAGGTCACCCCCTCGGCTCTGATACTCCAAACAAAGCAATCAAAGTTTGCTAACCTCTCCTTATAACTGATAACACTCCAATCCAGACACCACCTTAGTGAACTTATTCTGTATCTTCTCCAAAGCCTCCATGTCCTAATCAAAATATGTCCTAACCAATTTTTTCATAAAGCAGCAACAGGACATTGCTATTTATAACCTCAATGCCCTTACCAATCAGGTTAAGCATGATGTATGCCATCTTTACCAACCCATTGATTTGGGATGCCACCTTCAGGGAGCTATTGACTGTGCAAAAGTCTTAGGCACATATATATAGCTAGGGTGCCTAAAACTTTTGCACAGTACTGTATTTGTCAACGTGGAGCAGAGAGTGAGTTTGTAGATCTGGTGGGAGCAAAGGATGTTGGGAATGGCGAGAGTGGAGTGCCAGGGCAGTGGTGTGGGACAGGTGGCAGAGGAGAAGTGCCAGGGCCTGAGACACCAGGCAAGGTCATTTGATTCTGAATAATTGATTTATTGATCATTACAGAATGCCTCTCTGGTGCTTCCCGCTCCCCTCCCCTTTTCCAACCATCATTCCCCTCCTCCCTACTTCCTTCCCACTCTCAGTTCACAATAGAGACCCATATCAGAATCAGGTTTATCATCACTCACATATGTCATGAAATTTGTGTTCTTTTGTGTGGCAGAAGTCCAGTGCAATACATAAAATTACTACAGTACTGTGCAAAAGTCTTTGGCACCATAGCTACATATACGTGCCTCAGACTTTTGCTTAGTGCTGTACACTCCAAGATCTTTCTGTACAACAATACTCCAAAGAGACCTGCCATTTGCTGTATATTTTCCTCTCACATTTGTCCTGCCAACGTGCCACACCTCAATCTTGTCTGGATTAAATTCCATCTGCCATTTGTCCCTCCCAAACTTCTGTATCCTGCTGTATTCTTTGGCAATTTCCTTATCTTCCACCAATTTTCATGTCATTTGTAAACTTACTAAGCAGACCCCCTACATTTTCATTGAAATCATTGATAACTTTTTTGATCTTGGAAGGACTGAGCCCCTGAATTATATATAGGTCATGTATAATTCCAACTAATGTTGTGACTTATGTGCGGATAAGTATCTCTGGATGTGAAATTCTGCATGGTAAAGAAGCAACTGAATAGTTGCAAGTGAACTCGAATGTTGATTGCCCGATGTGAATACTACTTTTCTCATCGTAAAACCAGACTTTTTTAAATGAATTTTACAGTTCTAAGTAATGTTCAGGTTCTTAATTTTAATGTCTGTGTGAGCTTTAAAATGTTCATCACAAAAACTGTAAGAGTTGCATGGATAACCTGCAAAGGCATTTCTATATTCCATATTTCCATAATTCTGACATTAGATTGTATATACCCTGTGTTGTAAAACAAAAAATCACATTTGAAATAAAAGAAAATGGCATATTTTATTTTGACTAGAGAATTGTTTTGAACATCTATTTAAAAACGTGAAAAAGTTTATATTCCAAACATCAGTTTCAATCTTGGAGAATTAAAAGATATGAATGGCTTGTAATCAGTTGAGATTCTTTTAATAAATATTTTATGTTGATTTATTTTCTGTTAAAAAACTGTTTTTGTCTCATATAATGTAAATTAAAACTGAATGGTTCTGCTTATTACCAGTTGAGCATCCATTAAAACACAGTTTAATTTGGTCAATAGTTTTTTTGTCAATTAGAGTATTCAGCTTTTTCCACTGGTTTATGAGTATAACTATGTTTGTGATGGAATAAAATAAGTGCAGATGTTGATTAAAAAGGTTGGGGTTGCTGGAAGTGAGAGGGTTTAATGTTAGCTGCCTGCGCTAGCCCTGTTTCTATATAAACCTTGAACCTCATCCAAAGGATCAGTTTACAATATGCTATCAGGTGTGGTGATGGTGCAGGGGGGCATATGCATTGCAGAATCAGAACCAGATTCAATATTACCGGCATTTGTTGTGAAATTTGTTGTTTTGCAGTAGCAGTACATTGCAATACATAATGCTAACTTACATTAAGAAATATATATACTGTACATGTAAAATAAATTAATTACGTAGTGCAGAAGAAAGCAAAAAAATATTGAGGTGTGTTCATGGGTTCATTGTCTTACCATTAATTGTCCATTCAGAAATCTGACGGTGGATGAGAAGAAGCTGTTCCTGAAATGTTCAGAGTGCATCTTCAAGCTTCTGTACCTCCTCCTTGATGGCAGCAATAAGAAGAGGGCATATTCCGGGTGATGGCGGTCCTTAATGATGGATGCCATCTTTTTGAGGCATTCCACAGGTGATATGTCGGTGAGAGTTGTTCAGAGAGTTTTTCAAGCCGGCCTAGTTGAAAATCCCCCTTAATGATAGGGAAGGCATCCGGATGTGCTGTTCTGTGCTTAGCTCTTCCAGAGCCTGTCTGACACTGGCCTGAGGTGGAATGTACATGATTTCAGTAAACCCCCTCAGCAGATAAAATGGACAACATTTGACCACTAGATGTTCCAGCTCAGGTAAGCAGGATTGGGACAGAGCTGCCACATCTGTGTCAGTCAGTCAGTCAGTGGGTGCCATCCCGAATCTGGGGTTGGTGGCTATGCACTTCCATCTTCTTCGATCTTGCGCTCTTTTTCTGGACTCAGCATAACTCAACCCAGTCCATTGCCTCACATTATCGTATCAGGTAGTTCGCTGCCTTCCTCTTTCCCTCTCTCCTTCTATCATCCCTTCCAATAACAATATCTGCATTCCACCACTTCTTAACAAGTGCCCGGCATATTCCCGCTTCCTTTTCTGCACATTCTTCAGCAACTCCTTTTCTCTCCTCGTTCTCTTCATCACTTCCATATTACTGACCTTCATCACCCATCTAATTTTCTGCATTGTCCTTAAACACCACATTTCAAATGCCACGTGTACCATGATGATTTACCATACTCCACCTCCTCTACCTTTAAAAGACTTAGCTGTCCTGTCTTTACAGTGAATGGTGAAGCCATAACGTTTCAGTGTTACGTTGGAACTGGAGGAAATGAGCCATGTTTCCATGAAACCAAGTACACAGCAATCCCTCTGACAGTGCAATCTTGCTCTGAAGTCTTCAATTCTATTTTCCAATAACTACATTTGCCAGCAGGATAATTGGGAGCGGAGGTCTAAGACCTCTGTGTTTTAATCGTACCTGCAGTCCAGTGTGCTCTTTTACTTCCATTTTCTTATAAATCTATCGATATCGCTGGATTTGAGGGTCGATAGATTTTTTTTATAACGTCTTAAAACAATGTTGCTTACTGAAGTACCCATGGCTGTGACTGTGGACTTCAGCTGTAGTCGTCCTAAATGGGAATATTTGATGATTCTCATTGGAGTTGCATACAAAGAATTGCCACTTATCAGCACCACCTTGATGATGCAGAAAGGAACAGTTTGAGTTGTGCAATCCTAAACTCTGCACCACAAAAGGGAAAATTTTATCTACAAAAGCCAGAGTCTTCCTTGTACATACAATGACCTGAAGGAGACATGGGGATCCTCACTGTGATAGCAAAACAACATGTGAGGACCAGCATGACCAATGACATAAAATTTAGGAAACATTCTGTAGTGGACTAATCAAGCACTGTGTATATTAGTTGGGTGCAATGTAACTGGTTAATATTTTTGAGGCCAGGGAGAATAATGTGTATTATATGCAGTGCAGAAGAAAATGCTGCAGGATATAAAGAGAAGTTTCTTATTTGACAAATCCAGCAAGAAAAATAAAATTAAAGATCTCAGAGCAAGACTGCTGTGCCGGGGGACATCAAAGGTTGCTGTGTACTTTGTTTCATGGAAATGTGGCTAATATTGGATGGGAGAATTCAAATTTCAAAGTTCAAAGTAAATTTATTATCAATGTACATATACATCACCATATACAACCCCAAGATTCATTTTCTTGTGGGCATACTCAATAAATCCATAATAGAATAATAACCATAATAGAATCAATGAAAGACCACAACAACTTACGCACTCAACCAGTGTGCAAGACAGATTGTGTTCGGTCTTACAGTTGGACTGTGTCCTTAAGGTCATGAGATCCAAATAGGAAGAGAGGATTGATGAATTCACCAAGCCCAGCTGCAATACTTCATCAATGCACAACAGATGGGGAGGGCAAAATAGAAAGAGGATTTAAAAAGGATCTTTACACACACAAGGGAGGGACATGTTCATAGATGGAAGAAAAGAGATGTGATGTAGAATATGGATTCAAGTAATAAAATAGCCATCTCACTGAAATTACTGCAAAGTGAGAGAGAGCAGTAAGTAGTGTGGCAACTATTGCAGTGGCAAGTGTAGAGTTATGTCTACACTTCCTTGAACTGTCCATTCAGCTTCTGTGTTTCTTTGTAATTCAGATCCAGAGTTCAAGGTGAATTGGGAAGGGCAAGGATTACAATCAGCAGACAGGAGCCCCTCTTAATGTTCATGTGCTTAGGACAGTTGAATAGAGTGTCAGAGAAATTTACCCCTACAGGCTATACAGAGTTTTATCAAGAAACGGCAAATTATACCATGAGGTAAGCATCAGGACAGATATAGGATTGTTAGCTCTTCTATATGGAGAACAGAATCTGTTGTGTAATGTAACCATAACTGTAAATTCTTTTATTTAAGGCAGTAACTTGGCCTGTCCAATTACACAATCAGTCAACAAGAGCAGAAGGTGGTTTGAAAGGGACTGATTCCTTGGTGGGTTCCTAGAAGGGACAAATTCCTATAGCCAGACTTACAGCAAGAATGCACTCAACTCAAAGAAAACCAACATTAAAGTGATCAGATGGCTGCACTATAAAGGCAGCTTCATGGCCTTTAGGCATAAAAATTGACCAAGCTTCACATACGCAGTGTGTCACTAGGAACCAAAGGGAATTTTAAAGGAGGTTTTAAAATAGGCTGCAAGGTGAATGAAAAGCAGAATTCATTTACAGTAATCAAAGGAATTAAAATAGAGTAATCAGACCACACATTATTTGTTTAAATTTAACAGCTTGTCTTTTTCTCCAAGTCCCTGAATTCCCTCTCCCAAACTACAAATAACCAGAAGATGCCATGTTTATGCAGAGTTTAGATCAGTCTACAAAGGCCTTTGGAAATGTTAATACTCAAATTTATTTTTAATTTAAAAAATAGACTTGATTCATAATAAGAAATAAATAGAATAAGAAATGGTGCCAAGGACTTTTACATTTTTGGAACACTACTGAGTTATACCACTGAATTTGTTGCCTTCAGTAGTGCAAACTTTGATAAACTAACATAACACCTTTTACCCCTCACTTGGCTCCCTGAGGTGATATACCTTTTCATTGTACATTTGGTTGCCCCACCTAAATCTGTTCCTCAATGTGTGGTGGCAGAAGGAGCTTAGTCTGTCATTCTTCCCTACACAGTCTTAGCGTTGTCTGAACCTCGCTTTAGTGCATCCCTTGGTGTGTACTCCTACAGCCTGGACTGTGTCGGTTGGTTGCACTTCTTTACAGACATATCTCTGCGTTGGAAGACCAGCAAGTTTTGGGACAACCAAAAGGCAACCCTTACCGAGTTGAACTTCCAGCAGTTCCTATTGCCTGCCTCCATGTGTGTCCCTGGGAACAGGCCACGGATCAGAGAGTCCTCCATTATGCAGCTGCTGGGGATGGACGGGGACCTGGATCCTTGCACCTGCCTTCACCTCCTCTGAGCAAATCCACAGCCAGCAGAGGTGGGTGACAACTTCTTCCTCACCACAAGCATCCTGAGGGAATGTTCACATTGTTGCTGGAATAAATTCTCATTCAAAGTGCTGTCAAAACCAAACATTTCCCACCAAAACGCCTTTGTGTGATATTGGTCAAAGCAGCAAACTGATGTTTCAAAGCATCCATGGAGAAGTCACTGGACTAATTCGTGAGCCCGTTGTGAGAAAGAGACAGATTTAGAGCAAACAGACAGGACTAAGCAGGTACAATCAGAGGGTGTGATTGCGTTATGTCCACAGACATAATTTAAAGTATATTTCATGTCAAATGTCTTTGCCTGCATGTGTGCAAATAAGTGAAACACAAGCGAGATTACAGATGCTGGAAAGGATGATCTTTCATCAGACACCTCCTGATGAAGGGTCTCGGCCTGAATCACTGATTGTTCATTTTCCTCCCTGGACGCTGCCTGACCTGCTGAGTTCCTCCAGCATGTTGTGTGTGTTGCTGCATAATGTGAGAAGTGTGTGAAATCAAGAAAGGCTAAACAGAACTGTCCATGTGAGGAAAGCTTGAAGTTAAAGAGAATAGTGTGCAAAGAGGGATAACTGATTAGTACTCTTCGAAACAATGAACTGTCAGGGGTTCATTAACTTCTGTGAGCCTTGACTTGTTTTACCTGTTGAATGTATTCAGGTCAAATTCAGGAATTGAGTTAGCAAGTGAAGGTGAAGGGGGCATTAGTTACTATCCAAGATATGGGGACACAGATAATCCTGTGAATAAACAGGAATGCTTTCAGTTAGCTCCATTTCACTGCCTGATATCCTACACTGGGTTTCAAATACAAGAGATTCAGTCAAGAAGCTGGATGATGTGTTAGTTTCCTGTCGGCATCTGTACTGGAATTCATGAGATGATGTTACTTATCTTGATTGACCTTTGTGAGTTTAGTGTAACATATGTCAATGCTGTTGAATTTACCATAAGCAACAAACAATCTGTTGGAGGAACAAAATCATCCCTTCAGATTTAATCAACTAACTCCAAAACCTGAGCCTCTGTACCTACCTCTGCAAATAGATCCTTGACTTCCTCACCAGGAGACTACAGTCAGTACAAATCAGAAATAACATCCCCTCCTCATAGACAATCAACCCCAGGTGCACCACAAGGATATATGCTTAGCCCACTGCTCTACCCTTTCTACACCCACGACTGTGTGGCTAGGCATAGCTCAAACAGCATCTATAAATTGTTGGCAGAATTTTAGATGGTGACATGAAGACGGACAGAAGTAAAATAGGTCAGCTGGTTGAGTGGTGTCACAACAACAACCTTGCACTCAACATCATTAAGACCGAGGAATTGATTGTGGATCTCAGGCAGGGGAAGTTGAGGGAACACACACCAGACCTCATCGAGGGGTCAGCAGTGGAAAGGGTGAGCAGTTTCAAGTTCCTGGATATCAACATCTCTGGAGATTTATTGTTGGCCCAACATATTAACACAATTACAAAGAAGGCATGCTATTGTCTATATTTCATTAGGAGTTTGAGGAGATTTTCTATGTCACCAAAGACTCACGCAAATTTCTACAGAAGTACTGTGGAGAGCATTCTGACTGGTTGCATCACCATCTGGTATGGAGGGGTCACTACACAGAATCGGAAAAAGCTGCAGAAAGTTGTAAACTCAGCCAGCTCCATCATGGGCACTAGCCTTCCCCACTGCAAGGACACCTCTTCTCACTGCTACCATCAAGGAGGTGGTACACACACTCAACGTTTCAGAACACCTTCTTCCCAACCGCCATCAGATTTATGCATGGACAACTACTTCACTTTTTTTTTGCTCTCCTTTTGTCCTACTTAATATAATTTTTTAGACATATTTATTGTTGTAATTTATCATTGTTTTTTTCAATTATTTTATACTGTGGCTGTAAAACAACAAATTTCATGACATATGCCAGTGATATTAAACCTGATTCTGATTCTGAACTCAGCAGGCCGAGCAGTATCTATGGGGGGGAAAGGAATGAATGACATTTTATTTCAAAACCAGTCCTGATGCAGGGTTTCAACCCAAAATGTTGACAGTTCCTCCCCTCCTGCAGATGCAGCTCAACCTGTTGAGTTCTGCCTCAGGTTATTTGTTGCTCCAGATTCCAGCATCTTGTGTTGCCCTATTGAAGCAACTATCACTTCAAGCACCTTTTCTTTTCCTACAAGAGCCAAATCACACCTTCTGCAGTGGTATGAGCCATCTTAACCACGGAATCACGGCTCCATTCCTCCTGCAATGTTTACACATAACATGCTTTCCAGCTAAGTGTGGTCCTCATGAAAAGGCACAATGTGGAATGCATTCCCAATTATGTTATGTTACAGAGCAACTCACAGGGTCACAGTATGATTACCACATTGTATTTGGGTAGTCTCTTTTTGTTTCCAAAAGCAAGCTAGTTACAGGAATAATAGACGGAACACGATTGGGAACCATGGTGAATATCCCTCCCAGAAACGAGAGCTAAAAACTAGTAACTTGTTCTTCAATGACGAGATGTTCCCGTTGGCGTCTAGTCAGTAGTTACATCTCATCATGTATCTTCCAGTCAACAACAGGCAATATTAGTTTATATTGAGTTCAATGTGGAAAATGTCCCGAGGTGCTTCACAGGCAGGTAATGAAATCATGCTAGTGGAAGTGTTAGATGGGATAGTGAATACGTTGCTAATGAGGTTTTAAGAAAAGTCAAGGAGAGAGCGAGAACGTGCTCAGATGATCAATAGGATGGTTTTGCTTCCACCTGAGAAGTGATTTGTGGCAATCAAGGTCCAACAATACTCACACACAGCATGTATCAGCCTCTGTCAAATCAGAGTGTTTCTTCAGCATGGGCTAAAGTCACTGACTGAACTACAGAGAGTTAGAGAGTTTGTTAATCAAACAGCTTTAAGCCAAAAGAATTACTCTGCATAGACTCATTAAAATTGGTGATTTTAGCTGCCACTAAGCAAATAAAAGGGAGTCCATCACACTACTTCAGCAAATTGCCTGCTTTGCATCTTATAGCTGTTGCTGGAGTGATCTAGAGCCTTGAAAGTCAACATATTACCTCAGGGTTTGGAGCTTCAGATGTGTCGGTACATCTTATGAAACACATGCACCTTTCCCAAAGACAGATGTTTTGCAGAAAACTGGATGTTCAGTTGCAAATCCCCCTCCCCCAACAGTGCCTCACCCAGGTGGTTGGGAGCCAACTCCTTCCTTGTTGGAGGTACATTAACCAACTCTAGTCTGCTCAGGCCAGGCCATTGAAGTTTCCTGTGGGTCAAGTCATAGTTACACTACCATCTGTTATGAGCCCTGTAGCCTACAATAGAGAATGCAGCTGCTAGGGTTTTTGAGTACCCGTTACCCGTACCCGTTATTAATCGTTACCTTAGCTAGAGTTGTTACCTCCTTATGTTTTCAGTTAATCTTGTCAAGTTAATTGTGACTGGCACATGTTTCCTAGATTCTATGATTATTTAAAGAGGACTCTCATTCAGTGCCAGAGTGGGGTCATTGTGTCAGAGAGGATGAATTACCTCGTGGTGTCGCTCAGTTGTTCCTCCAAGGCTCTGATTCTGACATTTAACCTCTTGCTTCCGTCTCTTCCTGGGATCCTGCCAATCCTCCGCACCTGGGTCCAGTCCTTCATGAGCACACCATGACAGTCATCAGCCTTAAACCTGGTCACCACACTCTGCACTGTCTCTGAACCATTCACACGTAGAACCAAGCTTTCCACATCTGGTAACATTTGCATATTTGATACCAATGTTTGACCCTCAGGTCTCTCCTTACTGATAACTTCAGCATTCCTGTGACAGTACCGGGAGGTTCGAAGCTGAGCATTCTGTGCTAGCTGACTTACCATCTGACATGCCAAAGCCCTTCCGCCATCTTCAAAGCAGAAGTCAGATGTGTGATGGAATTCTCTCCATTTGCAGCCCCAATAACTCTCAAGAGGATCAACATCATCCGGGACAAAACAGTTCACGTGATTTGCACTCCTCCAACCATTGAAGTCATTCATTGCATCCTACACTGACGGAGATTGGCTGCAATGTGCACTGTCTATAAAACACACAGCAGTTATTCACTCAGGAACTCCAACAAGAGCTTCCAGATCCATCATTTCTACCATCAAGAAGGACAAAGACAGTAGGTGTAGGGGAACATCACCACTGGAAAAATACCCTCCAAGATGCACAGCATTTAGGCTTAGTAATGTTACTGGCGCTTCTTTGTCAGTGGGTCTAAATCCTGCAACTCCCTCTGTACCAGCACTGTGTGAGCAGCTTCACCAAAGTAGTTCAATAGTCAGCAAGCTTTCACCTTCTGAAGGACAGCTGAAGATGGGCAATAACCGCTAAACTTGTGCAATGACCACATCAACACAAATGAAGCGGTTTTGAAACATTCTTTAACCTTCATTGAATGGATAATTAATTATCACATTGTTGCTTGGGAGTTTTTGTTGTGTGTGCACTGTTGCATTTGACTACACTTCAGATATATCTCACTGTGTATAAAGGTTGCCGAGCTTATGAAAGATGTTGTGTAAGCCAGTTCGGATTCACATTCAAATTTAGTTATCACGTGTACAGTACATTGACACGCACAGTGAAATGAGTTTATTTGAATTAAACCATCACACCTAGGGATGTGCTGGGGAGAGCCTGCAAGTGAGCCACCCATTCCGGTGCCCGTGCTACTCGGCAGAACACAGAACACAACAAAACAGAACATACCGAGCAACTAAACAATAACAGCAAAACAAGTCCCTTTTTTCCCTCTGTCCCTCCCCCCTCCCAACCCACCCACATACATGAACAGTCCTGCTCCAGCACAGGCTTCATTTTCAGTTTCCAGGCATCAGACGTTGGGCTTCTTTCCCCCTTCCTTTCCAAATACTACAAAGTAGCAAACTGACTTCTTAAGCACAGAATTGCCCAACTGTCAAGTGACTGCCCCAGTGTTTGAGCCCTTTGTCCTGTTGCCAGCTGCCGTGCAAATGTGGGGAGGGTGCAGATGTCCTGACCACTCTAGGCTCAGGGAAGAGGCTGGGCTCACATTGAAGTTAAAATGGGTCCTTCTTCTGTTGTGCAGCACATGTAAGAGGTGGGATAAGACAAAGAATGAAAATGCTGAGTGTGTGAACTGTGGGTGGGTCAAAATTTAGAGAACCAGTATCAGTATCATGTTTCCCCTGAAGGCACTTCACCAGACCTGGCATGATCCAGGTTAACTGTGTTCCTCTCACCTCTTTACCCCTGTTGGTACTCAGACACCAGGTTGACACTGTACTGGACATTTACTGTTCAGAAGGCATTGCTTTTTACCAAGCCCAGCTTTCTAAACACTTGCAGCTGACACTTTTAAAGATCAAAGTGTTGTTTTTGAATGAGCTAAACTTCCAACCAATATTTTTTTGTTTAGCTGCTTGTCATAAACAGCAGCCAGTCTTCAGTTCCTAATTTGAAGGCAAGCAGTAATCAGTTTGAAGTTGAAAAGAGAGTTTTGCAAACAAGCACTGTCTATCGAGCCATAGACTTGTTGCCCCACAGAACCTGGTCTAAATGCTCAAATGGTGCAGTATAAGACAAAGGGTTATTTAATTTGTCATGTTTCAAAATAGACATCACTGGCTGAGTTGGGTTAGTCCAAGGAAGCTTGAAGACTAGATTGATATTATCATTTAACATATCAATAGCTGATGTATTAAAAAGTTGGAAGATTTTATACTTATGGAGTCAGCTGCATAGCATTAATTGTGGGTACCTGGGATCTCAGTCTCCAGAAGCTTTTCGATCACTTGTGTTAAAAGGTACTGTATCTGAAAAAAAATCAAATATGTGTGAAGTCACTCAAGTGGCAGAGAAACAGCATAAATCAAGGGAGTAGTTCAGGCTTCTTTATGAATGGCCAGGAATATCAGGAAGCATGACAGAAACACAGGGTGAACTAGAATCCATTCCTCTGCCTTAGATTTCTGTGATGGACAACTGGTTCATTGTGGCTTGTGGGGATGTCTTTTTAGCTTATAGGAATTGTATCTGTGTTTTGGAAATCCTTTGTGTTTTAGAAATGGTTTGTAGTCTAGAAATGTTATAAGATATAAATCCTCCGAGTTTTAAATGTGTTTTAAGAATGTTGTTTGAATTTGAACGTGTATCACTAAAAATAAATGAACTACATTTAAACGACTTTGTTAGATGGAAGTATCTCATCCTTGGTAGGAGGGGGTGCACCACTCAAATAGTGTGTATTGGTGCTAAACTTGCTGTGGTGAATAAACAGAGAAGTGAATTAGCCTTTGAAGATTGGGTAGTTACAGTATAATCTCCCTTTAGTGAGGGTATTTGTGGCTATTTATATCTGATGAAGCTTAAACTCTTTGTTTGAGTTTGCAGTCAGCAAACACAATACCACCAAACACATGAGGGCTGAGTGAGCTGGTGCAGAGACTGGAAAGACCTTTTCCAGTGCATGCAAGCTTTCTTGTACTGGGAAGGCTGTATTACCTGGTGTTGCTGAAGATTTCAAGCAGTTCTTCCTGCACTATTGGTAACTGAATCCTGGAGTATGTGAAGGAAAAGTGAGCTTCAAAAAAAAAATTCCTGTCAGGAATCCTCTGGAAGAATTCCTTGCTTCTGAGATTCCAAAATGTTGGAGGTGTGGAGCTTCAGAAAACCTGGATGTGTTTAAGGGCACTGACAAGATGTTTAATTACATTGTGCTTCAATGGTTTCACTGCTGAGCTGTGTACAAATTATTTCAACTGTTATGAGCAATAAATAAATCAGTCTGCCCTCCAGTGGGGCTGGCAGGCAAAGCATCAGTCTGAATTTATCCTCACTTTGCATTGCCTGTGCAAAACAGATTAGTTAAATATTATAGAGATGGGAGGAAGTTCGCACAAGGTCACTGTGGGGGAGATGTTACCTCAAAAATGGACTAGTTCATTTTGTACATTATTGTGAAATAAACTATCATATCTTGAAGCCTGTCTTCACCTCTTCCTCATTTCAACTGAAGTCAATTCAAACATCTACCAACAGAGAAGCAAAGTGGGTTGCCAAATCTCTATCAACCCATTTACAAGTGGAAGCAAAACTATGATTTACCCCAATCAGTGCCTGCACAAAAAACTCATCAAGCAACCTCAGAATATTCATCACCTCCAGAAGGTAGGGAGTTATCTGTGAATCAGAGGTAAAACAATAATAACAGTAAATATCTTGTTTAACAAAGAAACAGAGTAATTTCTTTCTTCATCTCATCTTTGCCAACGTTTGCACTTAGTCAATGCAATTTACTTCTGAATTTCCTTCGGATACTTTATTTAGGAAGTAACCTGTGTTGAAAGAGTGGCTAACTGGAATTATGAGGGTGAAGAGCTCTACATGAATGCTTCATGGCTGAGTGAATGATTCCTGTTCTTTAATCTCTTGATTTTTCCTTCTCCTTCCCAACGGAAATTCATTCCTGAAACCTCCCAAAGTATAACATTAAGATTATAAAACTTCAATCCACACCCTTTTCCATTTTATCTATGCTGTTGAACCTTTTGCAGGTTTTCAGGATGTTCTTTATGTATTTGAGTTTTCTGCCATTTGGAATATGCCCACCTTCCTTTTGAAATCAAGCACTTTAAAAAAATAATAATTTGAGCAAATTTCCTGTCCTGTACCCAAGGGAAGTCAGGTTTATGCACCTTTCTGCAAAATACCTTTTATTGTGATTTCTATGAAAAAAACTAGGATTCATTTTTGTTCTAGCATAATATTAGTTTAGAAGGGTCATGCCCCATTCTCGCTGTTACCATCAGGTAGGAATTACATAAGCTTGAAGTCCCACACATCTAGATTCAGCATCCGCTATTTTCCTACAACCATCAGATTCTTGAACTAAGCTACACAACCCTGGTCCTATGTCAGCAGCAGAACATTGAAGAAGGGTGTCAGCCCAAAACATCGACTGTTTATGCATCTTCATAAATGCTGCCTGACCTACTGAGTTCCTTCAGCATTTTGTATGTGTGTTGCACAGAACCCTTTGCACCATCCTGGATTTTTTTTTCGATTGTTTTATTTTGCACGGTCTTTTTCTTATTGTCTTGTGTAATTTATGTATAGTTTAAGTTCTGCATGTTGTCTGATGATGATACAGGCATATTTTTCATTATATGCATACCTTACTGTACTTGTGTACATGACAATAAATTTGACTTGACTTGAATGGGTGTTGGATGAATGGATAAACCTGCTTCACCAAATTCTCCCAAAATTACAGTCAAGCCGACTTTTTTGTTGGAATGTAAAAGACAACTATTTTGTAAATACATATAACTTCAGCAACTAGCACCAAATCCCAAATGAATAAACACTCTGCTCATCTCAGCCATGCTGAGCTGTAAATGCCGTAATGAGTTCCTACATTACTGCAGTGACTCCACTTCAGAAACACTTAATTTGCTGTAAAGCACTTTGGGACGCCTTGAGGTTATGAAGAACACTATAATAACACAATCTTCAAAACAGCTGACTACAGCGCTGTCTAAGAGGAAACAGAAAACACTAGAAACACTTGGGAGTTCAGACAACATCTGTGGAAAGGGAAAGGCGGGAGGAGAAGATGGCGGCGCACCTGCCTGTGTGCAGCCCTCCGGTGAAAAATGATATTGTATCTGTTAAATAGGGGCCGTGGACAATTCTGATTTGATGGAGAATGGACGTGAAAGCACAGAGGAACATCTGGAGAAATTTCTGAAACGCCCGTTCGTTGCTGTCGTTACTGTGTGGTGGGGAATCTTTCGGAGGGTAGGCCTCAAAATCCCCAGCCTTGCCTGCTTTTGGTGACCGAGAAGGAGGTCGAATCGTTCGGACAGAGATGGCGCTCAGTACTCGGTGTTGGAGAGCTGATCAGAGCTCAAAGTTTTCGGATGACTCAGAGTCGGATTGTGGTCGGCATGGCAGGGAGATTTTTTCTTCCTTCTCCCGTCTGCGTGAGATGTGGGACGTTTGAGAAACTTTGAACTTTACTGTGCTCATGGATTTCTTCATCAAGCTATGGTATTGTTACACTGTTTGTAACTACATCTTATAATTATGTGGTTTTGTCAGTTTTTTCAGTCTCGATTTGTCCTGTGCTTTGTGACATCACACCGGAGGAAATAATGTATCATTTCATAATGCATGCATTACTAAATGACAATAAAAGAGGACTATGTGTCTTCATAATCATAATCATAATCATCATAATATCTAATATTTCAGGTCAAACATGAGAAGTGGGATGGACAATTAACTTGGAACTTTAACTTTCCTTCTCTTTCCACAGATGCTGCCTGACCTGATGAGTGTTTGGGCAGCATTTTCTGTTGTTACGAGATTTCCATCAGTTTATAGATTTATATTGCCTGGATGGGCCATTTGTACCACATGGACAAGGACTCACCAAGATGATTGTTCCTTTGTGGTCCTGCTGAGCAAGAAGTACATTTGCTAACCTACCAAGCAACAGCCAGATTAGCAGGATAACTAAACTGAATAAATGTTGGCCAACAGCATGTCTTCCCTGTCCTCTTATTTTTCCACTTTTATTGGAAGGTGAATAAAGAAACCATCAAACATAAAGTGGGTATGATACTCCAAAAGAAGAACAGATACCTTGCCTAAACTCATGGCGATCACTCATTTAATCACATTGTCAATGATAACAGTTGTCAAACTGCATCCTTTAGATTTTACAGTATGAACAAATGCTATTTGGCGCACATGTGCCCACATCACTTCATTGCAACAGCTTATCTGCTGAGGAAGAAGCCAGAGGTCCATGAGCCAGTCCTCATTAGGGGATCAGAGGTGGAGAGGGTCAGCAACTTTAAGTTCTTTGGCATTACCATATCAGAGGATCTGTCCTGCGAACAGCACATACTGTAAGTGCAATCACAAAGAAAGCACACAGTACTTCTATTTTGGCATGTCATTTAAAAATTTGACAAACATCTATGGATGGACATTGGAGTGTATCCTGACTGGTTGCACTACAGCCTGGTATGGAAGCACCAATGGCCAAGAATGGAAAGTTTATGAATGCACCTCAGTCCATCACAGGCAACACCCACCCCATCACCGAGCACATCTACAAGGAGCACTGTCACAAGAAAGCAGCATCCATCATCTTAGCCTTGCCCTATACTCACTACTACCACTGAGAAGGAGGTACAGGAGCTTTAGGTCCCACACCAGCAGGTTCACAACAGTTATTTCCTTACAACTATCAGGTATCGATAACTTCACTCACCTCAACTCTGACCTGACTCCACAAACTATACTCACTTTCAAGGACTCCAGATCTCATGTTCTCAGTACTATTCATTTACTTTTTTATTGTTTGCACAATTTATCTGCATCGGTTGTTTGTCAGTCTTTCTTATGTATAGTTTTTCATAAATTCTATTGTATTTCTTTGCTTTCCTGTAAATGACTGCAAGAAGGTGAATCGCAAGGTAATATATGGTGACATGTATGTACTTTGGTAATAACGTTACTTTGGAATCTGAGTATTTCTAGTATTTTCTCTTGTTACTTCCGATTTCCAGCATTTGCAATATTTTCTTTTGTGACCATTTTAGTCTGACTCCAATTACCATTTCCTGCTGTCAATGAAAACATGTTTTTCTTTCAGCAGCACCCCCACCCCACAACACCCCTGCCCAGGAGAAGATACTTCCCCAGGCAAGTGCATCAATAATCAAAGGATGCAGATTTAATATAGTTGCCAAAGAGAAGTATTTAACATTTCAGGTCAAAGACCCTTCATCAGAAGTGGGGAACAGCCCTTGACTTGAAACTTTAATTTTGCTTCTCTCTCCACAGGTGCTAGCTAACCTGCTGAGTGTTTGCAGCATTTTCTATTGACACGAGATTTCCAACAGCTTCTTGATTTTTATTTGCTGGAAGTGTTGTTTGCATGCATTATAAGATATATCATATGGGTAAGGACCCATCATAACAATTGTTCCTTCCAGTCACACTTTGGGAGAAGCACCTTTGCGAATTAAACAAACATTAATCAGGTTAGCAGCAAGGGTGTTAAAGGGAAGCCTAATACACAGTATGTTAAAAAAAAAAGGGATATTTATAAATGGTGAGTTGTTGTGGCCTGGATTACTCTGCCTAGAGACCAGTGAGATGTTTAGCAATAACTCTCAGAAGGCAATGAGATAAGTACTTGAAAAAAAAACATGTTTTCTTTGCTACTAGGAAAGGGTAATTGGAGTCAGACTAAAATGGTCACAAAAGAAAATATTGCAGGGGGAAACTGGAGACTTTGAGTTGTCCAGCTGCATTTTATTTTCTTTGATGACGGTCTAACACTTCTTCTCGTGACTGGGATCTTCTGGGATTTCTCACACTAGTGTCCAGTGTGACTAATTTGTCGAGATACGGGGATATAAGCCCAAGAGACAAGGAAAAAGGTAAAAGTCTATCCAGTTCATATTATTCCTTCCTAGCAAGTGTAGGATATGACGATAGCAGACTTTTTACCTAATTAGAGCATTTACTTTTTCTCAATTATTCCGAAGAGCACTGATAAAAGGGGAGAAAGCAAACAAACTGGTACCATGGGATGTATACATGGGATGAATTGACTGTAGATTTCACTTTGAGCAGTTGAATTAAGGCAATGGGCAGAGTTAGCTGCTGCAGGAAAGGAGGACAATATGGATAAGTGGGATTATGTATGTAGATCAACAGCCCTGCTACATTCCAATCAGTTTTGGAATGAGTGGGAAGTCATATTCAAATAGAGGGATGTTGAGGGGTGGAACCTGCTCGAGGAGAAAGACAAATTTACATTGATGGCTGCATCTGCCCAAAGCCAGGACCTATAGAACCAGAGAGTCGTACAGCACAGAAACAGGCCCTTTGACATCAATGCCAACACATTTTTTCCATCTACACTAATCCCAGTTGCCTGCATTAGGACAATTTTCTTCTGCACCTTGCCCCTTTAAATATTGGTCTAAATGTCTTTGTGTCTTTCTTTTTGTGTTTGTGTCTGATTCTACCCCTTCTCCTGGCAGCTCTTTGCAGATAACAACCTCCTGCTGAGTTCTTAAATTATTTGACCAGGTTTATTTTTAGTGTGCAATATTCAGATGACCAGTACCATTTAATGTACAACTATGAACACAAGCAGTCCAGACAGCTTACTCATAGTATATACTGTATGTATCCTGATTGAAACTCTCCCCTGGCTGGTCGTTCCCTATTGAATGTATTATTTTTAGATGAAAGTAGGTTCTTCTTTAAGTGTGTGTTTTTCCTTCTCATTCATTCAAAAGGAAAAAAACCTGAAGAATTTAGCACCAGAGTCCATAAGACCATAAGGCATAGGAGCAGAATTAGGCCATTCAGCCCGTCGAGTCTGCTCCACCATTCTATCATGGCTGATCCAGATCCCACTCAACCCCATACACCTGCCTCCTCACCATATCCTTTGATGCCCTGCCAGATCAGGAAACTATCAACTTCCGCTTTAAATATACCCACGGACTTGCCCTCTATAACAGTCTGTGGTAGAGCATTCCACAGATTCACTAATCTCTGGCTAAAAGAATTCTTCCTTGCCTCTGTTCTGACTGGTCAACCTTATTCCATCCAAATGCAAATATTCTTAATGGGAAGCCAGAATGAGGCGTGAGGGTGAGAGTGAGAGTGAGGGAAGAATGGCTAACTCCACATGCTTGCTTCAGATGATTAATACGGTGATTCTCTCCAGGGGTCTGGCACTTGAGGGAAGATGGCAGGGGAACCATAAGCACTGGAAGCAGCATCTGCCAGTATGTTCTCAATGACCAGCATGTCATGGATAGGTCACTGGACAAAGCTGATGAGAGGGAGGAGGGTTTGCTTTTGTTTTTAGAAAGAGAGAGGGAAGAGTTACAAAAGTTATCAATTGTTACTCAGTTATCACACATTCACAACTAACAATTGAAGAAATGGACTCAAATTCTATCCAGAAGTATATTCAGGAGGATGTGCAGATTAGATTCACCAAAATCCCTGAATGACATGAAGGTTAGTATTTCAATTTTGAGAGAAGGTAAAGCCTGTTAAACTGTAATCTGATAAAGGTGCTTCTAAAGACAAAATAAACTTAAAGTTTGTCAATAAGGATTTATTTTTCCCACAGGGAGGGAAATTAGGACAAGTGAATCACTTGTGCTATTCCTAGATCACTTTCGAATACAAGTCTGAAAGCATTAACGTAAACATAGGTGAAATCTGGAGCTCACCCCAAATAGCTGACACTCTTGAGTCAATTAATATTTTCCAAGCTAACACAGCTGTTTGTTGGTAAAAATTCAGCAAATACAGATAGAAGGTGATTCCACGGAAGAACAACCCAGCCCCAGATTCTGCCACACATCTACACACCAGGGGTAATTTACAGAACCTGAATCGCCTACCAAATTACACGCCTTTATCCCTGTGGAGGAAAGCACACACTTGGGAGATGATCATGTTGTCACTGAGAGAGTTTAAGATAGTTTTGCAGGCGGCTGGGAACTGAAACACCAGGTCAGTAAGAGAAGGATCGGATCAGAAGGTAGATATCAGGGAAAGTATTAGATAGTGTGAAGTGTGAGAGGGGGTAGGTTCAAAGGGGATATGATGGATAAGTTTTTTTTAAATCAGAGAGTGGTGGCTGCATAGAATGCATTGCCTGGTAACGTGGTAGAAGCAAATATATTGGAAGCTTTTAAGAGATGTTTGGATAAGCATATTGATGTGAGGAAGATGGAGGGATATGGGCATTGTGTAGGTAGGAGGGATTAGTGTTTGGGTGCTTTTGATTCGATTTTTAGCTTGTTTGGCACTGCATAGTGGGCTGAATGGCCTGTATTGTTCTACGAACATGCAAACTCCACACAGTCAGTACCAGAAGACAGGATTGAACCTGTGTTGCTGGAGCCGTGAGACAGCAGCTCTACCAGCTGCATTGTTCTGCTGCTTCTATTGTTGGTGCAGTTCTGAAAGGTCAGTTGTTCAATTTCATTGATGCCTAGTTAATTAAGGCACAATACCGGTGTTGCCCTGCTCCTCTGCAGAAAATAACATTTGTTATTAAAATGAGGCTGTTTGTTCTTCACTGTTTGTCACTCTCTGATCAGCACTGCCTGATGTACTGGAGAAGCAGGCATGTGGAGTTGGTCATCAAGTCGTAGAGCCATAGAACACAAAAACAGACCTCTCGGCCCATCCAGTCCATGCTGAACCATTAATCTGCATAATCCCATCGATTTGCACCCAGACTATGGCCCTCCCTACCCCTCCCATCCAGGTATCTTGCTAAATTTCTCTTAAATATTGAAATCATCCCACATCCACAACCCGCTGGCAGCTCGTTCCACGCTCTCACCGCCCTCTGAGTGAAGGTAGTCCAACTCATGTTCTCCTTGAATATTTCATGTTTCACCTTTAACCTATGATCTCTAGTTGTAGCCTCACCCTGCATCAGAGGAAAAAGTCTGCATGCATTTATCCTAATTATACCTCTCATAATTTTGTATCAAATCTCCCCCCAGTCTTCTACATTTTGAGGAATCAAGTCTTAACCGATTGAATCTTTCCCTATAACTCAGGTCCTCAAGTCTTAACAACATCCTTGTAAATTTTCTCTGCACTCTCTCAATCTTATTTACATCTTTTCTGTAGGTAGGTGACAAAAATTACACACAATACTCCAAACTAGGCAAGCAAGTCTGACTAATGGCGACAATGTCATTATTCCACATGCTGATCCATGCCTTGAGTTCAGCCACCTTTCCTCCAATTCTCCTTGCATTGAAATATACGCAGCTCAGAATATTAGTCCCACCATGCTCAATCTTTCGATTTCTGACTTTTATGTAGGATTAAGAACATCTTTCTCCACAACCATTCCACAATCTGTTCTGGCGTTCCCCTGCAACTCGATTTGAACCTACCCAGTGCAGCACTAGCAAACCTTCCTGCAAAGGTATTAGACCCCTCCAGTTTGGGTAAAAACTGTCCCTTCTGTATGGGTCCCACCTTCCCTGGAAGGTGAGAACCAAGTGATCCAAAAATCTGAAGCCTTCCCTCCTTCCACGTATTGAATGATATGATCTTCCTATTTCTGGCCTCACTAGCACGTGGCACGGGTAGCAATCCTGAGATCACAACACTGGAGGTCCTGTCCTTCAACTTTGCACCTAACTCCCTGAACTCCTTTTGCAGGACCTCGTCACTGCTCCTGCCCATGTCATTGGTACCAAGATGTCCCTGACTCTGGCAGCCAGGAGGCAACAAACCAGCTGGGGATCTCATTCTTGTCTACAGAACCTCCTTTCTGTTCCCCTAACCAACAAATCCCCTATAACCACAGCTCATCTCTTCTCTCTCCACACCCGTCCCACCCCCACTTCCCTTCTGAGCCACAGGGCCAGACTTAGTGCCAGAGACCTGACTGCTGTGGCATTCCTCGGCTAGGTCATTCCTCCAACAATATCCAAAGTGTTATACCTATTGTTGAGGGGAACGGCCGCAGGGGTACTCAGCACTGGCTGTCTATCCCCTTTCCCCTTCCTGACAGTCACCTAGTTATGTGTCTCCTGCACCTTGGTTGTAACTACTTCTCTATATGTCCTACCCATCATCCCTTTAGTCTCCTGAATGATTCAGAGTTCATCCAGCGTCAGCTCCAACTCCTTAACACCATCTGTTAGAAGCTGCAGTTGGATGTATTTCTTGCAGGTGTAGTCATCAGGGGCACTGGAGGTCTCTCTGCCTTCTACACCCCACAACAGGAGTATTCCACTGTCCTGTCTGGTATCCCCACTGCTCTAGATGTGCAATAAGAAAGAAAGAAAGAAAGAAAGAAAAAATAATGAAATAAAATCTAACTATGGCCTTCACCTCTCCTTGCCAAGGCCTCAACTCTCCACTCACAGAATGGCCACTCCCACAATGGTCAGTCCATTTAAACCACACTTCTTTTTAATGGTCCTTGCCAAGTGCCTAATCATGTGCAATCCAACGTCTCCTCGGGACTGTAGTGTGCACGGTGTACTGGCTAACCCCGCTTGCTTCTCCTAAACCAGGGGTCGGCAACCTTTTTGCCTCTGTGGGCAGGATCGCGTATTAATCAGTGGACGGTGGGCCAGATAAATGCCACAAAAACTTGAAATATGAGAATTATCCATTTAAATACATCTAGTTATGTTTTGCCTCATATTAATAAATAACACATGCTAGAAAATCATTTGTGCTTAAGGTTGCCTACCCGTCTTACGCTCTCTCTCCCTCTATGCAATCCAATGTCTCCTCGGGTCTGTGGTGTGCAAAATATGCCGACTGCCCCCGCTCGCTACTTTTATCCTCTCTCTCTCCCTCCAAGCAATCCAGTGTCTTCCCAGGATTGTGGCACGCAAAAGTTCACCCCTCCTTCACCCTCACCCCTCACCTAAGCTTCCTGTGAGGAATGTTTGCATTCAGACTCTGACTTCTTCATCAATCAAGCAATTAAGGGTCTAGGGAAGGTGGGAAGGGTACAAAATAGAAAGCATAATTGTAGATTCGGAAATGTTACGGGATAAATGGATTGCGACAGATGAGTATGCTGCCAAAGTGATATTTCAGTGCAAATCTCTGCTCACTGACTCTTCTTAATAGCTAAGGAAAGATGAGGGAAAAAAAGGCACATACTTGACAGGAGCTGACTGTGTTGGCAGATAGAATCAGCCAGAAATTAGTCCCAATTTCACAGACCCTTGAATTAGTATACCACAGCAGTCACCTCAGTTTATGGTCCCACCTTATTCATGTTGACACAGTATTTCCCTGTCTAATCTCACTCAGTATTTAGCTCTGAAAGGCACCACAGCTCTTACTTCACATCAGGTAGCATTCAGAGTCAATGGGCTGGCCTGTCTGGGTTTTGTTTCATCTTCCATTCATCTACTCACTCATCAGAGATTGACAGCTACGGCCAGTGGGAAATTCGCAGTCTCAATTGACACAGAGCTACGCCCGAACTCTGGATGCACATTAGCATTGACACAGAGCTGTTGCTGTATTAAAAGTAGCAGCATGACATAATAAAGCGTTCTTCTTATAATGAATAGTCTGTAATGATTGTGATCCAAAACCGTGCCAAAATAAAATTTGCTTTGGAGAATTATAAGTTCTTTGTGTACACACTTCTGATGTAATTGAGATGTTTTCTTGCAAATTAATGTCACCCACTGCCTTGAACTCTAATCTCTCTCATTAAATCAGGTTAGATCACTTGATAAAACTGCATCAGTGTTTAATTACCATAAACAATTTATACTTTGGCCTGCTCCATTTAACCCATTAGTACCAGTCATTCAGCATTACTAAGACAGTGATGTAATTAGAATCAAACTAAGTCAGTTCTGTGCTCACTACACCAAGGATATAATGGCCTTGGACTGGACGAAGTACAGATTCATCAGAATTTAGAGAGTTAAGGTATGAAGAGAGGTTGCAGAAACTTGCCTTTGACAGCGGAAGATTCAGAAATGATCTGCTTGATGCATTAAAAGTTTTTAAAGGATGTAATAAAATAGTTATAGAGAAATCATTTCCTTTGCAGGGGAAGTTATGAACAAGGGGACATAATCTCTGAAGTTGAAGCAGGCTCCTGGGAAAATGAATGAGAAGACATCCTCTGCACACAAGGTGGAGTGGGAACATTTGATTCCCTCCTCCTCCAGTCTGAGATGTCAGAGACAGTTACAGCTTTCAAAGATCAAAAGGCTTTTGTTAGTTTTGTGCAGTAAGAAATAGAAGCTGGAGTTGTACGCATTCCCCTGACATTATTCTGTCAAAGACAATGACAACTTGTATTCCTATAGCACCTCGAGCATATTAAAAGGCCATAAGGTGTATCACAGCAGCATTATCAAACATAGCATGACTGAATATCACAGTAGAGATATTAGAATAGATCACTAAAAAAAAAGTGGATTTTAAGCGGCATCTTAAAAGAGAGGAGCAAAAGGGAAATTTTGATATTTGAGGGTGAATCCTAAGGCTACCAAAAGTCTTGTTTTTAACTTTGAAGGAGGGTAAGTTTGGAGGCATTCGAAAGCCTTGCTTTTAACTTTTAGGATGTTTCAGAGAATGAAGTATGGGAGTTCTCAGAGAGTACTGATGCTGCAGGGAATTTTGATCATGGAGTGGAATTCGGTCTTGGAGCGATTTGAAAATAAAATGAAGAATTTTACAAGGACATTGCTCAAATGGGAACCATATATGCTTATTATCATAACACCGGACTAATACAGTTTAGCCAAATTGTCAGACTATTTATGTACAGTGTAGAGCGAACTCATAACCTCATGTATAGGCTCTTGAACAAGGAGGATCAGCCTACATGCCGTTGGAATAGTTAAAGCTGGAAGTAAAGAAGGTACAGATGAAGCTTTCAGCAACAGTTGAGGTGTTGATGGGGTAGAGTAGGTGGTTTTAGTTAAGATACTGGTTTCCAGTAATCTGACTCCTGGTCAAAACGGGAGTTAAGATGGCATAGAGTCTCATTCAATATGGATAGATACTCAGGAAAGGGATGGTCCTTAGAGTCGGGTTTAGGACTTTGTGTGGAGGACCGAAAGCCCTACTATTTTTGCCAGAGCAAATCTTTGCTCTTCAGATGTAGGATGTTGGTGGCAATGTAAAGGTCAAATAGTATAATGGAGCGACAGGGCTGAGTATGTTCAGAATACACAGGGGATCTGTAAAAAGCTTTTAGATCATACTGATGAGGAGAAGTATGTAAATGAAAAGTGGGAGGATAATCCTTGGTGAAAGTACAGGAAGGGAAGCTGTCATCAAAATTAGGGGCAAGGGGGCAAAAGCAGTGAGATATACCAGAGAAGGAGATAGGATAATATTAGATAACAGCCGACTAAGAATGATTATGAGAATGCAAAGGCAGGTTCATAATGCATGTACAGTATGTAAATGAACAAATGCAGCAACAAAGTTGGGTAAATGACATATTCAGCTAGGTATGTGGGAAACAATCAAAAGAACAACAATTATCCAAGTGCCCAAGAAGAGCAGGGTGAGCTGACTCAATGACTATCATCCAGTAGCGCTCAAGTCCAGAGTGATGAGGTGCTTTGAGAGGTTGGTTATTAACCCCTCTCCCGGCAAGGACCTGAACCACTGTAATTGGCCTATCGCCACAATAGGTCTACGGTGGATGCGATCTCATTGGCTCCTCATGCAGCCTTGGATCGCCTGGATAATACTAATACCTATGTCAGGATGCTGTTTATTGACTACAGCTCAGTGTTTAATACCATCATAGTAGTCATAGTCATAATCATAGTCATACTTTATTGATCCCGGGGGAAATTGGTTTTCATTACAGTTGCACCATAAATAATAAATAATAATAGAACCATAAATAGTTAAATAGTAATATGTAAATTATGCCAGTAAATTATGAAATAAGTCCAGGACCAGCCTATTGGCTCAGGGTGTCTGACCCTCCAAGGGAGGAGTTGTAAAGTTTGATGGCCACAGGCAGGAATGACTTCCTATGACGCTCTGTGCTGCATCTTGGTGGAATGAGTCTCTGGCTGAATGTACTCCTGTGCCCAACCAGTACATTATGTAGTGGATGGGAGACATTGACCAAGACGGCATGCAACTTGGACAGTATCCTCTTTTCAGACACCACCGTCAGAGAGTCCAGTTCCATCCCCACAACATCACTGGCCTTACAAATAAGTTTGTTGATTCTGTTGGTGTCTGCTACCCTCAGCCTGCTGCCCCAGCACACAACAGCAAACACGATAGCACTGGCCACCACAGACTCGTAGAACATCCTCAGCATCGTCCGGCAGATGTTAAAGGACCTCAGTCTCCTCAGGAAATAGAGGAAATAGATCATTCCTACAGTTCCAATTGAAAAGCTCCAAAACCTGAGCCTCTGTACCCCCCCCCCCCCGCAACTGGATCCTCAACTTCCTCAACGGAAAACCACAGTCTTTGCAGATTGCAAATAACATCTCCACATCGCTGACAATCAACACTGGCGCACCTCAGGGGTGTGTGCTTAGCCCACTGCTCTACTCTCTCTACACCCATGACTGTGTGGCTAGGCACAGCTCGAATGCCATCTGTAAATTTGTTGATGACATAATTATTGTTGGCAGAATTTCTGATGGTGACGAGAGGCCATACAGGAGCAAGATATATCAGCTAGTTGAGTGGTGTTGTAGCAAGAGCCTTGCACTCAACATCAGTAAGACCAAAGAACTGATTGTGGTAAGATGAGGGAACACACACCAGTCCTGATAGAGGGATCAGAATTCAAAAGAGTGAGCAATTTCAAGTGCCTGGGTGTCAAGATCTCTGAGGATCTAACCTGGGCCCAACATATCGATGAAGCTCTAAAGAAGGCAAGACAGCAGCTTTATTTCATTGGGAGTTTTGATATGTCACTAAAGATACTTACACATTTCTACAAATATACCATGGAGAGCATGATAACTGGCCGCATCATCATCTGGTATGGGAGGTGCAGAGGTGGGAGCACTGCTGCACAGGATCAAAATAAGCTGCTGAGAATTGTAAACGTAGCCAGCTCCATCATGAGCACTAACTTCTGTAGTATCTAGGACATCTTCAAGGAGCGATGCCTCAAAAAGGCAGCATCATTATTAAGGAGCCCCATCACTTAGGACATGCCCTCTTCTCATTGATACCATTATGGAGGAGATACAGAGGCCTGAAGACACACACTCAATGATTCAGGAACAGCTTCTTCCCCTCTGCCATCCAATTTCTGAGGGACGGACGTTGATCCCATGATCACTACTTCACTCCTTTTGTTTTGCATTACTTATTTAATTTAACAATTATATATATGTGTGTGCGTGTGTGTGTGTGTGTGGAAATACTTAGTGTAGTTCACGTTTTGCTTTTATTATTATGCCTTTGTGTTTAGCATTGTACTGCTGCAGCAAAGATAACAAATTTCACAACATATGATGATGATAATAAATCTGATTCTGATATAATATAGAGGTAATAATTGAAACCTAACTTAAAATATTGAAGGGTAGAAGGGCAAATAGGACCAGACAAAGGTCTCAGTGGTACACTTTGGTCTCGCTACCTTCAGAGGATATAATTACTTTGGAGAGAGTGAACCAAAGATTCATCAGATTGATTCCTAAGGACAATCAAGAAAAGGGAGAGAGTAAAATGTCCTTATGTTGCCTGGAATTTCAAAAGATGGAGGGAGATTTCTTTGAAGTACTTAAGAGTGAGGGTGCGTCAAGATGGATATGCAGAAGTGTTAATGCCTGCAGGAGATGTGAACTGTGGCTCATTGCTTCAAGTTAAGGTTTGATCATTTAGCAAAGAAATACTAACATTCTTTATTCAAAATCTTATTGATACTTTGAGGATCTCTACCTGAGTGGGTGGATGGATCCTTGGAATTCAAGAGATATGGGAATATGGTGGGAAAGGCAGGTATTCATGATTTCATTAAATAACTAGCCAGTTCCCTCCCTCAATCTTATCCAATGCACTGATGATTTCTATCTCCTTGGGTGCTTCCCCCTCCTTCGAATTTGTTGTTCCTTGAAAAAGAAGCCCTTCATTCCTCTGTCATTGGAAACCTCCACACACCCCTTAAACACGTTTCCACTACTTTTCCTCAGACTTCTGGTTTGAATTGTATCAATCAGCTTATGGCTTTCTGGTTTCCATTGTGAATTGTTCAGTGTATGTAGGTGGAAGTGTACCTTTAAAAACAGAGTGTATCATCTGATACACTATAATTCTAGACACTGCTATTTAGTTAAGTGTGTAGTGTCATCAATAAAGCATGTTCCATTGATTGCTCTTCCTTTGTACTCCAGACTCCACAGCTGTTACACTGGTAATGAAGATGAGATATTGCTGCTTGAAGGCGTGGTATGACAGTACCTCATTGTGAAGGACAAGGAGAATGGGGTGACATAAAACACAGAGCAACACAGCCCACGAACAGGCCCTTTGGCCCATGATGTGTGCCAAGCTAATTAAACTAATAACACCTAATTAGACTAACCCCTTCTGCCTGCACATAGTCCATATTTTTCTATTCTCTGTATATTCAGGTGCCTGTCCTGGAGCGTCTTAAACACCATTATCATATCAGTCAGTAAAAATCATCTCCTTTCAACTTACTCCCTCCTCACCTTAAATGCATGCCCTCTGGTTCTCCGTAACTTCCGCCACCTCCAACAGCACATCTTTCCCTCCCTGCCTCTCTGCTTTCCGCAGGGATCGCTCCCTACGCGACTCCCTTGTCTATTCGTCCCCCCCATCCCTCCCCACTGATCTTCCTCCTGGCACTTATCCTTGTAAGCGGAACAAGTGCTACACATGCCCTTACACTTCCTCCCTTACCACCATTCAGGGCCCCAAACAGTCCTTCCAGGTGAGGCGACACTTCACCTGTGAGTCGGCTGGGGTGATATACTGCGTCCGGTGCTCCCGATGTGGCCTTCTACATATCGGCGAGACCCGACGCAGACTGGGAGACCACTTTGCTGAACACCTACGCTCTGTCCGCCAGAGAAAGTAGGATCTCCCAGTGGCCACACATTTTAATTCCACATCCCATTCCCATTCTGACATGTCTATCCACGGCCTCTTCTACTGTCAAGATGAAGCCACACTCAGGTTGGAGGAACAACACCTTATATTCCGTCTGGGTAGCCTCCAACCTGATGGCATGAACATCGACTTCTCTAACTTCCGCTAATGCCCCACCTCCCCCTCGTACCCCATCCGTTATTTATTTTTATACACACAGTCTTTCTCTCACTCTCCTTTTTCTCCCTCTGTCCCTCTGACTATACCCCTTGTCCATCCTCTGGTTCCCCCCCCCCCGCCCACCTTGTCTTTCTCCACAGACCTCCTGTCTCATGATCCTCTCATATCCCCTTTGCCTATCACCTGTCCAGTTCTTGGCTCCATCCCTCCCCCTCCTGTCTTCTCCTATCATTTTGGATCTCCCCCTCCCCCTCCCACTTTCAAATCTCTTACTAACTCTTCCTTTAGTCAGTCCTGACGAAGGGTCTCGGCCTGAAACGTTGACTGTACCTCTTCCTAGAGATGTTGCCTGGCCTGCTGCGTTCACCAGCAACTTTGATGTGTGTTGCCCTCTGGTAGTCAACATTTTGACCATGGGATAGGCAGGTGAGCATGTAGTGTGTGCAAGCTCATCTATTCTTCTTGTACTGAGAACTTCATTGTGTGAGAATGTCATAGCGACCATGAAGATCTAAGAATCATGCATCACTGAAGCAGGATCTTTGGGTCCCTTCCTACCATTAAACACGATTTACCTTAAACGTACATGAATCCTATTTATTATTCATGCATTCCCATTAATTCCCTGCATGCTACACCCATCTATACACTAGGGACAATTTACAGTAGCCACTTAACCTACCAAGCATCACATCTTCGGGATGTGGGAGGAAACTGGAGCAGCTGGAGGAAACCCTGTGGTCTCTGGGAGAATGCACAAATTCCACATAAACAGAGCCTGAGGTCAGGATTGAACCCTGGCTGTTGGAGCTGTGACGTGTCTAGCTAGGTTGCCCTTGAGGTAATGGGGAGGACACGAGAGATAGAGAAGTACAGACGTGCATTGGTAGAGGAAAGTGGATTTCTACTGGGGCTTAGTCTGGAGACACATGAGAAGTTGGAGAAGCTACCAACTATAGATGAGGCTGTACCAAGGATGTGAGAGCTTTATCGAAGGTGCAGAGGAGATTTACCAGGCTGCCAGGATTACTGAACATGTCTTATGTGGAAAGGTTCAGTGAGCTAGTACTTTTCTCTGTGGATCGAAGAAGGATGAGAGGTTCTTAATTCACAATGTGTAGTATAGGCTTATAGGAGGCACAGCTAATGCCTTTTGCCCAGGGTGTCAACGAATGGCTAATACCAGAGGACATCCTTTTAAGGTGAGAGGAAGAAAATTCAGGGAAGATGTCAGTTTTTTTTTTAACACAGAGTGTATGGAAGGCACTGCTGGGGATGGTGGAAGAGGCATTAAGAACAATGAACAAATTCTTTTAAATGAAAGAAACAAGCTGAATCTTGTGCAGCATTCGAATTCCTGAGCACCTGATGGTTTGGAAGAATAACGTACATATGAAATAAAGCTAGTCTTTATCTCTTCAAAGGTGGTAAGGTGAATAGAAGCGTGCCAAAACTGCCACCCCTCCCCCACCCCCGCTAAACCAGAATAACATCTAAATAATGCCATCAGGGAGAACCTTTCCAACCCAATTTTCATGAAAACATTAATAATGCTTAAAAACTCATGGGAACAATGTAAGGTGTGAAAGGGGAGACTCTGCAAACAACTGACTTTGGCCTTGTGTGCTCAATGGCAGAGAGCTGCATTCCTGTTTGGGTGGCCACCGAACACATGGAGGTGATGGATGTGCAAATAACCATGATCATGACTACCCTTATTGAAGCACAGAAGTAAACTGGTTCTTAACACAGATGAACATTGCCTCCCAGAAACAGTGACCAATGGCTCCTGATACTGGTAAACACTGGGTTACGATTTTGGTTGATTCGAGTTTCCAACACTGATGAACATGTGGTCCTGACACTAGTGAACGTTGCTTTCCTACACCAGTGAAAAGATTGCCCCACCAATTGGCTCCTGACACCAGTAAGTTGAAGCTGTAGGTTTTCGCAAATAAAGATAGTGGAGGCGTTTTATATTTAAGAAAAACTGTAGCATCTCATTTATTGTACTTCAAACATGAACACAAAGCATGGTAAAAGCCTAACATAATTACGTCATCACATCAGACCAGCCTCTTAAAGTAAAACCCCAACTCAGTATCGGTGGTTGTGAATTACATACATTTCTCCCAATTACGTTATCCTACAGAGGACCCCCAGAACTTACTAGAATTGTGAGCCTGTCTGTAGCGCGGATGAGCTGCCCAGCTCGGGTCCTATGTTCCATGGGTGGAGAAACAGCAAGTGCCTCTGGCTCGTCCAGAGATGTGTTGACACACTCATGGTCATCTTGTGACATCAGGGGCACCGTAGTGGAATCCTCCAAAACACATTCAGGTTTACCCCTCTTATCTGTGATAAAAGTCTTTTATCTCCGTTCCAAGATGTGGAATGGGCCATCATAAGGAGGGCTAAGGGGATGTTTGTGTGCGTCATGGCAGACAAAGACAAATGAAGTGGAATGGAGGTCAACAGGAACCCAAGAGAGCCATATGCTATGGTGGGAGGTAGAAATAGGTGAAAGGAATTGAATTTGCTGAGAGGGTGGAATGCTGTTGAGAGGCTGACCAGGCGGTTGTGGCATCAGGAATAAAATCACCTGGCACTCGTAACGCTGTCCGTATACCAACCCAGCTGCTGTCGACTGCAGGTCCTCCTTTGGTGCTGTTCTGAGCCCCAGCAGATCCCACGGGAGCCAATCATGCCAACACTCATCCGTCAGGGAAGCCCTTAGAGCAGCCTTTAAGGAGTGGTGAAACCGTTCACATAGGCCATTGGACTGTGGGAGATACGTCGTGGTGTGATGTAGCCTAACGCCAAGGTTCTGGGCCACCACAGCCCAGAGGTCTGATCGGAATTGGGGACTGTGGTCAGAGGAAATATCAGATGGGGTGCCAAACTGAGCAACACAGGTGCTGATGAACATCTGAGCCATCTTCGCGGTGCTAGAGAGACAACCTCTGGCCACCTGGTGGTACAGTCCACCATGGTAAGGAGATGCGAGAAACTGCGGGAGAGGGGAAGAGACTCCCTCTTTCACAAGGTCCACATTGACATGGTCAAACCATCGCTCGAGACCTCAAAAGGTGCCAATGGCACCTGAAAATGACGGTTAATTTTTGCCCATTGGCACTCCACACAGACTGCAGTCCAATCACACACGTCCTCTCTCAGGCTGTGTCACACAAATTTTAATGCAACCAGTTTCTGTGAGGCCTTCCGGCCTGGACCCGAGAGGCCATGAATGCAGTCAAAAACAGTGCAATCACACACGTCCTTTCTGAGGTCATGCCAAACAAACTTCAGTACAACCAGTTTCTGTGAGGCCTTCCAGCCCAGATGTGAGGGGCCATGTATGCAGTCAAAAACAGTCCGCCTCCTGTTTGCGCACACTATGGGGCAAGGGCAACTGGTTTAGACATCGCACAGGAGAGAAACCCCAGCTTCTCTGAACTTAATATCAGCCAACCACAGGCCTGTGATGCTGTTCAGTAAGTCTGGGCCTCTTGGTTGGCTGCCATACCAGCATAATCAACCCCTATGTGTACGGCTTCAATGGTTGGCAGCGAGAGGCATTCGGCTGCGGCATTATTTTTCTCCTTGATATGGTGTATATCTTTTATGAACTCAGACATGGAGGCCATTTGGCATTAGTGCCATGCAGACCAAGGGCCTGCTATTTTGGACATGGTGTTCACGAGGGGTTTGTGGTCAATGCACCTAGTGAAATGGTGACCCCCTAGAAGAAAATGAAAATGGCAGACTACCAGATAGAGACCGAGAAGCTCATGGTCAAACATGCTGTACTTCCTTTTGAGGGGATGAAGCTGCCGGTTGAAGAAGCCTCTGACCAACTGTTCATGCACAACACTAACAGTATAGTTTGAAGCATCAGTAGTAATGGCTAAGGGTGCATTGGGGAGCGGGTGTGCCAGTAGTGTCATGTTGGAAAGAGCTCATTTGGTAACATCAAATGCCCTGGTCACGTCTGCTGATCAGTCAAGCACATGATTAGTGTTATTGCCTTTAAGCGCACTATACAGGGGAAGCTTAAATTCAGCGGCTCGCAGAATGAAGCAGTGATAAAAATTCACCATGCCTAAAAACTCCTGTAGTTTTTTAGTAGTGTGGTGTGGTGGGAAATCCATAATAGCGACTAATTTTGATGGGAGGGGTCTTCCAACTTCTGCACAGATGCAATGGCCAAGAAAGTCAATGGTTGACAACCCAAACTGGCATTTAGCATGGTTAATAATCAAACCGTGTTGGATTTAGCACTGGAAAAGTGTGCAAAGATGAGATACATGTTTGGATTTGGATGCACTGGTGACAAGTATGTCATCCAAGTAAACTAAAAGAAAGTTTCAGTCTTTTAATACAGAATCCATCGGCCATTGGAAAGTCTGGTGCTGCATTTTTCAGCCCAAATGGCGAATGTAGAAACTCAAAGAGGCTCAGCGGGGTTATCACAGTGGTTTTGGGAATGTCCACCGAGCTCACAGGCATCCGATGGTAGCCTCTAACTAAATCGACTTAGGAAAATATTAATTTTTGTGCTAAGCGTACTGAAAAGTCCTGAATGCGTGGGACCGGGTACCGGGTAACGATCAGGGGCGGTGACTTCACTAAGGCGTCAGTAATCACCACACAGGTGGCAACCGCCATCGGACTTAGGGACCATGTGGAGGGCTGAAGCCCAGCGGCTATTCGACCGGTGTACAATCCTGAGTCTTTCCATGTTGGCAAACTCAGCCTTAGTGGCTGCCAACTTTTCTGGGTCCAGTCTACGTGCACCGGCATGGACTGGCGGGCCAGTTGTGGAAATTTGGTGCTTGAACCCATGTTTTGTGACTGTAGAGGCGAATTTGGGCTTGGTGATGTCTGGGAATTTGCCCAGCAGTCAAGTAAACTCACATGCAGTGGTGCGTGCACTGGACAGAGTCGATGTGGGGAACATACTGGGGGAGCAGAGTATTAACCCAAAGTCCTTGACATCCACAAGCCTGCAGTTCTTAAGATCAACTAATAGTCCTTGGGCACACAGGACATCTGCACCGAGCGGAGGTCTAGCCACTTTAGCCAGGACGTAGTCCCATGTGTAGCGTCACCCACTGAAGCAGAGCGTCACCTATCATGTCCCGTAGGTTCTGGATCGTGCTGCTGTTGGCAGTCTCCAGCAAGATTTCATTGCTCTTTGCCTTTTGTCAATAGGCGATGCTGGCAGCACACTCACTTGAACACTCGTGCCACGTAGGAAGCATTGCTCTGAAAGGGTGTCCATAATGAACAGTAGATGACCCTGGCAGCTGGAACCCACAGTGTTCACAGACATCTGATGACCTGGTGCGCTGGCACTGTCGAAGCTGCAAGTCTTTTTCCAAGGTTGTACCAAGACGAGCATGGGAAAAGCACAGTCACAAGTATCCTTATTGGAGGCCTTGCTGACCGGGCTTATTGGAGCAGGGAAAGGAGGAGGAATTATGCACCTCTGCCTGGCTGAATGTAGAATCTCAGCCATTTCAGCAAGCTCCCAATAGTCCTTCACGGGTGCATTAGCGAGGGCTATGTGAATTTGATCAGGCATTTTCTGCATGAAGAGTTCTTTAAAAATAAAACAAGGATGGCGATTTCCCAGAAGAGACAGCTCTTGGTCTAATAGCTCCAAAGGCTTAGCATCGCCAAGGCTGGGCAAGGAGAGCAACTTTTTGACGCGCTCAGACTCCGATAGTCCAAAAGCCTGTAAAAGGTGAGTTTTCAGCGATCGCTATTTATCGTGTTCAGGCGGGTGTTCAAGCAAACTCACCACTCTTGTATCCGTAGAGTTACAGAGTGACGCAACCACATAGAAATATTTTGTGTTGTCGGCGGTGATTTCTCACAGCATGAATTGGGCCTCCGCTAGTACCAACCAAGCAACGGCATTTTGCTTCTGAAACTCCGACTGTTTCAAAGCCACTGCGTTGGTTGACATGTTCAATAACTCTGGAATCGTCCTGGAGCATCAGGGTCACCAATGTAGGTTTCACAAATAGAAATGATGTGAGCCATTTTATGTTTAAGAAAAACCATAACAGCTCATTTATTGAACTTCAAACATTAAACATAAAGCATGGTAAAAACTTTACGTAATTACATCATGTCGGACCAGCCTCTTCCAAGTGAAACCCAACTCAATGTCGGTGGCTGTGAATTATGTGAATTACAAAACAAGTACTGCTCCAGGAACTCAGCCTCGAACTGCCTGATGACATTGATAGGCTGGGAACGGCCTCGTGCCTACTGCCAAAGCTGTCAGGAATTTATAAAAAGCTAGTGAACATCTCTGATAAATAATGATATATAAAAACTGCTTTAAAACTTATTTTATATTGAATTACGGTGTGGAGCAGGAGCTTCTGGCCCACTGTGCGGCAACCCCTCCAGCATCCCAACTATTTGACACCAGCCCAATCCTAGGGCAACTTACAATTAATCTACTAACCAGACTGTCTTTGGACTGTGGGAGGAAACTGGAGCACCCAGAGGAAACCCACGCAGTCATGGGGAGAACGTACAAACTTTCTTTCAGGGGATGCTGAAATTGAACTCCAAACTCTGATGCCCCGAGCCATAATGCCCTTATGCTGCTACGCTGCTGTGGTGCCCCAAATACCAGATAGATACTAAATATTTAAACAAAAAAAATAGGAGAATACATTGAATTAAAATCCCTTTACAACACAAATAACTAAACACATTAAAATTAAACAACATTAGAAAGAAAATAAAGTTTATTTATCTTCACAATAGTTTACAATATCTGGTGATGTACCAGATAAAATAAATATCTGTAACCACATACATTATTGAATTTGAATTGAACATCGTACGTCTGGTATATGCAGGCAAGATCAGGAAGATACTAGACAAGAATATGTAAGACAACATACTCACAGTTAAGGGGGAAAAAATATGCTGAGCTAACAATTGGAGATGTAGTGAAGGTAGAGATTCTCACATATTTCTGAAGTATCAAGGCAAGCATTGCAATTGCCAAGGCACAGGAAACACCCACGTGCTGGAAAACGGAATTAATACAGATGGACACTTCGTGGTCAGCCTGGCCATCATTGGCTGAAGGAGTTGTTCGTAACTCTTTGAGAACGTGCGACTGAACGTGAATGAGATCTGCCTGGGGAGGTGGTCACTGGATACACTGTTCCTGGAAGGGGCACAGATGTTTATGTGAAGCCTGCTGTGAAAAGTTTGCTTAACAAAATTACCAAGTGATGGAGTGGGTTGATGTTAGTGGAATTTACACTTGTACGTGGAACCTTTAGAGAGGGCACAGAGGAGGTTTACCAGGATGCTGCCTGGATTAGAAAGCATGCCTTATGTTTAATACCAGAGGACATACTTTTAAGGTAAGTGGAGGAAAGTTTCGGGAAGATGTCTGTTTTTTACACAGAAAATGGTAGGTGGTGCTGGAGGCAGATACATTCGGGATATTTAAGAGATTCTTCAATGAGAATAAAATTGAAAGATAAATATTAGCTTTATTGTCATATGTACATCAAAACATCAAGATATACAGTAAAAGACTAACACAATCTGAGTTAGTGTTGCCGTGTTTTCGACACCGACGTAACATGCCCACAACTTACTAACCCTAACACGTACGTCTTTGGAACGTGGGAGGGAACCAGGGCACCTGGAGGAAACCCAAGCGGTCACAGAGAGAATGAACAAACTCCTTACAGATAACGATTTACCTAAATTGTTACACTAAGCGCTGCATTACCATACTGCTCTATAGGCACATGGATGAGAGAACACTGTCGCCAGTGTAGGAGGGAAGGGTTAGATTGATCTTGGGGTAGGATAAAAGATCAGCACATATTATGTGCTGAAGGGCCCCTACTATACTGTATGTGTTCTATATTACTCCAAAAGTTAATTGATTATAGAATGTTTTATAGTTCATGATCCAAATAGTTTGAGGGGAAAGCATTGTAATGTGTATATGTTCCTTCGTCTACCATTTGGTAAGTCTTTTGACCCACTGTTGAACCAGTCACTGACTGGTTCACCAGTTGAGAGGGACTCATTAAAAGATCTTTTGTGAGCTTTACCTCCATTATCTGCCTTTGCTAACAGCAGATCGCATAGGCTATAGACAGACAACATTTGAAATGGTACAATTGTCCTGATAGTATGACTGTAATTTGAGAAGGGCCCATGACAACAAATGAAAACTTGACCAACTATTATGTTGTCGTAATGTTCATTCAGGGTAATCTTAGAGAGTGTGAAACCTCCTGCTCTTCTGCAGCCACCTGAGGGAAAGGAGAAGATCTCAATTTTACATGCCCCAGAGAAAAGACTCTGAAGATGCAAGAGTTCCTCAGCACTAGATTAGTGATTGCTTCTGGAATAGGTTGTGGACCTAAGATTTTAGAGACATAGATGTGGATATTAGTATTGAGCCAAGCGTAAGACCTTTGTGTGCTTAAGCTGGTGCTTGTGGAGAGAAGTCTGACTGGCTGGAATCTTCTCATGACATGACTTGCTCTTCCATTGCTATTGCAGCTCAAACAAGTAAATAATTTACAGCTTTGGCCATGTACTCAGCAAAAGACTGCCTTGGGCTTTTAGCATGACCTCCCTGAACTAGCTAACAGATCAGCAAATAAAAGAAGTGAAAAAGGTTTGCAGTTGTTTCAATTTACCGCCATTAACCTTCTGATCAGATCGGGAGATTGTTGGTGGCTGGGATTGTTTGATGCTGGGACTGAACGGATATTTGGGAACTTTATGAGATTAATCACAGCATAGACATAACATAGTTCAGTACAGCATACTACAGGCCATTTGGCTCATGATGTGGCACCTACCTATATCAACCTACTCCAATGAATTCTTCCATCCTGCATGCAGAGGAATCTGACCAGGATTAATCCATGAAAACAATAGTGTGTTTGGTTGTTCACTTTTTCTCAAAAAACTTGATCTTCTGTGCGCAATGTCAGGTGGATTAGTGGGTACAATTCTCCGCACACCTTCATCCCCTACATCTGGAGGGGGATATTGAGGGAGGGCACAGATGCCATTATTTGGAAGATAGGTGGACTTTTGTATGGTATCAGGTCAATGTGATCACTGGGGCTGGTTTCAATTGCTTGAGAGATATTTTACCATATTTCCTTCAGGTAATGGCCAGAGATTTTGCATGTGTTTTTTTAAATTTTATTTTCACTGTTGGTTATTGGAAAGTGATGAGGAATGATAGCTGTGATGGGAACGATCATGTTCCAGGTACATCCATCATGGGGATGCTGTTCCTGTTGAACCTCTTTGGTTTCTTTCCTGAAAACTGCCAAAACAAAAAGAATGCTACAAAGTAGATTGCACTTTCCATTCTGAGTATTATTTTATTTTAGAAAGTTTAATCTGACCTGCAGGAGCGAATATGTTTTATGCAGCAATAAAACATATTCTTGGGTTGATGTAATGTTGTTGCTAAGTTACCACGGCACAGCTCCAACGTTATCCGCCAACATAACCACAATCACCAAACGTTTTACTTCCAAGGTTAAGAGATATTTGAATCATGCTTGCATTTTCTCAACCTGATCACTAAGTGAAAACAGTTCAGTGTTGTCTGGTTTTTGATCTGTGGCAGACTGAATTAGGTTACAAGACAATGCAAAGTATATCTGCAATAACGGGTCTCTCTATTTTCAGTCCTGATTATTGTAATATGGGAGTTATGGAAATGCTGAACATCCCTGATGTTTCTTCTCTGTGCAGGGCAGCTCTCAAAGAGCAGAGACACGAGGAAGGGAATCTTCCACTTAGCAGCCCTCTGCACTCTGCTGGCTTCTGATCCTTTGCACCAATCTGTAATGTGACAGCTGTCATGTGGATCTCATCTCAACGATCTCTCTCTCTCTCTCTCTCTCTCTCTCACACACACAGTAGTAAACACAAGGCATTGCCTCGACAGCCGGAATATATAATACACTCAGAGCTTGGCCAGGAAGTAAACCTCACAGGCACTAACAACAATCCTAGTGAGTCATCAACATTACCCAAAATCACCAGCCGGGATCACTGTGGGAATGATGCAATGGAACACTGAAGTTCAGAGTGAATGTTGCCCATTATCAAGGCTCTGTAATTTTGCCAAGTGTTTGAATCAAGTATGAGCGGGGTTGGAGGAGAGTTGGATCTGCCAAGCTTCTTACAGGCATCAGCCAAAGCAGAAAGGTGTTGAGAGGAATGGAAGCAGGTCAAAGCCATCCCCTCTGTTAAACCAAAACAACATCTAGATAACAGTAATAGCTACCTACATGTTATCATGCTATTACCCAGCAGGGAGAACCACTTCCACCCCATTTCTCATGAAAACTCAGAAACTCATGGGAACAATGTAAGGTGTGAAAGGGGAGACTCTGCAAACAACTGACTTTGGCCTTGTGTGCTCAATGGCAGAGAGCTGCATTCCTGTTTGGGTGGCCACCGAACACATGGAGGTGATGGATGTGCAAATAACCATGATCATGACTACCCTTATTGAAGCACAGAAGTAAACTGGTTCTTAACACAGATGAACATTGCCTCCCAGAAACAGTGGCCATTGGCTCCTGATACTGGTAAACACTGGGTTATGTGGCGAACACCGGCTCCTGACTCACAACGACTGGTTTCTGATTTTGGTGAACACTAGTTTCCAACACTGACCAACATGCACTCCTGACACTAGTGAATGTTGCTTTCCAACACTAGTGAATAGGTTGTCCCACCAATTGGCTTCTGACACCAGTAAGGTGAAGCAATGCCTCAGTACTGTGCCAGGAGCTCAGCTTAGAACTGCCTAATGCCACTGATAGGCTGAGAATGGCCTTTTGCCTACTGCCAACATTGTCAGAAATTTATAAAAGACTGTAAACATCTCAGAAACAGGGATATATAAACCTCTTTAAAAATTAGAAAGATTTTAAAATCTTAAACAAAAGATAGGAAAATATATTCTATTGACATACCTTTATAACAATAATAAATAGTTATAAACAGTAATATGAAACATTAAAAACAAAATAAATAAGTCAGCATCCATTTTCTTCCAAACCTTCCTGTCAAGCACATCAATTCAAGTGCTCAGGAATTCTAAAGCCGCACAAGACCTGACTGCTGCATGTGGATTCCCCAGGGAGACCTGGGGAATTTTAACATGATTTCGTCCTGGCGTTGGGCTCTGTGCAGAGACCAGTGACAGGGCGTAGTGACAGACGCCGCTGCCACTCACACTTGCAAGCTGGACTATGAAGGTCTTGCACAGGCCACCTCTCAGCCGTCGACTAAGGAAAACAAACACAGCCTATTAAACCTCTGCCCATAATTAAAGTTCTCCAATCCAAGCATCACTTTAGTGAGTGTCCTCTGCGCTCTCCCCGGTGCAATCCTTTCAACAGTGTGACAACCGGATCTATACACGATGCCCAAGTGCAATCTACCTGGTGTTTTGTAAAATTGCTGCATATTGTCCCAACTCTCACATTCTATACCTGAACTTACAAAGGCAAACAATCCAAATGCTTCTACACCACACTGTCTATTATACAGCCACTTTCAGGGAACAATGAACTTAGTCCCTCTGTTTACCAGCTTTCCTTGTTGCCCTGCCATTTACTGTAAATGCATATCTTACTCCTATTTAACTTCTCAAGATGCATCCTCCTCCACTTGTCAGGATTAAACTTCATCCATCGATGCTTTTCTATCTGATCTCTGTCTTACCATAGCCTTAGACAACCTTTCTTACTCTCTGCAACATCTCAATTTTTGTGTCATCTGCAAACTTACCTATCATGCCTTCCACAAACAAGAGAAAATCTGCAAATGCTGGAAATCCAAGCAACACACACGCAAAATGCTGGAGAAACTCAACAGGCCAGGCAACATTTATGGAAAAGAGTATAGCTGCCTGAAATGTCATGTCCTTCTCCTTGGTTAATGTAGATAAGAAGTATTCAGTTTGGACCTTGCTTAGTTCCACATATGGAGAGAACCTACCCTTTCTATAGTGACCCTTTTGGTTCTAATATATTTATAATATATTTGGATTCTCTTTCATCTTATCTCCCAGTAAGATTTCATGGCCTTTATGAGTCCTCCAAATTTCTCTATTAAGTTGTTAATTTTTTCTACAGCAACTATATTCCTATAGTCACTCATTGATTCCAGTTACCTATACCTGATAAATGCTTCTTTTATTTTCTTGATCAACAAACTCAAGGAGGGAATTCGGAAAACCAGGAAGTACCACCTGGAGCAACACATACAGCACTTGAGCTGGAGGAGCTCAGCAGGTCAGGCAGCATTTATGGAGGGAAAAGAAAACTGGTGTTTTGATTCAAAACCCTTCATCGGAATTGGAAAGAGAGCGGGGAGATAGCCAGTATACAAGTATGAGAGAAAGAGATTGAATAAGAACTGGTGGGTGATAGGTGGATCCAAGTGAGGGGTAGTAAGCAAATGATGGATGGGTCAGAGTGAGAATGATGTAAGAAGCTGGGAGGTGACAAGTGGAAGTAACAAAGGGCTGAGCAAGATGGAATCTAACAGAAGAGCACAGTGTCCTCTTTGTCTTTCATCCTTAAAGAGCATGCTGGCCCTGAATTCTTGTTGAATCTCCTTTAAAGGACTCCCATAGGTCAGATGTCACTTCCCCTGCAACTACCTGCTTTGAATCTGCTTTTATCAGGTCCTCTTGCGCTATCAAAATCAGCCTTCCTCAGTTTAGGACCTTAACTTGAGGACCAACATTATCCTGTTCCATAATTTCCTTGAAACTTACAGAATTTCCCTAACAATACCCCACCACTTGCTCAGTTTCATTTCTTACTATCAGGTTTCATGGAATTGAACAAAGGGACATCCTTCACAATCTACAAGGGAACCATTCACAGTGATTAGCATTGTCTAGTTTAAGAAGCAGTAGGCCAACATATGGCATTGTTCTTCATCATAGAATAATCAGCTATAAAAGCACCAATGTCTATTGGCATATACCACTCTGCGCACTCATTGAAAGATCTTTTTGGTTCACCTCAGTTCCCTTCTCCTTGGTATTTCCTATTCCTGCAGGCCCCTTCTTCATACAAGAGTTTCAATTGTTCCTTTATGGGAGTTTTATTGAATGTGCCTCTACTACCCATTCACAGAGAACAGATCTGATCAGGACAAATAGCTACATACATTTTTCCATCCTTTTCGTCTCTGTTCTTTTGACAACTATCTTAAATCTGTTTTTCAGCCTTTCAAGCAATTGTCTGTCCTTATCTGGTGAAATCCTTCAAGGCATCTATTAAGTCTTCCCTTAACCTTTACTGCTCTGAAAAATAAGCCCACTTTCTCCACATCATTTCTTTCATCACTCATACTGTTCCACTCCACAATAATTGGGCTCTCACTTTCTCAGTCTCTTGAAATATTGCTGAAGCCTGGTTCCTAAAACTGAATAAAACTTGCCAGCTGAGATCCAACAAATGACTTATAAAAGTTTTGTATAACTTTTGTGTTTTTGTACCCAGTGCCTCTATTTATAAAAACCTTTCAAATTTACCCTGCTACCTTAAGTGATTTGCCCCTGGGTCTTTTCTTCTTGACAACATATGAAATTGCATTAAATTTATATTGGCTTCCTTCATTATTCCTATCAAAGTGAATTACTTCATACTTTTTCTGCATTAACTGTTACCTGACATGTGTCTGTCAACTTTCCAGTAATTTACCAGTCTGTCTGTCTTCCTTCATCTAATCAACTAATCCAATCTCGAAGTATGACATAGTGTTAGCCTAAAACATTAAGTATGGAGATGATTTCCACAACCTGTTAATTTCTGGGTGAAAAAGTTTCTGCTGTCCATTGTTTGAAAGTTCATCTTGCATTTGGGTGTTCCAATCTTAACTTTGCAATCATTATAATAGGCCTATTTCCATCTCCCCTGTTCCCCCCTTTCATAATCTTATAGTGTGTGAACCTTGATTTAAAACCAGTTCTGGCTTCAATCTGACGATGGCATGCAGTGTTAGGCAGAACATGACTTAGATGTAGCAGAGAGTTAATGCACACCCCAGTAGGTACACACACATGAAGGACAGCTATGCTATTGTATAACTGAGCATCATTCAATTTAGAGGGCTTGGCCAATTGAATTAAATAATATAAAAGTTTTCGGGCTGGATTTCCCACAGAAGCAATGGAGAGAAAATATTCTGGACACTCCCAGGACTGATGTGCCAACAGGATTTCATCAAACTATAAGAAGAGATAATAATAGAAGAAGAAATGCTTGACCAAAGGGATAGGCTGTAGGGAATATTCTAAATGAGCAGAAAATGATTTGAGAAAAATGGAGGAGTGGTGGGGATGGGGAGGGCATTCCAGCACCCAGGGCTTGAGCAGCTGAAGCTGTGGCTACAATGGCAGAACAATTTAAATAAACAGCGCTGCTCAGAAGGTGAGAATTGGAGGAGGCCAAGTATCTTAGAAGGCTGATTGGTGGAGAACTTCACAAACTGAACATCGGATAAGCAGGTTGTACATTGGAAAAAATGACACAGAGACAAAGAAATCCATGAGGAGCTGAAAAGGAAAATGAGAAAGGCTGAAGATTCCAGACTCATTTTCAGTATCTGGTACATCTTGTACTTAGAAAAACAGTAAAGTCCTCTTTGGATTTAGGAAAGATAGATAAGAATAATTTCCAGAAGGCAAGAAGCTCAGATCTGAGAGGATCAAGAAACACAGACTCATATTCAAGGACTTTTTACAACCCATGTCTCAGTATTATTTTTTATTTTTATTGTAGAGTTTGTCTTATTTTGCACGTTGGTTGTTTGTCAGTTGTCTGTTCATGCAAATATTTTTTCATAAAATTCTATTGTATTTTTTCCTGTAAATGTCTGCAAAAAAAAAATCTCAATGTAGTATATGGCAACAGATACGTGGTTGGTGGTCTGTCACGAAGGACAATGGGTGATGACCATCATTATTGTTGTTGCGTGAATGAAGTTGCCAGAGAAAACTACTGGTAGATACAAAGCAGCTTCTTTATTCAACAAAACAAGTATAATGCCATGGGAAAAGTTTCACTGCTAATGTAATGGTTGCTCTGTAGCAGCAGTGTTTGGGTTACGACTAGACATAACAGGGGGTTTGGAATGTTCTGCCATCCAATGAAGGGAATGTTTTTTCTTGTTGTGTGCCTGAGAGCGGGTTCTTCGAGGGCTTTTGCTCAGCAGAAGGTGGAGAGAGAAGATGCCAGAATGGAGAGGTCATAGACTGCACAACGGAGTGGACTTGGAATGGGGTCGGGAGTCGACAATGCTTGGGGGAAATCGATAGAGAATGAACAGATGAGAAAACCGTGAGCTCCAACATGTGCATTAGACTGTTTCATTCAAATGGGCCCATTTTCTTTTTGTTTTCTTTACTAACCCTATAGTCAAATCAAGAATTATAAAGCTAAGTTGTTTAATTACATATGGTGTACTGTTTGATATTTCATGGTACTGATCTGTAACAGGGGAAAACATCATGCAGCGTTCATACAAACAAGATTTCACAAGTTTGGCAGGCCGGAGAGTGTCTTCTCCTAGACTAACGCCTTCGACCTACCTGAGGGTTACACAAGGTACAGCAGGCATCATTTGGAGACGCTTTCAGAGGAAAGGTCTGCTGACCCAACATGGGGCTTGATATTTTATGTGCCAAACATCAAAGGACAACTCCATACATACAAAGTATGGACAATGTTTTCTTTGAAACTACATACATCCTTCGCACCTCCTGATTCACATCCACACCACAGACATCAAAATGAATTTTAATCAGCATTGTCTGGACTGGGACTCACAGCTTTTAGGAACTCATTGATCAGAGCTGCACTCCAAATTAAATGCACAATATATTTTCAGATGTGAAGACTAGTATATGTCCTAAACCCAAAAATCACTCTAACAATTATCACAAGCCAGGGCAGAGGGTATGGAGATCCTGAGATGCCAGTCGTCAAGATCCCCTTCTCGGCCTCACCAGTGTAGTCCAAAGGAAAGCTTATGAAGCAATATGTTTGGCACCAGCTTGGCTACAGGAGCTGCCGGAAGGATGTTCAGTGATGTCCAGTCACCTTAGGGGCTCCACTCCGGGTTTGTTGCCCGGGTTTCGTCTCTCCCAAGGCTGCCCACAAGGCACTGGGGCTATTTACCCATACCTGTGAATCTGGTTCACGAGCACCAGGGTGTGTCTACGCACCGGTGGGTCTGCGTGCTACATGTGCAGGAGCCAAAGCTCCTCCCCATCCTCTGTAGTTCAGCCTGAGTCCGCAAGGAGGCACTACATGAGGCTTGCCATTGGAGAGGCTATGTACTGGCAGGCAGAGACCGACACATTCAGGTCTCCTTGTCGCAAGACTGCTAACCAGCAGTGGAAACTGAAAATGAGAGCAATACTATGAACTTTGAACACATGGGTCAAAGTTAGAAGTCAATAAGATTATAAAATCTGATGGGTTGGTCCAGCACTAGATACAAAATGGAGAAGGATCCACATGCTGAATGATATCTAGTAAGAATTGTGTCTCTTTGATTGTTGTCTTGCTTTTTGGAAATTATTCTAATCTACTTTCCTCTTCAGTTTCTCACAGACATCCCTATCTCAGTATCTTGTGTCATCAACAGTGAATATCCCACTCCTGACCTTGCAATGGGTGGGGGGAAGGTTTTTTTAAGATGTATATGGTTTGCCCAGGATACTGCTCTGAGGAACTTCTGTAGCATTATCCTGAGACTAAGAAGATTTGCTCTGACAACTATGGAGAAGTTATGCTAGAGGAGGTGGTGGAATATGATACCAGTGTTATGTTTAAGAGGAGTTTAGACAGACAATTTAAGGCTCTAATGCAGTCAAGTAGGATTTCTATGGAGGGGCAAAAAGATTATTATGAAAGTGGTGGACTGTAGGGCCTTTTTCTGTGCTGTACAACTCTGAATATTGTCTTTTGTACAAGATATGACTACAGCCATTGTATGTATTGCATTTGATGCACATTGGCTTCAGTTCAACAAGTGCTTCTTGATACTGCTCTTGGTTAAATGCTGTTTTGATGATTGGACAGTTGCTTTGACCTCAGTTCTAGAGGTCAGCTCCTTTGCCAATGTTTGATTGAGACATTTCATTCTGGTGCTCTTGGTGAAACCCAAATGCAGTATGCTATTTTTGTATGTGCTACTGAAAGGCATGCTAATAATCGAGAAGATCAGCGGAGCTGTTATCATCCCTCCTTATGTGTCAGGTCTACCTCGAACAGCTTTGTTTGACTGATGTCAATGCTGCTGTTATACTCTGGGAACTTGGGTATAGGCACAGCCAGTCTTGAAACATGGCTCTTTAACAATACAGTCAGCATGTTGTCAGGGATCATAATGCTTCATTCAATGCACTAATACATCTCTTATCATGTATTGAAGGAAGAAAATTAGCTGACAAGTGACTTCCATGATGGTCATGACCTCAAGAAGAAGTTGTGATGCATCATCCATAAGACCATATGAACATAAGACATAGGAGCAGAATTAGGACATTCGGCCCATCATATCTGTCTGCCATTCTATCATGGCTGATTTATTATCCTTCTTAAACCTGTTCTCATGCCTTCTCCCTGTCTTGATGCCCTGACTAATCAAGAACCTATCAACTTCCACTTTAAGTACACCCAATGATGGCCTCCACAGCTGTCTATGGCAATGAATTCCATGGATTCACTACCTTTTGGCTAAAGAAATTCCTCCTTTTCTCTGTTCTAAATGGATGTCCCTCTAGTCTAAGAATGTACCTTCTGGTCCTAGGCTCTCCCACTATTGGAAACATCCTCTCCATATCGACTCTATCTAGACCTTTCAGTATTCAATAGGTTTCATTGAGATACCCTCCCCGCCCCCACTCTTCTCAACTCCAGTGAGTACAGGCTCAGAGCCACCGAATGCTCCTCAGACGTGAGTCCTGTCATCCACTGGATACTTCTTGCTAAAAGTGCTTGCAAAAGTTCCTGCCTGTCTTTCGAATTCACAGGCTGGTTTCTGTCACAAATGCTGTGAAACGTTTATTGAAGTGGTGTGAAATGCATCGTTTGTTTCAACAGCCAACACAGTCTGAGGATTGCGAACTGGGGGCAGCCACAAGTATCACCATGCTTCCAGTGCCTAGGTAGCACGCCCATTACTTATTAACCTTAACCCTTATGGCTTTTTGGAATATTGGGGGAAACCAGAGCACCACGAGGAAACCCACCCAGTCATAGGGAAAACATAGAATCTCCTTACAGACAGCGGCAGGAATTGAAGCCTGATCGATTTTACAGCTGGCACTGTAAAGTATTGTGCTAACCACTCAGCTACCAAGCCACCCACCTATGCTGCTGTGCTGCCTGACTGTAAAACATCCAAGCTGTCTTCTCATCCTCAGGACATCTACTGCTTCTCCTGGCACTGTCTTCTTTGCTCCTCTTGGGACCAGATTTGGCTTGTTTGTAATTGCTGTGTAAAGGAAGTGCTAAGCTCTGACATTACACATCATTGTAGAACACTGTCTCTCTCAAGGGGCAATAGAAGCAGAGTGCTTGAAAATTCTCCGGGCAGAGAGGTGGAAGGTTGTGAGCAGTTAGTAGAAATGCGGAACTAAGGTTACAATCAGATTAGTCATGATCTTATGGAAGGGCAGATCATGTTCATGGGGCTGGTTAGCTTATTCCTGCTCAAGTCATCGGTTTGTAGAAAGTTGTTTTTGAATATACTGCTTAAAATCTAGAGTCCTGATTATTTTCTCAATCTATATCAATAACAATATTCTGAATTTGCTTGAATATAGTGTACTCAATGTAGAATAACATCTCAGCATTTCACAGAGGAATGAGAAATTTAACTGCAGAATGAATGGAAATACTGGGGCAAGAAGCTTGATGTTTGACCAGAGAGATGGATTTTATGGAAGATCAGAGATAGGTAGTGAAGTTTCTGTGAGCTGTTGAGATCAGTGATTAGTGCCCTACAATGGTGGTGCCGGAAGAGGGGGGCTACATGTAAAGGGTTCTGGGAGTAAATGGTATGTTGAACAGGATCCAGGGATATGAAGAGGGAGGCTATGCAAGGTTCAAAACACAGGGGTGAACATTTGAAATTTCAGGCAGCTTTGCATTGTGAGCCCAAAAAGATAGAGCACAGAAAGTGGCAGCTGGAAATGACGTGGAGAAAAATAAACTTCGATGGCCGCAAATCAATTAAAGTAAGTTTGCTGCTGCCCCTGGCCTCCTGGTTCCTTCAGGCATGGTCGCTGTGGGATTTTCTTCACTGGTGACATCAAATCAAATAGGCACATACACAGGAAATACTGACTGTGGATACCTAACAATGGTGCGTCCTTTACTTTTCATAAGTGGCAGCAATAGAATAAATTTACTTTCACAGCTCTGAGTTAAATGTGTTCCCACCAATGACAAAGCAAAAGGGTAAATATAAGTCTACTCCATGATCCACACTTCTTGTAGAAGCAACTTCTTGCCAGCAGATCACATTCACTGTTTTTTTTTATACAGTTTACAGGCAATGTGCATGGAAACGTGCATGTTTTCTTTTTGAATACAGCAACAGAAATTTAGGATCAGAACCCACTATGAAAATACCTACCTGAAACTTGCAGAAGAGGGAGAAGATACATCGAAAGGCAATGATTACCAAGACTGGCCATATTATCATGAGAAGGAAAGCTCAAATTGGGAGAAGTATTCATTTTGCTTGGGATAGGAGAGGGAAGATAGTCAGTATTGTTATGTTTTGATTTAACATGGCTGTAATAACGATTTGAGCTTAACTGTCATGTGTGGCAATATGCTATCTGGAGTGTCTGTTCTTTTAGATAATGTGTTCCTTGTCAAATTCTGTTGGATGTTGGTGAATATGTTTCAAAATTATTTCTGAGCAACACAGATCTTGTGTAGTCTGCAGGATATTGTACTCCCTGACCTGGAGATGCCTGATGTCTACAACAATTGTAGCTTGAAATGAATCTGAGTGTTTTACATCCTTTCTTTCATATTCGTCTATGAGTTTTCTGATTTCAATGTGTCATACAATGGCAAGTCCATGGCCTGGTGATGTAATAAGATGAAATAAATTCATGTGCAATGTTATCTGGCAGACCACAGTTTGTATGGCTTCAGAGCTGTGTGTCAGACATGGCTATAAGAAGCACTGGGGTCCTGCAGGGGATGGTATTGGCTCCCTTCCTGTTTACCCTGTATACCTCAGACTTTACATACAACACTGAATCTTGTCATCTGCAGAAATCCTCCGATGACCCAGCAACAGTTGGGTGTATAAAGGGAGGATGGGAGGATGAATACAGGGCCCTGGTGGAGGACTTTGTCAGATGGTGCAAGCTGAATCATCTGCAGCTCAACATCAGGAAGTCAAAGGAGATGGTGATGGATTTTTAGGAAGACTAAGCCTGCACTGCTCCCTGTTACTATCGATGGTGAGAACGTGGATGTGGTGAGAACCTACATGTACCTGTGAATGCACATAGTTGAGAGACTTGAGTGGAGCACCAACACATAGGCTGTATACAAGAAGGGCCAGAGTCACCTCTACTTCCTGAGGAGACTGAGGTCCTTTGGAGCGTGCAGGCCTCTCTTTCACATGTTCTACCAGTCTGTTGTCACCAGAACAATTTTCTATGCGGTGGTATGCTGAGGCAATAGCATCAACACTGGTGATGCCAGCAGGCTCAATAAACTCAATAAACTGTTATAGGAGTCAAACTGGACACACTGGAGGCTGTGGTAGAACAAAGGACCCTACAGAAAATCTTGGCAATTCTAGACAATCTTTATAACTTGGGAGAAGATTTGTTTTCCAGCAAGACAATGACCCCAAGCATAAAGTCAAAGCTCCACAGGACTGGCTTAAAAGCAACAATGTTAGTGTCTTGGAGTGGCCAAGTCAGAGTCCAGACCTCAATCCAATTGAGAATTTGTGACTGGACTTGAAAAGTGCTGTTCACCCATGATCCCCATGCAATCTGACAGAGCTTGAGCAGTTTTGTAATGAAGAATGGGGAAAAATTGCAGTGTCCAGATGTGCAAAGCTGTTAGAGAACTATCCACACAGACTCAAGGCTGTAATTGCTGCCAAAGATGCATATACTAAATACCGACTTGAAGGGGGTGAATAATTATGCAATCAATTATTTTATGTTTAATAATTGTAATAAATTTAGACCAATCTGCAGAAATTTGATTTCACTTTGACACAAAAGAGTCTTTTCTGTTGATCAGTGTCAAGAAAGCCAAATTAAATCTACTATGATTCAGTGTTGTAAAACAATAAAACATGAAAACTTCCAAGGGGGGCATAATTGATACTCCTTATAGGCACTGTATATTCAATAACGTAGCCTCTACTGCTTCCATAAGCAGTGAATTCCACAGATTCACTATTCTCTGGGAAAAGCAGTTTCTCCTTACTTCCATCCTAAATTGATTTCCCCAGAATCTTGAGGCTATGTGCCCCAGTTCTAGTATCACTCACCAGTGGAAATAACTTTTCTGCCTCTGTCTTAGAAATCTGTTCATAATTTAATACACTTCTATAAAATTCCCTCTCCTTCTGAATTCCAGTGAGTATAGTCTCAGGTAACTTAGTATCTCCTCATCAGCTAAGCCTCACATCTTCAGAATCAATCTGCTGACCATTATCACAGATATCATTCCATCTACCACTTCATCCATGGCCATGGCATGAGACCAGATGTTACAGTAGGCTCCCTGACTGTTATTCCAGTCCCCATTTTCCCCAAATGGTCCACACATTTATCATCACTATCTTGAAACAGAAAACCAATGGGAGAGACTAAAAGTTTCAATAACATTGATATATTGCCAGAATGATACATATTTATTCTGATAATCCTGGTAAATTGGGGGTTCCCGACATTTTTTATGTCATGGATCCCAAGTTGGGAACCGTTGTGAGAAGTTGTTCACTGCAGTTAAAAACGATTCAGTAAGAGTTTGTCACTAAAAACCATCACAGTCAAAGTTGCATCACAAGCATGTAGCATCTGATACACAGCATTCACAAGAAAAAGATAATTATACATGAACAAAGACAATTGGAACAAAAAAATCAGGAGGTGTCAGGCAGCAAAATAAAAGTTAGTAATGTTTGTTCTAACTTGTAAGAACATGTGCAGGTGGAGCTAAATGTGCCAGGAGATTGGCTCAAACTCTGACAGATGGTCCTTCACTTAGATAAATGTAGTGCAATGTACTTGGGAAAGATCAATATCAAAGGTACTTTGGTACAAGATATTACTGATTTAAAATCAGTCGAGAGGAAACAGGGTCTTGTGATATTGTTTTAAAAGGTATTATTGATTACTGTCAGCTGTGGTCCTGTGTCTTACTAGGTTCAGAAGGTTGCACAAACCCTCCCTCATGTGCACCCGATTTTAGCTGACATGCTTACTTAACACATAGGCAGTGTCATAACATCTTTCAGTTAAAGTATTAAATTGAGGTCTCACCTGGCATTTTTGATTGCTGTGAATGATCCTGTGATGCTGGGCTGGAGAAGGGCAGGAGAGCTTCTCCCAGAATGCCCCGCACAATGTCCACATCATTTGATGAGCATTGCCTATAAGTGAATTTGCTGTTGTCATCATTACCTGCTATCCTTCCAGTACAGTACAGCTTGTAGTGTCTCAGGTTTCTAAAATTATGTATTAATTATTTCTTAATTATGGCTATTGCAGAGAGTCCAACCCCATAGTAGTCAAGTGCATTTCAGGAACCTCCACAATTGAATAAAGACTATCACCTGGTCCTTGTACTCTCTGTCAAACCAAATTTAAAAGTTCAAAGTAAATTTATTATCAAATTTATTAATGATAAATTTATTATCAATAAAAATTTATTATCTGTCCTGGGCTGGATGTCCTGCTCACTTAAGGAAGGTAAACCATCTTCCATAGCCTCACCTTTCCAGGAGTAGTGATTGCCGCAGGACCACTGTATGGCTTGTCATGTGGGAGGTCACTCGCTACACTACTGTGCCCACAGCAACACCTTCACGTGGAGTCCCTGTTCTTCCTGAGTTTGCTATGTCATAGTGTGACCGAGTGTCCAGCAGTATAACTGGGTGGGTAGACTGGGCTCATCAGTCTTGTTTGGCAGCCAGTCTAGGAGAAGGACAACTCTGATTCCAAACCCAGGTAGATGGGACTCATTAGCCTTGCCAGGCAGTCTGTCTAGGAGAAGGAAAATTCCAATACTCAATCCACAGCCTTGCGGTCGCTGCAGCCATTGCAGCTCATTGTGCCATTGTGGAATGTCCCCCGGCCTAAAGAGCGTAATCAGTCCACGTGCATCGATCCTCACTATAAACCTACGCAGTGCAGCAGGAAGAAAAGTCCTGCAGTGATGAAGTTTTCCCTCCTGATCTTCGCAAGCGAAGAACCAGCTATCATCATCAAGTCCTCATACGACCCTAAGCTTCATTTTCTTCCAGGCATGCTCAAAAATCCATAATAGACATAACAGAATCAATGAAAGACTGTACCAACTTGGACATTCAACATTAAATGTTTGCTTCAATTTTGATCCCTTCAGATGCTAGCTAATGCAGATAAAGCCAGTGGAAGATCAGAAATATCATCTCTAGTTTAAAACATGCATGCTCTTTGGAAGGGCTTCATACACTATCAATCTCATGTCTTTTCCTCATAATGTCCAGAATTGGGGTCAGAGAACTGCTCTGATTCTTGTTTGCATTGCAGTACCAGTCTGTAGAGTCTATGTGAGATCTGCAATATCCTGTTCTCAGTTTACAAAGTTATCTGTAATCCTTAACACACAGAGCTCCACCTGCCTGGACTACATCAGTATTCAACAACGAGTTGTGTATCCTAGTTTACAGATGATACAATCGGGTGCATGAATCATCGCAGGAGTTGCCAGTCACTGTTAAACTCAACATAGGACTATCTTGAGGGCTTCAGCTCCAGATTTTTCGTCGGGGTTTGGTCACAAAGACTTTCCCACGAGTGGACAGGTTTTGATCAGACCATATGGGGAATGTCATTCACACAATGTTGGTACTTCAGTAAACAAGACATGGGTACAAGCACAGGTCCCCCGAGGAAGGTGTGTCTGTGTGTGTGCACGCACACGCATGTCCGTGTCCAATATGCACTAAAAACTTTATAGTTGGTCCTCTGAGGCTATGCAACTAATTTCTTGCTGCTGATGTTCAGAAATGGACACTTAACATGAAAAGAAACATGTCCTTGGATCCACACATAGGTGCAATACTCCAATTAATGAGATGGAAGTCTCAGACATGCACTGTTCCTGCTGGGCACCACAGTCGTGATGAGATAAGGTGGTACTAGGAGGAACTTGCTCCGGGAAAATGCAAGGAGTGAGTTTGTTTGGGCTTGGGAGTAGCGTTGGAAGAAACGACAAGGTCTCCCATGTCTGCTTATGATTGGAGCTAGAGTATGTGTGGCAAGGCACAGCTCAAATGTCATCTAATAATTTGCTGATGACATAACTGTTGTTGGCAGAACCTCAGATGCTGAAAGGAGGTGTACAGGACTGAGAGAGATCAGACAATATACTAGAGGAACTCAGCAGGTCAGGCAGCATCTATAGAAAGGAGTAAATAGCCAATGTTTCGTGCTGAGACCCTTCATCAGGACTGGAAAGGAAGGGTGAAGGAGCCAGAATAAGTAGGTATGGGGAGAGGAAGGAGTACAACCTGGTAGGCAATGGAGGAAGCCAGGTGAGGGGGAAGGTAGGTGTGTGGAGGAGGGGAAGGGATGAAGTGAGAAGCTGGAAGGCGATAAGTGGAAGAGGTAAAGGGCTGAAGAAGAAGAAATCAGACAGGACAGGACAGTGAACCATGCGAGGAAGGGAACGGGGAGTGGTGCCAGAGGGAGGTGATGGGCGGGTGAGAAGAAGTAAAGGAGTAAGAGAGGAGTCAAAATGGAAAATGGGGTGGAGGGAGGTGGGGGGATGGGGGAAGAGGGAGAAATTTCCCAAAGTTAGAGAAATCAACATTCATACCATCAGGTTGGAGGCTACCCAGACAGAATATGAGGTGTTGCTCATCCCACCAGAGAGTGGCCTCAACATGAATGTGGAGGAGGCCATGTACCAACATGTCAAAATGGGAAGTCCAATTGAAGTGTATGGGCACTGGGAAATCCTATACTTTGTGGCAGACTTTCGGCAGGATTTCCTGGAGCCCACACAATATCAATAAGACCCAAGAATTGATTGTGGACTTCTGAAAGGGGAATCCAGGAGAACACACGCAAGATTTCATTGAGGAGTTGGCAGTCGAAAAGATGAGCAGCTTCAATTTCCAGAGCATCGGCATTTCAGAGCGTCTAACCTGGGCCCAACATATTGATGCAATCACAAAGATGATTGCCAAAGTATAGCCAGCAGCTATACATCATTTGGAATTTAAAGATATTTAGTATACTACCAAAGACTCCAGCAAATTTCTGCAGATGTACTGTGGAGACCATTCTGAATGGTAACACCACTGCCTGGTATGGAGGCACTAATGCATAGGATCAAAAAAAAGCTGCAGATTGTTGTAGACTCAGCCAGCTCCATCATGGGTACTAGTCTCCCCACCCCTGGGGACATCTTCAAAAGGCAGTGGCTCAAGAAGACAGCAGTCATCTTGAAGGATTCTTGTCATTCGGGCATATCATCTTTTTCATTACTACTATCAGCGAGAAGACGAACAATATTTTAGGAACAACTTCTTCCCCTCCGCCGTCAGACCTCGTGAGTGGTCCATGAACATTATCTCATTTGCACTATTTATTTTTAATGCATTTTGTACTGTAACTAATAAAAATGTTTGTGTATTACACTATACTGCTGCCGTAAAACAACAAATAAGTGGTTTAAGGGATATGGGTAAATGGGGTAAAGGACAGGTGAGACATTGTCCAACAGAATGGCGGGACAGGCTGGACAGATATATTGGAACAACTAGAGATAATTGTATTTTATTAATGACTGGACAGAGGATTCAGTTGCTGTAACATTAGCAAATTTGCCGATGACACAAAGCTGGGTGGCAGTGTGAAATGTGAGGAGGATGTTATGAGAATGCAGGGTGACTTGGACAGGCTGGGTGAGTGGGCAGATGTATGGCAGATGCAGTTTAATGTGGATAAATGTGAGGTTATCCACTTTGGTGGTAAGAACGGGAAGGCAGATTATTATCTAAATGGAGTCAAGTTAGGAAAAGGGGAAGCACAACGAGAGCTAGGTGTTCTTGTACATCAGTCACTGAAAGCAAGCATGCAAGTACAGCAGGCAGTGAAGAAAGCTAATGGCATGCTGGCCTTCATAACAAGGGGAATTGAGTATAAGAGCAAAGAGGTCCTTCTGCAGCTGTACAGGGCCCTTGTGAGACCACACCTGGAGTACTGTGTGCAGTTTTGGTCTCCAAATTTGTGGAAGGACATTCTTGCTATTGAGGGAGTGCAGCGTAGGTTCACGAGGTTAATTCCCGGGATGGCGGGACTGTCATATGTTGAAAGATTGGAGCGACTGGGCTTGTATACTCTGGAATTTAGAAGGCTGAAGGGGGATCTTATTGAAACATATAAGATTATTAAGGGATTGGACACGCTGGAGGCAGGAAGCATGTTCCCGCTGATGGGTGAGTCCAGAACCGGAGGCCACAGTTTAAGAATAAGGGGTAGGCCATTTAGAACAGAGTTGAGGAAAAACTTTTTCACCCAGAGAGTGGTGGATATATGGAATGCTCTGACCCAGAAGGCTGTGGAGGCCAAGTCTCTGGATGCTTTCAAGAAAGAGATGGATAGAGCACTTAAAGATAGCCGAATCAAAGGTTATGGGGATAAGGCAGGAACTGGATACTGATTGTGGATGATCAGCCATGATCACAGTGAATGGCGGTGCTGGCTCGAAGGGCCGAATGGCCTACTCTTGTACCTATTGTCTATTGTCCATTGATCTTGCACCTATTCTGAGAGCCTTACACTTGGATGGAGACTGGAAAGAAAGAATAAGAGAATTTCAGTTTTGACAGTGCTTCATACAAAATAGTCTTGCCACTCTTCCCAAAGAAATCTAGTATTTTCAAAAAGAGCATGCTATATTGAAAATACTCAGCACAGAAAAGGTTAAATGATTGTACCACTTTATTACCAAATTTTTCTTCAGATACCAAACCAACTTCTTTCGAGATTTAGGATTAACATAAAACACCCAGGGGGTTAGGGTGAGAAGATAACACACGTAAAATGCTGGAAAACTCAGCAGGTCAGGCAGCATCTATAGAAATGAATAAATAGTTGAAGTTTCAGGCAGAGACTCTTAGAATATTCTGATTGTTTCTGTGACTGCCATCTCTGCATTCTGAATCCAAGCAACGTGTATCATTTGAGAAATACACTTGCCTGGACGAGTGCAGTTTGTACAATAGTGAAGAAGGGAGGCACCATCTGGGACAGAACACTCCATTTGCCACCACTCACTGCATTCGCTCCCTCCTCCCCAGCACCCACCTACAAAATACACTGCAGTCACTCACCCAGGTTAATTCAACAGCACATCCCAAACCCAAGACCTCTGTCACCATGAAGGACAAGAGTAGCAGGTTCCCATCTGAAGCATGCACCATCCTGATTCAGAAACATGTTGCTCTATCTTTGCATCACTAGCTCGAAATCCTGGAGGTCTCTCCTCAATAGTAAGAACCTTCACCAGAAAGACTGAAGAAGGTTGCTTATCATCACCTTCTCCAGGCTAATACGATGGGCAATATATTCTGCCTTGCAAGATTCATACCCTAACATGAAATGAAGTAATCAGATCCATCTGTACTTTTAGCAACATCTTTCACCAATGTCATTCACCAAGAAGTCTGCCAGCTTTTGCTGTAGTCATAGAAAGTTATTCTACATGTGTTATGTCTTTATTAACATAAAATAAAGATATTATTTTAGTTAAAAGCAAATGAAGGGAAGACACATATAAAGCTACAGTAAGCCTGAAGATATTTCAGAATTCAGCAAAGGAGGACCAAGGATTTGAAAAGGAATGGGGAATTGGAATACAAGAGTCTTCTAGCAAGAAATGACCGAACATAATATAAAACCTGAGATAGAATTGTAAAAATCAAAAGGTTAATGGAAGTTAACATGGATCCCGTGCAGACAGATGAAATTATACCCAGTAGCCACTTTATTAGGGACACTATACACCAGCTTGTTAAGCAAATATCTAATCAGCCAATCATATGGCAGCAAATCAATGCAGGCTTGGTCAAGAGGCTCAACTGTTGTTCAGACCAAACATCAAAGTGGGGAAGAAATGTGATCTAAGTGACTTTGACCTTGGAATGATTGTTGGTGCCAGATAGGGTGGATTGAGTATCTCAGAAACTGCTGATCTCCTGGGATATTCATGCACAACAGTCTCTAGAGCTTACAAAGAATAGTATGAAAACCAGAAATAAACATTCAGTGAGCGGCAGTTCTGTGGGCGAAATGCCTTGTTACTGAGAGAGGTCAGAGGAAATGATCGGACTGGTTCAAGCTGATGGGAAGGAAACAGTAACCCAAGTAACCACATATTGCAATAGTGGTGTGCAGAAGAGCATCTCTGAATGCAAAACATGTTGAATCTTGAAGTAGGTGGGTTATAGCAACAGAAGACCATGAACGTACATTCAGTCAGTACAGGGGTTACCAAACAAACTGGCCACTGAGTGTACATCTGAGAATTAGGAAATGTTGGAGAAGCTAAACAAATAATTAGTGCCCACCTCTGTAGAAAACAGAGAAAATCCCCCAGAAATTGTGACTGAGCATATTCAAGAGAAGGAACAACATTAAGGGAATCAAGGAATGCAGGGACAGAAAAGCAATTCTGAGATAAAAGATCAGCCAGGATAGGATTGAATAGCTGAGCAGGAGCAAAGGACAGAATGATTAGCCTGCTTCCAGTTCTTTTCAACTTTGGTCTTGTGAGTAATGATGATTCTACTTCAATGTGTTCTCCTGGAGTTGTTTAGATCACCTCAGGAGAATCTCCACAGTAATTCTGCCCTCTTTTCGGCCCAAATCCGTCTCCACTTTTAGGTATTCTCAGGGAATAACATGGTTCAGTGGTGGGAGTGTGCGTGTTTTGGTGGGGAGAAGAGACAAAATCCTCAGTTATCTGTTTGCTGGCATGGTGTTGGACACATTCAGTCCGAAGATCCTGTTATGTGTAAAAAGGCTTGCATCGTGATGGGCTCTGCTAAAGGTCACCAATCTGAAGTGTTGACTCCACTTCTCCTTCCACAGTTACAGCCAACCCAGCCAATTATTCTCAGCTTTTTCTAGCTTATAAATGCTGGAGTGAATTCCACCACCTTGTGCACAAGACATCACCAATGAAACTTCAGATTTTGAAGTACTCCTGAAAACTTCAAACCTCTCAACTGTTGAGAAAATGCCAAATTATTTTCCTACGATTTTAATATGACAGCTTTCTTCCTCTCTTTTCTTGAAATAAATGACTCTCACTAACACAGAGACAAAATGGAGAAGATAGTTTATTTGCCAGTGATGCGAAAACATGCTACAAAGGGGAGGACTGAATGGAAAGTTGATCGGTGTTTTAAAATGAAGAAGTGAATTGATTGTACAGTTACGGAGGAGCAGCTCCTACTTGTAGCTGCATCCAGAATGTAACAAAGGCCATAACAATTTAAAGGAAAAAATCGGGAGGAATGTTTTTTGCTAAGGGCAATGAGAATGAGGAACTCTGCTATAAGCACTGGTTCAAGCCTAGAGTGTTGGTGTTTTTAATAGGACGCTTGATGTGCAGAAAACAAAAGGAAGTTACGATAATGTGCAGGAAGAGGCACATGTAAACATGAGCACAACACAGTGCATTTGGGCTGAGTGATTATTTCCGTGTTGTAGATTCAGTGTAGTGACAGGCTCTTTCCGTCCTCCAGTAACTCATCTCACACTGTTTTCCCATGAAGACAATGTTGGAAAGGCATTGACCAGTCCGACTCTGTGCTCATCCAAAACTTCCTCAAAATCTGTGAAGGTTGTGCAGAGTTGGGACAATTATTCTCCTAGCCTTTCTGTTCTCCAGCAACACGCAAACTACTGGTGAATCTAAAAGGCCAGCCAGTATTGATGGAGAGAAATTGACCTTCACTAAATGCTGCCTGATCAAAATTGCAAATGTCACTCCATTCCTTAAGAAGGGAAGGAGGCAGAATAAAGGAACTTACAGGCCATTTAGCCCGACTTCAGTGGTTAGGAAGATGTTGGAGTCCATTATTAAGGATAAGGTTTCAGGGAACTTGGAGGTATATGATAAAGTAGTCCTAAGTCCTGTTGAAGGGTCTCAGCCTGAAACGTCGACTGTTTACTTTTTTCCATAGATGCTGTTTCCTTCAACATTTTGTGTGTGTCGCATAGTTCAAAGTCAACATGATTTTCATAAGGGAAAATCTTACTTGACAAATCTGTTGGAATTCTTAAAAGAAATAACGGGCAGGAAAGACAAAGGAGAGTCATTGGATGTTGTTTACTTGGATTTTCAGAAGGCTTTTGACAAGGTGCCGCACTTGAGGCTGCTTAATAAATTAAAAGCCTGTGGTATTACAGGAAAGACTGTAGCAAGGGTCGAGCACTGGCTGACTGGCAGGAGACAAAGAGTCGGAATACAGGCGGCCTATTCTGATTGGATGCCAGTGACTAGTGGTGTTCCGCAGGTGTCAGTGGTGGGACCGCTTCTTTTCACATCATATGTCAATGATTTGGATGATGGAATTTATGGCTTTGTGGCCAAGTTTGCAGATGATACGAAGATAGGTGGCAGGGCAGGTAGTGTTGAGGAAGCAGGGAGTTGGACAGATTGGGAGAATGGCCAAAGAAGTGGCAGGTGGAATATAGTGTAGAGAAGTGTATGTTCATACACTTTGGGAGAAGGAATAAAGGCATAGACTGTTTCCTAAATCAAGTCAAGTCAAGTCAAGTGCAGTTTATTATCATTTAACTACATACATGTATCTAATGTATATAATGCATATAGAAACGAGACAACGTTTCTTTGAAACAGGGTGTAAAGCACAGTAGCACACGATAACTTATGAAGATAAGGATAAAATCTACAGATGAATCACACATAAATAACAAACTAATGTGCATTAATATTAAAAACAGTAAGGCACGGAACAGATTAACTGGTGACACTTAGAACACGATGCGGCAGGGAGTTCAGAAGCCTAACGGCCTGGGGGAAGAAATGTTTCCCATCCTGACCGTTCTTGTTTTTATGCATCGTAGTCTCCTGCCTGATGGTGGAAAGTCAAAGAGGATGCTGGATGGATGGGTGGGATCCTTAATAATATGAAGGACCAAGCATATGCAGCGCTCCTAATAAATGTCCCAGATGGATGGTAGGGAGACACCTATGATCCTCTCGGCTGTTCTCACAGTCCTTTGTCACGACAACCGGTCCGATGCTCAACTGCTCCCATACCAGATGGAGATGTAACTTGTCAGGATGCTCTCCATCGTGCTCCTGCAAAACCCAGTTAAGGTGGTGGGGTGGGGGGCGGGGATGGTGAAGGAGGGGTCTTGCTTGCCTCAATCTTCTAAGGAAGTGAAGGTGCTGCTGTGCCTTCTTGTTCAGGGAGGTGATATTAAGGGACCAGGTGAGGCCCATAATGTGAACTCCCAGGAGCTTGGAGCACTTAACTCTGTCTACGGAAGAGCCATGTATTTGCAGAGGGGGATGATTCGCTTGCACCTTCCAGAAGTCCACAATGATTTCTTTTGTGGAGTTGGACCGCTGCCATTCCATCATGGCTGATTTATTATCCCTCTCAACCCCATTCTTCTGCCTTCTCCCCCTTTGGCAGAAAATGGGGAGAAAATTCAAAAATCCCTGGTGAAAGGGGACTTGAGAGTCCTTGTACAGGATTCCCTGAAGGTTAACTTGCAGGTTGAGCCAGTGGTAAGGAAGGCAAATGCAATATTACCATTTATTTCAAGAGGACTAGAATATACAAGCAGGGATGTAATGCAGTGGCCTTATAAGGCATTAGTCAGACTGCACTTGGAGTATTGTGAGCAGTTTTGGGCTGCTTTTCTGAGAAAAGATGTGCTGGCATTGGAGAAGGTTCAGAGGAGTTTCATGAGAATGATTCCGAGAATGAAAGGGTTAACGTATAAGGAGCATTTGTTGGCTCTAGACCTGTACTCTCTGGAGTTTAGAAGAATGAGGGGAGATCTCATTAAAACCTATTGAATATTGAAAGTTCAAGAGTGGATATGGAGAGGATGTTTCCTAAAGTGGGTGTGTCTAGGATCATTGAGCACAGACTCAGAATAGAAGGAGGTCGATTTAGAACCGAGATAACAAGTAATTTCTTTAGCCAGAGTGTAATGAATCTGTGGAATTCATTGTACAGGTGGCTGTGGAAGTCATTGAGTATATTTAAAGCAGAGGCTGATAGTTTCTTGGTTAGTCAAGGTATTAAAGGTTACAGGGAGAAGGCAGCAGATTGGGGTTGAGAGGGATAATAAATCAGCCATGATGGAATGACGGACAGATTTGATGGGCCAAATGTCCTAATTCTGCTCATATGTCTTATAGTCTTGTAGTCTTAAGACAACACACACACACAAAAGGTGGAGGAACTCAGCGGGTCAGGCAGCATTGACGGAGGGGAATAAACATGCTGAGATCCCTCATCAGGACTGGAAAGAAAAGGGGATGAAGCTAAAATAAGAAGGTGGCAGGATGAAAAGGATTACAAGCTGGTAGGTGATAGGTGAAACCAGGTGAGGGGGAAAATAAGTGGGTACGGGAAGTGGGATGAAGTGAGAAGCTGGGGATGATAGATGAAAAAGGCAAAGTGCAAAAGAAGAAAGAATCTGATAGGAAAGGAAAATTGACCCTAAGGGAAAGGGAAGGAGGAAGGGTACCAGAGGGAGGTGTTGGGCAGTTGAGGAGAAGAGAAGGGATCAGAGGGGTGCCAGAATGGGGAACGGAAAGAGAGAAAGAGAAAAATGTTAGGACATTTCAGAAACTCTGCGCCGTTTTGTCGTCACACTTATTTTCATCAGTCTTTATTGGACAATTAAGTTCCACTTTATCTTTATTGTGATCTTCTTTTATTTGTAGATTCAATCCTTGATTTACTTTCCACTACTTGATGTCATTTGGAATACAGTCAGCTGCACCTTCCTCCTTAATTCTAATCATTGATACTGGGGAGAAAGTGTTTGCTGACCAGTGAACATCAGTCACCAGCATACTCACTGCAATGTGTTCGGTTTCAGTGAAGCTGAGTGCGCAGGGGTGAGCGCAAAGCAGCAGCTCCCACTCTCACATACCATAATTGGTAACCAAAGGCCAATTTTTCTCCCTCAGTCTTTGAAGCTTCAAGTACATCATCCCTTCCAAGAGCTGTAACAGGAGCTTTGATCAATATTGCCTTACCACTCATCTTTTTCCACCTTCTCTGAATACATTGTAGCCAGGAATATTAAGTGCCCTTGCTGGCTCCATTGCTGTAATCCCACATGGCTACTTGTGGCAACAACTCATTAATCATACTTGCTTCATTTCTTGTGTCCTTTCATTATCTGGATGGGATTTCAAATTTCTATCCCTGTTCCTTGTTGACAAAATGAGGCAGAAGAGGGTCAGAGAGAGTGAGTGAGAAAAAAAGAGAGAAAGAGAGAAATTGATAGAGAGGCAAAGAGAGATGAACAGAAACAGACAGACAAAGAGACTGACAGACAGCCAGACAATCAAGAGACTGACAAAGAGAAAGAGACACAGAAACAAACTGATCGAAGAAGTCAGCAGGAGGACTTACGTATGCCATTTTAGCCAAATTTAGCTGTTTATAATTGCTTTGAGGACTTAAATGAACAAAGCAGACTACGGCTACTCAGAGGTTGAGTGTCTGAGATAACAGGAGCTTCACTCAGCAGCACAGGCAAATTAAACAAAGGTTTGCTTTGTTTGATATCTTACACTATTATAAATACTGCATAAAAATTTCACATCAAAAGTATAAAAAGGGCAATGAAGCACATGGAGACTATGGTGATGCATTAATCTCATTAAGAGCACATGGTGGCTTAGTTGAACAGTCATAAATATTCATAAATGTACATAAAGTAACTTGAAGTGTTTCTGAAATTTCAGTTTGGAGCTTGACAAGAACAGTGTGTAGGATGGTGTTTATGCAGTTAAGGAGAAAAAGTGAGGAAATTTCAGATCAGCAGTTAATAGAGTACAATACATTCTGTGAGAGCATTACATGGAGGGGAAGAGGACAAAGTAAATGGAAGTGTGTTAACCAAGAAAGCAGAGATCGTTAGAAATTGGTTCGTGCCTCATCAGTAGACTCCAGGTGACCACAAGGATCTACTCACCCCTGACAGGCAGCGGGCATCACAACCCATCTTGCTCGCTGTGATATTGAAGAGGGGCTTGGTCGGGATCTGGAGGCAATGGGTGGATGCGCTGGGGTGATCGCAAAGCATGTGGATTGAAATGAGTTCTCCTACAACCCCCACTATTAGCTTTTAGAATTGAAACAAAAAATGAAACAAAGCCTATTTAATATTGCAATACACACAAAATGCTGGCAGAACTCAGCAGGCCAGATAGTATCTATGGAAAAGAGTAAACGTTCAGGCCAAGACCTTTCATCAGTGACTATTTACTACTGGGTGCTGAAGAACTGAAGCAAAGACACCTCATAAAGAAGACTCCCAATGAGAGTGCACTCAGATTCTTACTGACTTGTGGAAGGAGCCAAATGCCAGGGGGCAATGGAAGAACAATTTTCACAAATTCAGTGGTGGGCTCACTGGCTGAGCAGGATGCTAACCACCCCTCCTCCCCCATCACAGATAAAACAGACCATCATGCTATCTCAGATGGCCACAATGCAACCTTACCCTATCCCAAAGACATGTCACCCCCTCACAAATGACATACTACAGCACAAATACAGGCCCTTCAGCCCACTTTCTCTGTACTGACCTGGTCACCTGACTGGTTCCATCTACCTGCACACCATAGCTCTTAATGCCCTCTCATCCATGTACCTATCCAAACTTCTCTTAAATGTTGCAATCGAACACACATCCACCACTTCCACTAGCAGCTCAGTCCACATTTGCACCACCACCTGAGTGAAGAAAATCCCCTTCAGATTCCCCTTAAATCTTTCGCCTGAAACCTATGAACTCTGGTTCTTGTTGCACCTAACCTGCGAGGAGAAAAAGCCTACATACATTCACTCTATTTATACTCCTCATAATTTTGTATACCTGCATAACATCTCTGCTCATTCTCCTGCACTCTAGGGAATAAAGTCCGAACCTTTTAAACCTTGCCTGATGACTCACGTCCTCAGGTTCAGTCAATATCTTTGACATGTAGGGGAAGGACAGATAAATGTAGCACATTCTACGATATCACAGTTTGTAGATAACACCATTTTCACTAATGATACCATGCATGTTACATCCTTGCTAACAATATTCTCAGAGAGCGTAAAACATATCAAAATGGAATCCGGCCCTTCGGGCCACTAAGTCTACTCTGAACAAACAGAGGTCACAGGAAGAACATGCTGACTCCATACAGACAACACTGGAGGTCAGAATCAAACTCAGATCTCTGGAGCTGCTCTATTTGATGTACCATTGTGCCTTCCAATATTTTCATGCTATTTCAAGACTGTTTATTCAACAGTTGGATATTTTCTAGAGTAAAATATCCTGACAACTATTTCTTAATGTGAATGTGACATGGCGGTCTGGAGTGCAGTGCATATCATTTAATATGATCAATGAAAGTCTGGAGGGTCAGGTATCTGGGACATTAATGACTTGGAACAAGCATCCGGGTTAGTGTGACGTTATTGCAGTTTGGAGCATTGGAGTTCGGAGTTCTCTCATGGTGCTCTCTGTAAAGAGTTTGTATGTCCTCCCTGTGCAATGTGTGGGTTTTCCCCAAGTGCTCCGGTTTCCCCCCGCAGTCCAAAGACGTACCTGGTAGGTTAATTGGTCATTGTAAATTGGTCCGTGATTGGGTTAAGGTTAAATTGGGGTTCTTGGGGGTTGTTGATTGGTGTGGCTCAAAGGGCCAAAAGGGCCTATTCTGTGCTGTATCTATGAATAAATAAATAATAAAATATTAGGGATACAGAAAATTGGAGATATTCTGGACACCTAACTGTTGGAGGTACTCTAAACCCCTCAGACATTCCAGAGGATATCAAGGCTTTGAAGATGGTGATCTATGCTATCAAGGATTTGGGTTTGGGGTATCAAGAGTCTGAAGAAGGAGGATTTGAGTATCGAGAGTCAGTGTGTTGGCATCTAGATCATTGGCAATGCCCTAAATGTTCAGTGGCCAGACCTAGTGTTTAGCCAATAAGGGCAAGTCCAGTGGGATGGGGGCTTATTGAGTGATAATGGTGCAGTGTACGCTGGGGATGGTGGTGGTGGGGGGGGGGAAGGTGAAGCTACTAGCAAGGGTCGGTGCCTTGGACACCCTGGTGTAAGGTCACTCTCCCTGGATGGTATCCCTTGCCATGTTCTAAGATGCAGTGCAGATCAATTGGTGGGGGCTTTTGACATTTTTCTTTCCTTGCTTCGATTTGTGATTCCCTCCTGCTTTAAGAAGGCCACATTCATCCTGGAACCAAAGAAAAACAAGGTAACAAGGAAAGGCAAATGAGCTCAGGCATGGATCAACACATGGAATTGTGACATTGTAGCCATTAATAAGACTTGGTTGCAGGAGGGGCGGGGCTGGCAGCTCAGTATTCCAGTGTTCCATTGTTTTATATGTGGTAGAGCAGGAGGGAGTAAAGGGGGAGGGGTGGCATTACCAACCATGGAAAATGTCACGGCAGCCATCAGTCAGAACAGACTGGAGAACTCTCTAGTGAAGCTTTATGGGTAAAACTGAGGTATGACCACATTAATGGAGCTATATTATAGACCACCTAACTGTCCATGGGATTTAGAGGAACAAACTTATAGAGAAATCACAGACTGTTGCAAGAAACAAAAGGTTGTGATAGTAGGTGATTTTAGCTTTCCACTATTGACTGGGACTCCCATACTATAGAAGAACTAGATGGGGTAGAGTTTGTCATATGTGCTGAGGAAAGTTTTCTTAATCAGTACAAAGAAGTCCCAATGAGAGAGAGCGTGCGATACTTAATCTGCTATTAGGGAGTGAGACAGGGCAGTTGACAGAATTTGTGTAGGGAAGTATTTTGCATCTAGTGATCATAATGCCATGAGTTTCAAGGTAAATATGGAAAACGATAGGTCTAGTCCGCAGGTTGAGTTTCTAAATTGGAGAAACGCCAATTTTGATGGCAACGGAAAGGACCTAGCAAGTGTGGATAGGGTCAGGCTGTTTTCTGGCAAAGGTGTACTTGGTAAGTGGGAGGCATTCAAATGTGAAATTTTGAGAATAGATTAGATAGGTACTTTATTGATCACAGTAGCATTACAAGTGCACATATATATCAATATACAAATCTTAGAAGAGAAATAGAAAGAATAAAAATAAGTTACCTCAAACAGTCAAACAGGAGGGGATCATCACTTCCCCAGCTATAGGTTGACTCATTATAGAGCCTAATGGCTGAGGGTAACAATGACCTCATATGGTGCCCTTTGGAGCAGCGCAGTTGTTTTAGTCTATTACTAAAGTACTCCCCTGTTCAGCCAAGGTGGCATGCAGAGGGTGAGAAACATTGTCCAGAATTGCCAGGAATTTCTGGAGGGTCCTTTGTTCTACAACAATTTCCAGTGTGTCCAGTTTGACTCCCATAACAGAGCCGGCCTTTCTAATCAGTTATTAAACCTATTGACATCACCCGTGTTGATGCCATTGCCCCAGCACACCACAGCATACCACAGCATAGAACATTATACTGACGACAATGGACTGGTAGAACACACAAGTAGAAAACATGTATGTGTCTGTCAGAATAAAAGGCAAGGGTAACAGGTTTAGGCAACCTTGGGTTTCCAGAGATATTGAAGCTCTGGTTAAGTAAAAAAAGGAGGTGCATAGCAGGTACAGGCAGGTAGGAATAAATAAGGTGCTTATGGAGTATAAGAAATGCAAGGCAACACTTAACAAGGAAATCAGGAAGGTTAAAAGAAGGCATGAGATTGCCCTCGTAGACAAGGTGAAGGAGAATCCTCAGGGACTCTACAGATATATTAAGAGTAAAAGGATTGCAAGGGACAAAACTGGTGCTCTAGAAGATCAGACTGGGAATCTATGTGTGAAGCCAAAATAAATGGGGGAGATATTAAATGGATTTTTTGCATCTCTATTTACTCGGGAGATGGACACAGGGTCTACAGAAGTGAGGCAAAACCGCAGCGAGGTCATGGACCCTATACAGATTACAGACAAGGAGGTGTTTGCTACCTTGAGGCAAATTAGGATGGATAAATCTCCAGAGCCTGACAAGGTGCTTCCTCAGACCCTACGGGAGGTGTGCAGAAATTGCAGGGGCCCTAGCAGAGATATTTAAACTTTCCTCAGTGACAGGTAAGCTACCGGAGAATTGGAGGATATCTGATGTTGTTCCACTGTTTAAGAGGAACTTTAGAAATAAACCAGGAAATTATAGGCTGCTGAGCCTGGCATCAGCAGTGGGAAAGTTATTGGAAGGTATTCTAAGAGACTGGATATTAATGTTGCCTCTAATTTGTAATGACCAGTGTGTGCAAAGATCTTGTGCTGTGCAATTTTTTTGCCCAGTGACAACAACATGAGCATTCTGAATAATTTCTTCAATAAAAGCAGTATAAATAAGCCATTTCTAAAATCTGGAGACAAATCATCGCTGTGAGTAGTGGAGTGCCTCAGGGATCAGTGCTATGTTGTTTGCTGTTTGTCATCCAGATCAATGATCTGGATGATAATGTGGTTAACTGGATTGGCAAATTTATGGATGACACCAAGATTGGGGGTGTATTGGACAGTGAGAAAGGCTAACAGAGCTTGCGGCGGGATCTGAACTAGCTAGAAAAATGGACTGAAAAATGGTAGCTGGATTTTACTGCAGACAAGTGTGAGGTGTTGCACTTTGGGAGGACCACCAGGGTAGGTCTTACACAGTGAGTGGTAGGGCACTGAGGAGTGTGGTACAACGAAGGGATCTGGGAATACAGGTCCATAATTCATTGTAAGTGGCATCACAGGTAGATAGGATGATTAAGAAAGGTTTGCACATTGGCCTTCATAGATCAAAGTACTAAGTAATGTTATGTCGAAGTTGTGTAAGATGTTGGTGAAGCCTTATTTGGAGTACTGTGTGCAGTTTTGGTCACCTACCAACAGGGAAGATGTAAATAAGATTGAGAGTGTACAGAGAAAATTTACAAGGGTGTTGTTGAGACTGGAGGACTTGAGTTATAAGGAAAGATTGAATAGGTTAGAACTCTATTACCTAGAACATAGAAGATAGAGGGGAGATTTGATAGAGATATACAAAATTATGAGGGGTTAAATGCAAGCAGGCTATCACTAGAGGTGGATACCATCTCCTGGCCCTACTCTCAATTCTGGAGCATATGGACAGTAAAGACATTTATGTCGGACTGTTGTTTATGACAGCAGCTCCACCTTCAAAGCTATAATTTCAAACAAACCAGTCACCCAACTCTGGTCCCTGGGAGCCAATGCCTACCTCCGCAACAAGATCGTTGACTTCCTGAGTACCAGACTGCTATCAATAAGGAGAGGCAGCAACACTTCAACTCCAATTATTCTAAGCACCGATGCCTCACAAGATTTTGTCCTCAGCCCCCTACTCTACTCCCTGTACACTCATGACTGTGTAGCCAGCTCCTGCTTTTACTCCATCTACAAGTTTGCAGGTGATACCACCGTAGTGGACCACATCTCAAATAATGATGCGTCAGAGTACAGGAAGGAGACAGAGAGCTTAATAACATGGTGTTATGACAACATTTCCCTCAATGTTAGCACAACAAAAAAGCTGGTCACTGACTTCAGGGCAGTGGCGGTCCACATGCTCTTGTCTACATCAACAATGTTGAGGTTGAGAGCTTTAAGTTCCTAGAAGTGGACATCACCAATAGCCTGTCCTGATCCAGCAACTTTGATGTCACAGGCAAGAAAGCTCATCAAAGCCTCTAATTCCTCAGAAGACTGAAGAAGTTTGGAATGTCCTCATTGACCATCGATGCACTGTAGAAAGCATCCTATCTGGATGCATAATGTCTTGGTACGGCAACTGCTCTGTATGTGACCTCAAGAAACTGCACAGAGTTGTAGGCACAGCTCAGTACATCACAGAAAGCAGCCTCTGATCTTTGGACTCTAACTATACTTCTCGCTGCCCCAGTCAGCACAATGAAAAACCCCACCCACCTCAAGCACAAGGCTGAAAGCAAGCACCATTAGGCTCAAGGAATAGTTTCCTAGTATGATAAATTGGACTTGACCTCACCATCTATCTTGTTATGATCTTCCCCCTTATTGTTTACATGAACTGCACTTTCTCTATAGCCATTACATTTCATTCTGCATTGTTATTGTTTTACCTTGTCCTGCCTCATTGCACTGTGGAATGATCTAATCTGTATGAACGGTTTTCGAGATGAACTGTATCTTGCTACATGTGACAATAATAAACCAATTCCAATTCCAATGGTACTCAGAGTAACAGCAAAGGACAATACACTGAATTAGACCCTAGCTCTGCTGCTGAAGCTGGAATTGAACATAGAATATTACAGCACAGTATTAACCCTTCAGCCCACAATCTTGCACCAACCTTTTAACCTACTTTAAGAACAATCTCACCCATTCCTTCCATTTTATTCCTCTCCATCTTTTCTATCATCCATGTGCCTATCTAAGAGCATCTGCCTCGACCAGTTGTATCTGCCTACAACTTCCTTCTGCAGCTGTACAGGGCCCTGGTGAGACCACACCTGGAGTACTGTGTGCAGTTTTCGTCTCCAAATTTGAGGAAGGACATTCTTGCTATGGAGGGAGTGCAGCGTAGGTTCACGAGGTTAATTCCCGGGATGGCGGGACTGTCATATGTTGAAAGATTGGAGCGACTGGGCTTGTATACACTGGAATTTAGAAGGATGAGAGGGGATCTGATTGAAACATATAAGATTATTAAGGGATTGGACACGCTAGAGGCAGGAAACATGTTCCCGATGTTGGGGGAGTCCAGAACCAGAGGTCACAGTTTAAGAATAAGGGGTAGACCATTTAGAACGGAGTTGAGGAAAAACTTTTACACACAGAGGGTTGTGGATCTGTGGAATGCTCTGCCTCAGAAGGCAGTGGAGGCCAATTCTCTGGATTCTTCCAAGAAAAAGTTAGATAGAGCTCTTAAAGATAGCGGAGTGAAGGGATATGGGGAGAAGGCAGGAAAAGGGTACTGATTGTGGATGATCAGCCATGATCACAGTGAATGGTGGTGCTGGCTCGAAGGGCTGAATGGCCTACTCCTGCACCTATTGTCTATTGTCTATTGACCACCATCCCTGGCAGGGTGTTCCATGCACCCACTATTCTCCATGTAAATAACTTACTTCTGACATTACCTCCCCTATACTTTCCTCCAATCACCTTAAAATTATACACCCTTGTATTAGACATTTCTACCCTGGGAAAAGAGTCTCTGGCTATCCACTCTGTCTATGCCTCATATCATCTTGTACAGTATGGTAAAGTGTCATATGCAAATGTTTGTTGGATGCACTTTGAAATCTTGCAGCTTTCAGATAGTTCTGAGTCAAACACAGAGAAGCCAGAGGAGAGGTACGCAGTGACCTCAGTGCTCCAGCCTTTCTGATCTCTGGTGGGATCTACTCACATGAGGGCAGATAATGTAACTGAAGCTGTTTATTCAAATGTTTATTGAAACAATTTCCATCTGTGCTATTTTACACCTCATATTAACTCAGATTAATAAGGACAAGCCAGATCCAGGTGGAATTTATGGGCTAGTAAAATGTAACTAGTGTTTGAATATTGGGAGAATATTTTTAAAAGCCTCGGTGATCACGGGGTCAGCTTAAGTCCATTAAGTTCCTAGGAGAAGCCAATGCAGCCCTGAAATTAAGTTCAAGTTTATTGTCATTCAAGCGTACTCATATATACAGCAAAACAAGGCAATGTGCCTCCGCACCAAGGTACACATAACACATAAAGTAATATTACCACAAATAAATTAACAAATAATAAGATGTATATATGCTACCGGTGCTTCATCTGTGATGAGACCTGGGTGGTGGCAGGGATTTCATTGGTCTCATGGCCTGGGGGAAGAAGCTGTTTCCCATCCTAACAGTTCTTGTCTTAATGCTATGGTACCTCCTGCCTGCTGCTAGGGGGTTAAAGAGATTGTTGGACAGACGGGGGGAGGGGTTCAGTGACAATGCTAAGGGTAAATAACTGATAAATAGTGCTAATAGGTGGAAGAGAGACCCTGATGATCCTCCCATCAGTAGCCACAATCCTTTGTAAGGTCTCGTGATCAGATGCCTTGCAATTCATGTACCAGATGGCGATGTAATTGGTCAGGGCACTCTCAGTAGTGCCTCTGAAAACCTTCGTTAAAACGTATGTGTGTGGTGGGGAAGTCTCAATCTCCTCAGGAATTGGAGACACTGCTGTGCTTTCTTGACCAACGAGGTGGTGTTGAAGGACCAGATGAGATCATCTGTTACGCTTACTCCCAGAAACTTGTAGCTCCTAACTCTCTTCATGGATTCGCCTTGTATGTGCAGTGAGGAGTGGTCATTCTGCATCTTCCTAAAGTCCACAATCCTCTCTTTGGTCTTGTCCATGTTGTGACTCAAGTTGTTGTGCTTCCTCCATTCTATCAGCTCCTCTACCTCCTTTCTGTACACCACCTCATCACCATTGTTGATGAAACCAACTACCGTTGTGTCACCAGCAAACTTAATGATTCAGTTTGAACTGGATCTAACAATGCAGTCATGCATCAGCAGCATGAACATCAGTGGGCTCCTCAGTGAGGCAGTCACATAACCAGTTCAGCGAGAGGTCCCAACACACTAGGCCACTGCTACACTACGATAAGGAATGCCTATCGTTCCTTCCTGAGACCGTATTTTGGCAAGTCAGTTCATTTGGCTGTACTGCTGCTGCTTACACACAGACAGGCCTTATAGAGCAAGGCTCCAGAGATCAAAACAACCAAAAGGTGTTCACGAGAGCTGAAGGAATGGTTACAGGATTGCCTTGAGTCAGTAGACTGGGCCGTATTCAAGAACATATCTGAGGACCTGAATGACTACACCAGGGTCGTTACAGACTTTATTAAGACAGCTGTGGATGAGTGTGTCCCACTAAATCATTCAGGGTTTTCCCCAGTCAGGATTTCTGGATGAACAATGAAATCTGGAACCTGCTGAGAGCCAGATCAGAGTCATTCAAGTCTGGAAATCGAGGATGCTACGAGCGGTGCAGATGCGATCTTTGGAAAGCCATCTCTCAGTCGAGGTGAAGATTCCAGACTAGATTGGAATCAATGAGGGATGCTCGACAGCTGTTGACAGGGTTTGAATGTCATAACCTCCTACAAAGCTAAACCTTGCACAGCTTCATTTCCAGATGAATGCCTTCAATACTCACTTTGACCACCAGAAAATGGAAGAACCATTGCGCAGCCCCACGTCTCCCAATGAGTGTGCGGCACCCACCTGCTTCAAGCAGGTTTCAATTGTACCGGCACCCAAGAAGAGCATGGTAACCTGTCTAAATGACTATCGCCCAGTGGCGCTTACACCCACAGTGATGAAGTGTTTTGAAAGGCTGGTGTTGAAGCATATTAGCTCCTTTCTGAGTGGTGACTTGGATACATTCCAATTTGGCTACCTAAGCAACGGGTCTACAGCAGATGCCATCTCATTGGCTCTTCAAACAACCCTGGAACATCAGGACAGCAAAGATGCATACATCAGGATGCTCTTTATTGATTACAGCTCTGCATTTAACACCACCATCCCCTCAAAACTGATCAGTAAATTCCAAGACCTGGGCCTCAATACTCCCTTGTGTAATTGGATCCTGGATTTTCTTCCCTTGTAGACCCCCATCAGTTCAGATTGGCAAAAACGTCTCCTCCACAATCTTCATCAGCACAGGAGTATCACAAGGATGTGTACTTAGTCCCCTGCTCTACTAGCTTTACACGTATGACTATGTGGCTAAGTACAACTCCAACACCATATGCAAGTTTGCTGATGACACCACTGTTGTGGGTTGTATCAAAGGTGGTGATGAATCAGTATACAGGAGGGAGACTGAAAGTTTGGCTGAGTGGTGTAATAACAACAACCTCTCACTCAATGTCAATATATCCAAGGAACTGACTGTAGACTTCAGGAGAGGTGCAAAGTTTACTTTGAACTTTGAGCTTTTGGGCTGAGAATGCAGTGTTAATTTTAAAGTTAGCGTGGTTGATGCCGCCAGCAACAATAAAGGAACTATTGCGTTGTGTCACTGAAGGTGCTGTAGATCTTATGTAGCACTTCCCTGTCTTAGCACGGTGGGGGTGGGGGGGGGGGGGAATGTATACAGCCACAATGACAATAGTAGTGAACTCCTTTGGTAATTAAAAGGGCCCGCACTTCACCATTAAGAACTTTACCATAGACGAACAGTGGGGCGTCATTGCCAAAAAGTTCACACACCAGTGATATTAATGTAGATACCACTGCAAGTCTTGTCAGAGATCACAAGAATTCTGTCAGCCCAAAAAGAGATGAAATCCTCTAGCTGGATGGCCACTTCAGGGATGGTATCCTGGAGCCATGTTTCCATCAGGATGAGTATGCAGCAGTCCCTCATCTCACGCTGATTCAGTCTTGGACGCTGGTAATCCAGTTTATTTTCAAGCAATTCAACATTTGAAAGCAGAATCAATGGGAAAGCTGACCTGAAGGGTTTTGCTTTTAATCTTGCATGAATACCAGTTCCCTTTCCTCACTTTTGTTTCCGTGTGTACCGCTTCCAATGACGTCTCCCTGGGTGGCTGTAGCAGGCGACAGCAAGGTACGCAATAAGCCCACACTGCAGAGCTCATCCGCTATCCAACAACTCGCTAGTGAGGTAGACTTGCAGTTCTTGGTCTTAATACTCAGCAGTGGCTTTGCTGAACAATTGCAGCATTAGTTGGAGCCGGAGTGGCCATTGCATGTGGAAATGCCACCATCTTGAATAATCAATAAACTCCCAATTTAAGGGTGGAAATACCAAATTAACTTCCTTCAGTCAACAGGATTGTTTATTATACTGAATGGGTGCTGGATGAAAGTTCCCGAGTTCTTTTTACAAGGAGAGGAGCCTGCTGTTAGAGAGCTTTATATCAGGTTTTAAGGACATCCTAGTTCAAGTCCCAATGGTTCAGTTGCTGTTAGAATGGGGTCAATGTTATATTTTGTGTAAATACAACAGTTTCTGGAAGTTGTTGTATTGAGTTCAGTCATCATCTTACTGCATTTGACAGTTTCTAGAGAGATACAGCACAAACGCAGCTCCATCAGTCCACTGAATGAGCATCCATTTCTGGTAATCGTACACAAATACATTTCACTCTCCGCACTCTCCCATCAACTCCACTCCCTGGAAGGGGGAGAATTCCATGGAGAGAAGGGTTACCTAAAATTGGAAAATCCAATGTTAATATCATTGGGTTGTAGACCAAGCCCACTCTGGGTGGAATATCAGCTGTAGTTCCTCTAGTTCGTATTGGGCTTCACCCTGGCAGTGAGAAGAGGAATTGAAATGGCAAAAAACAGGAAGCTCGGGATGGCCGTTGCAGACAAAGTACAAGTGCGCTGCAAAACGGTCACTCAGTCCAAACTTTGTCTTCACTGATGTAGAGAAGGTCACATCAGGAGTCAACACCTCACATTCCACATAGGTAGCCTGCAACTGATTGAGTTTTCCAGTTTTACGTGGCCCTGCCATCCAGTGGGGTTTTTTGCCACTTTCCCTCCCTCCTTTTTCTCTCTCCTTCCAATCTTCCTCTAGTCATAGAAACATAGTAAACCTACAGCACAATACAGGTCCTTTGGCCCACAAAGCTGTGCTGAACATGTCCTTACCTTAGAACTACCTAGGCTTTACCCATAG